>NC_142030.1:111704977-112012810 GCF_982192425.1 Myodes glareolus
TGCTGTATTATAATATATTACATTGTAATATATTTATTATATTATTATCCCTTAGAAACCAGTTTGTTTTCTAATGGAAGGAAGAAAGGGAAAGGATTCCTATGGGATAGGCATTGGGGAGGATATAGGATGAGTAGAGGGAGGGAAAATAGTAATTGGGATTTACTATTTAAGAAAAAATTAATAAAATTATTGTTTTTTCATCACACATCTGATACAGGAAAATGTTTGGAGATACTGAGCATGTCTATACCTGGAGAGTAAGGATATCATGGGTATATGTCTATTTAAATACACACACATATGAAATATGGCAGTTGTTTATATTCATTGACATCTAAAATAACTGTTAAGGAATTATCTCTGAAATTTCAATGGAAGGTAAAAATACAACAGATGAGAACTCTATGGTAAGCATGCAATTAGTCACTGGCTATCTTTTTACTAATATGGTATTAGAATTGATGCTATAGCATGTTTGTCTGATACAAAAATACAATGTGAGTTTAAGCTAAAGTCTACCTTCCAAGTTCAGAAGTCTGTGAGAATGAGCCATCAGTTAGTGAGAATGAGCACAAAGTTAAAGTAGTGATCTTTATGGTGATTCAAGTCCAAACAGACTGAAGTTCTCTCAATCCAGATGTCTGTTTGACAGCATTCGTCTTGATACTTTTTCTATGATGTAAATTAATGGAGAAATGCTGTGGAAACTTCTTCAGCCAATAACCTTTAAGATACTGGACCATTTTGGGCGTGGTCTCATGTATGATAAGTGCAGACTAAAAGCATGCATGGGCTTTTTGGGTGCTGGATTTTGTTCCAGTTCCCAGCACACGCAGAGAACTGCAGATTACAACCCTTTCTGTGAGTTTATTCACAAACAAATAAACCTTTGTTGTTGCAGCCAGCCCAGCCTGGATAACCAAGACTGGCAGGGGGTACCAGGATTGAGACACAGAGGCTTCTTTTCAGGTTGAAGAACAGCAACCTTTATTTTGTCCAGCAACCTTTTATACCTCTACTCCTTCCGTGGAGACCCACCGGCCAGGAAGAACACAAACACCCTTGTCAATTACAGACCACAAGGAAGTTCCGCTGTCAGTCAGAGGGAGTGAGGGCAGCTGGATCACAACACTTTGTTATACCCAGCAATGAAGAAACTCTTTTGTATGCCAAAAAAAAAAAAAATGGTCCCCACCAATCCACCATTTGGGGAAAGGATCCACATAAGATCTAATAAAACTTAAGAAAAAAGAGAAAACTTCTAGAACAGCAAAAATGATAGTCAAGCGTAGCTTCTTGGTAGCTGCATTTTTTCAGATAGACTGTTTGCTGGCAGTGAGCAGAGGTGTGGCTCATATAAGAGAAGATTTCCTCACTCAGCATTAGCAGCAAAAGCTGCATGGCTTCTTTAAGAGATAGCTTCTTTGTTCATACTACCAGGTCCTGAACTTAAATGCAGTTTATGAGAAGCAGGCTACTAGTTGCTTAATGGTGTCATAGACCCACTGTGTCCCTAGAACTGGGGATGTGAGCATGATTTGCAAAGTCAATGAACATACCTAACCCATGTTGGATGGGGCAAAGCCAACAGGCAGGGCTGTAAAGTTGGTCCTAGCCATGCCCACTTAGCATTTAGGAAAAAGAAAAAGCACTCCTGGTTTGAAAGTGATTACAGATACACAATAAATCAGAGTCAGAAAAAATAAACCCCTTAACAGGTCACAGCATATTTAAAAAATGTTTGTTGGCTTGGAAAAGAGAAGAAAAAGGGTATAGATAGTTATAGGAAGAAATAAATTGTATTAAAAATAAAACTAAGTCTTTAAAGAGACAGGAAAAGTAATAAAAGACTACCGACAGATGTAAATTAAAGGAGTAAAGATAAATATTAAAAAGTAATAGGAAAAAATACACATCAAGATGGAAAATATGTGGAGAGTCTGGATTATGTAAACGATTGTGCTTTCTTTAAATGTTTTGGCTGTGAATGAGCTAACTACAGAGAGATAGTTTGCACTGCTAAACTAAATAAACATATATATTTTAAGGGTATTTGACTTCATAACTTGAGTATAAGGATATGATACTTTGGAAAAGAGGATCTGCTTTTCTTTGCACAGAAGGTGAGAACCTGTGAATTTCTTCCAGGCTAATGTGGTTTGTTGGAACAAGACCCCCCAAAAGGTCTTTGTGAACCCTAAAAATACTTTGCCCAACAAACAACAGGAAGCAATTTGTAGAAAACTACACCCAAATTCCCAAAATGATTGTTTATAAATATTTGTTTGCATTTAAAGGGAATATGATATAGAAATGAATATTTTTTTCATTGGTATGAATTTTAGTTTATTGATACAAATTTAAGATCAATTTTGTTATATTTAGACTTTTACTCTTGTTTAAGGTATTATGTTTATAAAATTCATTTAAAAAATGCAATGTTTAATTAAAATTACTGATTAATATATAGGCATTTAAAATAGTAAAACTCATAGTAATGTTCATTAGGTATTCTAGATATACAAAATTTTATTTCAGTTAGATTGATAATCTTTAACACTTCAAAGACCCACAAATTATGGCACTTAAAAGGTTTTTTAAGAACTAAGACTTTTCTCTACAGGGAGACATGTCTGCTTCTGGCCACATCAATTACTTCAGAGAGGTTTATGGGCATTAAAGACACTAGTTAAGGAGTTTGCCTTCAATGTGGCAAAACTAGCCATTTGAGCAAGAAACTGTTCTTACCTGAACTGCTTTTGTATTATGGTGTATAAACTGGACACACAGGTTCTACAGAAAACTGATTGCTGAATTTTACAAAAGATGGGAGTGTCCTTCAGGGTTCCTGCTTCACAAAAGAAGCTGCCAGACATTCTGCAGGACACAGAAAATGACAATCGACAAATTTTGACAATACAAGGCAGAGTGAAATTTAAATTTCCTGCTTCATTGAAAAGTCTACAAGATCTTATGGTTCTATAAACTGAAGATGGATGCCCCAATATTAAAGAAGAATGTTGGGTGACTATTCAGGCAGCAAGATACCTCTGTCAATTCTAGAACTTTAGAAATTACTTACAATGCACTTCCTGTTTTCTTAGATTATATTATATCCTTCTAGTGTCTTTGAGGAGTTGAAGACAGATAGTTATAGTTTTCCTTAGTTATAATAAAAGATAAATTAGATATGATGCAAAAGTTAAAAACTTTCTTTTTAAATGGATAGTAAAAGAGAGAGGATGTGGGAGGTCCATTTGCATATGTATTATTTTTATTGACAAATGAATAAAGCTGTTTGGCCAATGGCTTATCAGAGTAATGCTAGGTTGAAAATCCATACAGAGATATATAGAGAGAGTAGGTAGAGTCAAAGAGACACCATGTAGCAACCAAAGGAGAAAGATACTGGAATGCCAGAACCTTACTGGTAGGCCACCGCTTTGTGGTGAAACACAGATTATTAGGAATGGGTTAAGTTAAGGTATAAGAGCTAGCTAGAAATATGCCTGAGACATTGGCCAAACAATGTTGTAATTAATATAGTTTCTATGTGATTATTTGGGTCTGAGTGGCCAGGAAACAAAGAGAAATCTCCATTTACAGGGTAATAAAGAGTTAATTCCACTGAATTACTGGTCGAAAAACACTCATTTCCTAATTTCTTAGTTGTTCTGAAAATGGGTACTCTGAAAAAGTGACAGCTTCCAGTAAAAAAATAGTAGTTTTCAATGTGTACCAAAACAAGCATAAACATTTAGAACATAATTTCACTGACTGGATTTATATCTTGTATTAAAATGCACATATTTATATTCATTTTCCACATCTTTCCTTCCTGTTGAATGATTTTATACTCGAGTAACATGTAAATTATTCAGGAATTCATGTTTAATAGTGAATATAAAAATTGTGTTTTAATTATTTGATATTCATGTTAGAACCTTGCAGTATCAAGATTGTTTGTAAAATATATAAAGGGAATACAAAGTTTCAGGTAAAGATATTAGTTATATACTAACTTAAAATTAATTTACTAAAGTTAGAATTATCTATAAATATTTCATGTCCTCCTGAAGCGAAGACTGCTAAATGATTGTCAATAAAGTACTTCACACAATGATACAGATACAAGCTCACTGTACCATATCTCCAAACCGCAAGGAAGACAAATGTGATCTAAACAGAGAGTTGGTTTTATCCTGTACATTTCCAACAATTTGAAGCACAGGGCCTAGGAAGATCTCTTATTCTATATCTGACTTCTTTACCTATTTACTTATCTGTCATCTATCATTCAGTGTATTTATTTTCATTTAAGGCCAGGATTCAGTTGCCACTGAAGACTATGGCTCAAAGTTTTTGGTGTCTCTTGATTTCTTTTGTTGATTTAATAATGAATATTTTCTCATAAAAGATTATATTTTGATTTAGTGACATTTCCAAATGTTTTAGGTAGAGGAAAACTTAAAAACAATAAAGACAGATGAGTAATGGGATTTGGGAGATGTCAGTAAACAACCAAAGGACAGACTGCTAACCTTTCTGCATATATTTCTGTATTTCTACTGAAATCCTGGCAGTCAAGTGGACAGCACAAAGAAAGGCTTTGGTTGGGACTGTGTTTCTCCATCTAATCCATTTCACTGCCATCACCCATGCATTAACTTTAGCTGAACCTGTGGTTGGTACTATAATTGAATAAGAATCTTACACAATATAAAAACAAAACAAAAACAAAATAAAAATCAAGGAATCCCGTCCCAGCCTTTATCCAGGAGAGAGTGAACTTCTAGCAGACTCCCATTGGAGGAGGGTGAGTTTTCTCCTGGCCAGAGGGCTTCCTCTAGGAGGAATTCAGCCTTTCCCCGTCCCCCTCGACAATCTGGTCACCAGGCAGAGGCGACTCCTCCCTGCAGAGCTCTCCTGAATCCCATCCCAGCCTTTACCCAGGTACACCTTCCTCTCTTCCCTCCTTCCCTCTGGGGCCACAAGATCTCCCCAGAGCAACTCCCTTGCTCGCTGGGCCTGGGTTGTGAGTGCAACCCGGTAGTAGGGAGTGCCTGTGTTTCAATAGACTGCCTGAGGAAAGGTAGGCCTTCTGTCAGTGAATTCCCTGCCCAACAAGGGAACCTGACCTGGTACTAGAAGATCCAGTAGAGAGCATTTGAAGGAAGAGATGGGCAGACGCCAAGGCAAGAACTCCTCCAACAATCTAAAAAGCAACATGAAAACACCAGAACCCAATGACCCTACAATAGAAGGACTTGAACCTCTTAATTCAGAAGAAGTGGGAAAAAAATGCCCTTATGAAAGCAATAGAGTCCCTTAAACAGGATATGAGTAACTCCCTTAAAGAACTGGATGAAAAGTATAACAAAAAGATTGAAGAAATGAGTAAAGAAATGGATGAAAAATATAAAAAATCATCGAAGAAATGAGTAAATCCATGAATGATATACTGGGAAACAAAGAAAAAACAATCAAACAGGTAATGGAAACAGTTCAAGAATTGAAAACTGAAATGGAGGCAATGAAGAAAACACAAAACGAGGGCCGGCTGGATATGGAAAATCTAGGTAAACGAACAGAGACCACAGAATCAAGCATAACCAACAGGATACAAGAGATGGAAGAATGAATCTCAGAGTCTGAAGATACCATAGAGAAAATAAATGATCTGATCAAAGAAAACAGTAAATCCAACAAATTCTCATCACAAAACATTCAAGAAATCTGGGACACAATAAAAAAACCAAATCTAAGAATAATAGGGATTGAAGAAGGAGAAGAACTGCAGATCAAAGGACCAGAAAATATATTCAACAAAATTATAGAAGAAAACTTTCCCAATCTAAAGAATGATATCCCTATGAAGGTTCAAGAAGCATACAGAACACCGAATAGACTTGATCAAAAAAAAAACATCCCCTCGCCATATAATAATCAAAACACAAAACATACAGATTAAAGAAAGAATATTAAGAGCTGCAAAGGAAAAAGGGCAAGTAACTTATAAAGGTAAACCTATCAGACTTACACCGGACTTCTCTATGGAAACCATGAAAGCCAGAAGGTCCTGGCACTTGCTCAACAATGATGGCAGCATTATTCATAGTATTCATAATGTGGAGACAACCTAGATGCTAATCAATTGAAGAACTGATAAAGATAATATGGTACACTTAAACAACAGAGTATTGATCAGCTGGAAAAGATAATGACCTCATGAAATTTGTAGATAAATAGATGAGACTAGAAAGTATTATTCTCAGTGAGGTAACCTAGATCCAGAAAAACAAAGATAGTATGTACTCTCTTGTAAGTGGATATTTGGAGTAAATTATAAGATAACTTATTTACAATTTACAGTCCCAGGAAGGCTAGATAACAAAAAGGACCCAAAACAGGATGCATGGATTTCCCTGGGAAGACAAAGTAGAAGAGATCTTCTTGACAGTGGGGGTGGGATGAAGGTGGGAACTTGAGGGGAAGGGTTGGGTGGGCTAGATGCTGGAGGTGGGTTGTAGGCGGAGCAGAGTAGAAGAGCAACAAAAGAGAACTGTTGATGGGGAAGACCATTTCAGGGTTAAGTGCCAAGGAAACCCCTGGAAGTCTACAAGGATAATCCCAGCTTAGACTCCTAGCAGTGATGGAGAAGGATGCCTGAACTGGCCTTCTTCTGTAATAAGATTGGTCATCAGAGAGCCTTTATTCAGTAACTTATGAGAACAGATGCAGAGATCCACAGTCAAGCACAGGGCCATGCTCCAGGAGTCCTTTTGAAGTAAGGAAGAAGGTGTTGTATGAGTCAGGAGGGATCAAGGCCATGATCATGAAACCCACACAGACAGTTGACCTGAGCTCCTGGGAGCACATGGACTCTGGGCCAACAGTTAGGGAACATGGAAGGGACAGACATAGGTCCTCTGCATGTGTTTAATAGTTGCGTAGCTTGGTCATATGTTTTTAAGGCTCCTATCAGTGAGATAAGAACCTGTCCCTGGCACTTAGCTGGCTTTTTTCGACCGTTTTCCGTGCTAGATTACCTGGTCTGTAGCTACCAAAGTTTCTTCCCTTCTCTCCTGGTGATTCGCAGGGCCGTGTGACCTCTGACTTCTTGGAGACTGCTCTAGCTCTGGCTTGAGGGGATAACTTAGCAGGAACCTGGCTCTCTTTGTTATGGTAATTCCACTTGTATTCAAGGTCTTAGCAGTGGGCCCATGCCTGCCTCCCCTAGCTGACCCTGCCCGAGGGGCCGGGAAGCTTTAATCTTCTCATCCTGCTTCTGGATGGGAGGAGGCTTTGCATTTTCGATTCTTCTAGCCCACTGATATAAATACCTGTCTTGAGTTTAATAAAGTTGCCATTTACTCTTGTAGATGAGCCAGGTCTCTTTGTGTGTGTCTTTTTTTCCAACCCTCAGGACAATTGTCCCTTCTTGTGGGCCCGAGTCCAGGAAGCAAGCAGCCTGGGTCGGGCGTGGGTATCCATTGAGAAACGCAGACTCCAACACTGGTCCAGTCTTGTTGCAGGGGGAAGAGCTTGGTCCCAACTCAGCTTGATGTGTCATCCTTTGTTCAAGTCCATGGAAGGCACGCCCCTTTATGAATGGAGAAGGAGGAGGAGTGAATGAGGAGGGGGACTAGTAGTCAGGGAAGAGAACAGGAGGAGAGGAGGGAGGGGACACTTCCAATATGCAAAATAAATTTCAAAAATTAAATAAATAAGATAGTTAAAAAAGAATGTAAACAGTGTTAAAAAAGAAATCAATCTCCAAAACTGTAAAATTAGTAACCTCATAAAAACATCCATTTCAAGACTTTATAGACTGACTAAAAATGGAAAGATATTAATATGTATTTACTTTTTATTTCTGGACAAAAAGAGTGAGGGGTTGCTTCATATCCCCAAGCCACAGATCTGTTGACATTATCATGGGTGGTTTTATCAGTTAGTACCTCAATATAAACCTAGAAATTTTATTTCAAAAAGAGTAGTTTTAATTTGGGCTAGAGATAAAACTATTAATGCCAGCCAAACAATAAATGAACACAGAAAATCTAAAGGTGTGTTTCCCTGTCTTTAAGGACTTGGTTAGAAAGACACTCAGGACTTTAGTAAGGAGTCCCTGGAGATGAGAGATCAATGGATATTTTACCATAGTTGTTTCATGCTATTGCCTGCATAAAAAGAGACATGGACAAGAAAGCATAGCAAGAAATGAAATACAAAAGTGAGCTTAACAATCAGTTGTATTCTTCATGAAAACCCCAGGTTTTCCTCACAGACTAGAAGCCTGTGAAAGTCTTTCTAACTTGTGGTGTTTGAACAAAACATCTACCCAGTGTACTTTCCTCACAGACACAGAGTCAGCTATCACTAGACTAGAAAGGCTAGAACTAGAGATAGAACCATAGACTATAGTAATCAGAAGATAACCATTATCACAAATATGATAGATACTGAAATTGTTCTGTACACAATTTATGAGAAAATAAAAGTTTATGAAACCTTACCAGAACATATCGAGGATAAAATGCATCAAGTGCCATGTTAGTGAACTATTTCATTGCTGTGACAAAACTGGCAGAGACAAGTCAAGGGAAGAAAGATCACAGTTTATGGTTTCAGAGGGCTGTCCATGTAGTAGCTTATGCATGATAGAGAGAACATTATTGTGGGGTAGAAATGTGTGGGCTAGTGCAGCTGGTCACATCACAGTGAGAAGACACGAGTGGTGAGAATAGGAAAGAGCCTCTGGCAATATTCTCATAATGACACAGTATCAGTGACCTACTTCATCCAGGCAGGCCTCAACTTCATGGTTTTCAGACTCTCAAAATAGCACTTCTGCTGAAGAACAAACAAATTACACACGACCTGTTGGCAACATCTCATGTTTTAATTTTAACATGTTTAGCATTAATTAAGGCTTTACGGCCTGTATATAAGTGTTATGCATACTGAAAAAGAATGTTAGTCAATATAAACTAATTTTGAGTAAATCTAGATGTGGAACCAAATACAAAATAGTATTTTAATATAGTCGTTTTAATATAGTCATGGTCCACAGAAAACGACATTCAAATAATAACAGGACATGACATGACAGTTATCTAATTATTGAGCTAGAACTATAAGAGACACTGTTAATTGACATATCATATAGAAACAGTAAGTAACTAAAAATAAATGTTAGAATTCAGATGAACAGAAATGATCAAAAAGTGCTTAACAGTAGATCTGATACTATTGAAAATCAACCAGTAAATTTGAAGGTTATAGAACAAAGATAATAAAATTTGAAATGGGTTGGAAAATCCACACGGGCTAACTAATCACATATGACAAGAGATAATAGATGAAAAAGGGAAGAAAATAAATAAATAAAAATGAACATTTTCCCTAAATTGTGATGGAAGTTTCTGTGAAGATCATGGGTACTCTGTCAACCTTAAGAATGAAAAGTGGATTAATACCCGGGTCTTCTATTCAGTTCCATTGGTCCTTCTGTCTGTTCTTATGCCAATACCAGGCTGTTTTCAGTACTGTAGCTCTGCAGTAGAGTTTGAAGTAGAGTTTGATGCCTCCAGAAATTCTTCTATTGTACAAGGTTATTTTGCTTTTCCATATGAAGTTGAGTACCGTTCTTTTGAGGTCTTTGAAGAATTTTGCTGGGAGTTTGATGGGCATTGTGTTGAATCTGTAGCTTGCTTTTGGTAAGACTGACATTTTTACTATGTTAATTCTGCCTACCCAAGAGAATGGGAGATCTTTCCACTTTCTGGGGTCTTCTTCAATTTCTCTCTTCAAAGATTTAAAGTTCTTGTCATATAAGTCTTCCACTTGTTTGGTTAGAGTTATTCCGAGATATTTTATGCTATTTGTGGCTATTGAGAAGGGTGTTATTGCTCTTATTTCTTCCCCAGCCCTGTGTATCATCTGTGTATAGAAGGGCTACTGATTTTTTTTTAGTTAATCTTGTATCCTGCCACATTATTGAAAGTGTTTATGAGTTGTAGAAGTTCCTTGGTAAAAATTTTGAAATCCCTTATGTAAACTATCATATCATCAGCAAACAGTGAGTTTGACTTCTTCATTTCCGATTTGTATCCGCTTGAACACCTTTTCGTGTCTTATTGCTCTATCTACGACCTCAAGAACTATATTGAATAAATATGGGGAGAGTGGAGAACCTTGTGTTGTTCCTGATTTCAGTAGAATCGCTGGGAGTTTCTCTCCATTTAGTTTGATGTTGGCTATTGGCTTGCTGTATATTGCCTTAATTATGTTTAGTTATGTTCCTTGTATCCCTGCTTTCTCCAAGACATTTACCATGAAGGAATGTTGTATTTTGTCAAAAGCTTTTTCGGCATCTAATGAGAAAATCATGTGCATGCCATAAGGACATGTGTTCAATTATGTTCATAGCAGCATTGTTTGTCATAACCAGAACCTGGAAACAATTTAAATGCCCCTCAACTGAAGAATGGATAAGAAAAATGTGGTACATTTACACAATGGAGTACTACACAGCAGAAAAAGATAAAAAAAATCTTGAATTTTGCAAGAAAATGTATAGAGCTAGAAAATAATACTTTGAGTAAAGTAACCCAGACACAGAAAGACAGTTATCATAGGTACTCAATCATAGGTGTTTTTTAAATATAAAGAAAAGAAAACCAGCTTACAAACCACAATACCAGAAAACCTAAACAACAATGAGGACACTAAGAGAGACTTACATAGATCTAATCTACATGGAAATTAGAAAAAGACAAGATGTCCTGAGTAAATTGGGAGCATGCGGACTTTGAGGGAGGGTTGAAGGGGGGAGGGGAGCAGAGAAAAATGTAGCGCTCAATAAAAATCAATTTTAAAAATAAAAAGAAACAAAGAAAGAAAAGAAAAAAGAATGAAAAGCGTTGAGATCCTCACCAGGTCAGAACATGATTAAAGCCACAAAATACAGTATTAGGAAGATCATCTCCAATGCCACAAGAGAAGGCTGATTCACAGGTAGAGGAATAAAAGTAAAGAATTAAGCTGGTGGAAGATGAAGTGGAATTACATCCCCAAACTTGGGAAATCAAAACTAATGAGCTACAAACTGTAATGCTTACAAAGTTATAGCAGCCTGCTTTTGAGAGAATTCAAGACAAAAACTTCAGCAGAGGGGGATCCAAGTGAAATACTGATTTACTAACCATGACTCATTCACCTTTGTATCTTCTGTACCACAGAGCCACCAGCCCAGAGTAGTACTATCCACCATGGTCTTGGCCCTCCCACATTATTCATTAAACACTAATTTAAAAAACGCCCTATAGACATGCCTATAGAACAACCCGGTGAAGGCAATTCCTGAGTCAAGGTGCCATCTTCTAAAGTGATTCAGTCCATGCATGCAAAGTTGACAAAACTAACCAGAGGGCCCTCTGCCCTAGTGTAGTGGGAATACAAGTGCTCTACAATGCAAAATATCCACACCAGGAGAACATAACCCACTAAATCAACTAGCCAGGGTTCACAGGGCCTCATAGAGTCTACAACAGTAATCATGGACCTGCATGGATCTGTACTAGGTCATCGACACAAATATTATGATTGTAAACTTGGTATTTTTGTGGGACTCCTAATAGTAAGAATGGGGCTGCCTCTGTCTGCCCTTCAGTCTCTTTCTCCTACTGGGTTGCCTCAGCTAGCTTTGAAATGAGGGTTTGTGGCTGGTCTTCTTGTACTTTGCTATGTCATGTTTGATTATGTCCCAAGGAGGTCTGCTCTTTTCCAAAGGCAAACAGGAGAGGAGTGGGTCCAGAGGAGAGGGGAGGTGTAGAAAGAAGAGGGAGAAGTGGAGGGGGAGGAAATCATGGTCTGAATGTACTGTATAAGAAATTAATAACAATTAACAAAATATATCCACACTGTTAAGTTCCACGAACAGTCTCTAAAGAGGCAATTGAAGGTACTGAGATGAGGAAATTTAGTGTCACCTGGGTGATTGTGTCCAAAAAGGTTTATAGAGGAGAAAAAACCCACAGAGGATGGTTGAAAACACCAGGATCTCAACAGACACTCCTAGAACCCCAAAAGGGAGGGCAACCAGCCACTAGATAGCTTGGTCTTCAACTTCTGATTTCCATTCCAAACTGAGAGAGACTCGGTTTCTGTAATCTTGAGGGAAAATTTTTGCCACTTTATCATGGCACCTAGGAAGTGAACAGACAGAATTTAAGGGGACACAAATGGGTTAAATGGAAGGAGTGTCGTGTCTATATATTACCACAGTGGAAGGAGTGACGTATCTGTATATTACCATAATGGGTTGATATCTCTGACGTGTCATTGTGAAAGACTGTGGGTACCAAACAATGTTGAAACATGAAGGTTAAACACATTACTGTTTAGATATAAATGAAAATTAATGCATAGGGAACATATTTAAGAAATGGTTGGCTATGCATTAGAGAAAGCTGGAATAGGTTCCTGCCATAGACTTCACAGTGTTCATGAGCTTTCTTCACATGTTCACCTCTAGATTTGTGCTATGTTGTACATAGCACTTTACATGCTCAATTGTTTTGAGTGCTTGCAATATAGAAAAATAAAGTTCCAACACACATATGTACTCACCCTAGATAGGGAACCCACAAAAGACCAAAGTACTAAACCATCAAAGTCCAAATTGTTGAACCATGAGTTTTATTGAGGTTTCTTATATGAATGGCTGAAGGGTTACTTATAGGAGCAGAAATGACTCAAAGACAGTTGTGTCACCAAGATCCACCCTGGCTCAGGAAGTTGGGGACCTAGGGTACACAGCACAACCTGCTGGCAGCACACTTTTAATGGTTGGAGAGCCTTCTTTCCAGGAGCTCCAGTTGGTCTAAATCTTCATTGCTCAGCTTATTCTTATTTCCTCCACACAGCTGACTAGTCTCAGAGACTTCTTTGCAATATGGCTGGTCTGAAAGTATCATTTGCTGCTTGACTTGTTTAAGTATCTTTGTATCTAAACTCTGCTTACTGTGGTGTGGAAGGGTCTAGTGAATCTGGTTAGTTGGTTTTAGGGATTTCCTGAAGCTATTTTGAGTCATTTACCTTCCTGTTTAAGGAGCTTCTAGACAGTTGTTTACCTTCCCTCTTAAGGAACATCTATTCAATCTGAGAGAAAAAAAAATGTTAGATAAAACACATACAGAGCTTTATATTAAACAGAGAGGGCATGTAGATATTAATATATGGAGAAAGTATGCAGCAGCTTGATATTCATAATTAATATTCAGTATGAAATAATGGAAAGACAGTGGAAGCAATGTTTACATGCAATGCAAATCAATGGAGTTTTCATTTTTTATGCAAGTACCCATGGCTATGGTTCTCTCATGAATCTAGCAGATATTTACAAAGCATTTCACTCAAATGCAATAGAATACATTTTCTTCATGGATCTTTCTCCAAAATTTATGACATGTGGAAGCAAAGCAAGTCTGTACAGATATTTAAAAATGGAAATAACAGCCTGCATCCTACCTGACCACCTTGTGCATCTCAATATTGAATAACAATTGAGGAAAGATAGAAGTCAAAAAAGAATTTAGGTTCTAGAACTGAATGAAAACACAAGATATCCATACCTATGTGACACAATGAAGGGATGTGTATACCACTAAGTGCCTACTTTTAACAAAAATGGAAAGATCTCATATTAGGAACAGAGCAACATACCTGAAAGATCTAGAATCTAAAGAAGAAATATCACCCAAAACAAGAAGATAAAAAAACAAACAAACATAGAGCTGAAATCAGTAAAACAGAAACAATAAAGATGAAAAAGCATCAAAGAAATAAAGAGATGGTTCTTTGATTAAAAATAAAAATATTGATAAATCAATAGCCAATTAATTAAAAGATACATACCAAAATAAAATTTTCTGAAATTGGTTATGATATGGAGGACATCGGCATAAATATCAGGAATTTCTGATGCACTCTTACAAGAAGACAATGATATGTCATGCTCTTCACTACTGCACTCTTCTGTAGAACAAAATCCCCTAAAGCAAAAATGTTTCAGGCATTTTAGAAAAGAATATAAAGATTTTTTGAAATATCTATCATGATTGTAATCTCTTTGGCTATTGGTCACTCTGACCCACTGAGTATTTGGAATAATGTCTTTCTTCTACACGCATGCACTCACATACACACACACACACACACACAGACACACAAACAGGGAGAGAGAGAGAGAGAGAGAGAGAGAGAGGCAGAGACAGAGAGAGACAGAGAGAGAGGCGGGGGATGGGGAAAGGAAAGGAAGGAAGAGAAAGAAAAGAGGACATCACACAGAAAATTGTTAGGACTTACTATAAAAATCTCTACTCCACCAAACTGGAAAAGCTAAAGGAAAGGACTGAATTTCTTTTTTTTTTTTTAAAGTTTATTAAAATATAAAAGTTTTCATTTTCACCCCTCCTCCCAACACCCTCCCACTCCCCCCACTCCCTCTCCTCTTCCCTCTCCATTCCTAAGAGCAGTCCGGGTTTCCTGCCCTGTGGGTAGTTCAAGTTCCTCCCCGCTCCTTCCAGGTCCAGGAAGGTGAGTATCCAAACAGACTGGATCCCCAAAAATCCAGAATATGCAGAGGAAACAAATCCCAGAGTCATTGTCAATGGCTTTTTAGAAAGACTTCAGGTCAGCCACATTCAGGGAATCCCGCCTACTCCAGAGAATCTGGTTGGATCAAGCGCTCCTTCAGTCTCAGTCAACTGGCCTTGGTGAACTCTCCCTTGTATCAGTGGGTGATCGCTCCCCTTGCGGTTCTGATTTCCTTTTTCATGTTCTTCCTCCTTCTACTCCTCCTTTGGACCTTGGGGGGCTCAGTCCAGTGCTCCAATGTGGGTCTCTTTCTGCATTGCCATCCATCGCCGGATGAAGGTTCCCTCTGATCTTGCCCTCCCTGCTCACGTTCTTCTTCCTTCTGCTTCTCGCTTGGACCTAGGGAGTTAAGTCCAGTGTTCCAACGTGGGTCCCCGTCTCTATCTCCATCCATTGCCAGATGAAGGATCTCTCTGGGAAGAGCTCCTCCAGGACTGAATTTCTTGATACATATAACACACCAAATTTAAATAAAGATTAGACAAGCAAGATAAACAATGTAAACAGACTCATAGAGTCTAGTGAAATAGAGGTAGCAATTTAATTCAGGCAAACAAAAGAGTGCAGTCCAAATGGATTCAGTGCAGAAGACTAACAAACCTTCAAATAAGAATTAGCATCAATAAATCTAAAATTATTCCAGAAAACAGAAACAGAAGGAACATTGTCTAATTCATTTTATGAGACCACTGTTATCTAACAGAAAGGCCCAGAGGGGGGAAAAAGGAAAGAAAAAGAAAATTACAGACCAATTCCCTTATGATCATAGGTGCAAATAATTCTCTATAAAATACTTGCAAACTAAATCTAAGAACACCTCAAAATGATTATGTACCATTATCAAGAACACTTCATTCTAGAGATGCAGGAATGACTCAATATAATTAAATTGATAAATGTCATCCACCAAACAGTCTGATTATATCTTTAGTTGCAGAAAAGGCCTTTGATAAAAATCAAATACCCTATCATGATATAAATCCTGGAGAGACTGGGGCTTCAAGTCATATTTTTCAAAATAAAAGCAATTTATAACAACCCTACAGCAAACATGGAGAGAAACTCAAAACATTCCTACCAGCATCTCCAACAAGAGTGGGACTCCCACTCCCTCCATACCTATTCAATATAATATGTGAAGACTTAGCTAGAGTGATAAGATGATTAAAGGAAATAAAGGGGATGCAAATAGGAAAGAATTAAGTCAAAGTATCTTTATTTGCAGATGATATGATTTTGTATATAACACACCCTAAAAACTCCACCAGGAAACTTCCAAAGCTGATAAATACTTCCAGAAAATAGCAAGATACAAAATCATTACAGGGAGGCATTGCCTCACAAAATTAATATAGAAAATCAGAACCCTTCCTACATACAAATGAAAAAACAGACTAAGAAAGAAAAGAGAGAAAGAATCCTTTTTACAATGTCCTAAAAAAACCCCAACCAAACAAAAAATTATAGCTGTGGAAATCTCTAACAAAGCGAGTGAAAAACTTATATAATAAAATCTTTAAGCTATAGAAAGAGAAATTGAAGAAAACATTAGAAAATGGAAAGAATTTCTGCCATTCTTATGGATCAGTAGGATTGATATAGTGAAAAATCCATCCTACCAAAAGAATGTATAGATTCAACACACTCTTCATTAATCTCATATACTTTTTTTTTTACAGAAATTAAAGGACAATTTTTAGCTTAATGTGGATACACACACAAAACGAAACCAAAAGTTGGGTTGTTAATAAAAAATTCTATAGCAAGGCAGCGGTGGTGCATACCTTTAATCCCAGCACTAGGGAGACAGAAGCAGGCAGATCTTGGTGAGCTTATGGCCAACGTGGAGTACAAAGCAAGTCCCAGGACAGGAGAAACTACAACGCAGAGAACCATTTTCTCAAAACGAAAATAAAGGAAAAGCAAAAATTTGAACAATAAAAAAATTGCTGTAGGTAAGTTACTACCATTTCAGATTTCAGGTTGTAGTACAGAGCTACAGAAAGAAAAACAGGTTGACACTGGCATAAAAACAGATATTCTCATCTATGGAATAAAATTGAAAATCCAGATATAAATTCACTCACATATGAAAACCTGATATTTTGTAAGTCATAAAAGATAAAATAAAATATTCATTGGAAGAAGACAGCATCTTCTGCTAATGGTACTGGTCAAATTAGCTGTCTGTAGAATCCACATAGATCACACTTATCACCTTGCACAAAACTCAACTTCAAATGAATCAAAACCTCAAAGTAAGATTAGATATCTGAATCTGAAAGAACATAATTTGGGAATTGTCTTAAACTCATTAATGCAGAAAAAGACTTTCTCTAGAAGACAAGGTAGAGGCACTAAGAAGTAATTACTTAATGGAACCTCATTGAACTAAAAAGCTTCCGTATGGCAAAAGATACCCATCACTGGGGTAAAGTGGCAAGATAAAAATTGGGAAATGATCTTTATCAATTACACATTTGATAGAGGGTTAATATCTAAAATATATAGAGTCTTAGAAAAATATCCCAATTAGAAAAGGAGCATTGAGCTAAACAGAGACTTCTCAAAAGGTGGACCCCCAAATGACTGATAATCACTTAAAGAAATGTTCAACATCCTTAGCTACCAAGAAAATGCAAATCAAAACTACTTTGAAATTTCATCCATTTTAGTTATAATGGCTAAGGTTAATAAGAAAAATGACAGCTCATGCTGGCGGGATAGGGAGAAAGAGGCAGACATATTCATGGCTGGAACAGAAAGTAGGTACTGGGTGAGAGGATGGTGGTGAGTGAGATGGAAGAGAGGGTAAGACAGGGAATATGGCAAGGAGAACTAATGCTAAGGGCCATATGAGGAGACATATGGAAACCGGCTACAGCAGAAGCTTCACAAGTACATACGTGAAAGAAATGTAAATGATGTCACCAAATAACAAGGGAGACAATGCCCCGTCTAGACATCTTTCACCACCAAGTGAAAGAAATGTGTTCAGTCTAGTTCAGATGTTGACTACCAACTCCAAGGAAACCCCCAGATTATCAGGCTGTTGCCAATGCTATCAGTTGCCATCCACAAACTGATGTAACTCTCTAATGCTGAAGACAACTTTTTAATATGTCACAGAACATAGAGAAGTCAAGCTTGAGTTGATCTAGAGCCTGCACCCTACTGACTGGTGTACTTGGTGCTACAAGATATTCTAAACAAAAGAGAAAGCTAAACACCAGCCCAGAGTCAAACTGTGAAATCTATAGTCATGGCCTGCCTGCTTGATGTGCTAGTATAAACATTGTGGAAATAACAAAGCACGCTCTGACTGGATTTCAGATCCATTCCATGAGATGAATTCATTGGTGCAGAAACACATGACACTACTTGGGTGACCAAGAACCTGAGATTGGATAGGCCATCACCTAGGGGAAAACCAAATATTATTTTTACTAATGGGAAGCACCAACTAAATGTTTCCTAATGACATTCTTCTATTCCCATAGATTAGTGCTTTCCTTAGCTATCTTCAGAAAGTTTTCTATTGCAGTGTATGAGACCTAATACAGAGACCCACAACTGGATAAAACATAGAATGGTAGAGATTTTTGAATATTCAGTTGTAAATCAGATTTCTTCATCAAGCCCCTCTACTCCAGGCTCAGGAAACTATGTGGAAAAAGCATGTAGAAAAATTGTAAGAGCCAGAGGGATTGGATGATGGCAAGAATATAGTGTCTTCCATACACAACAGGATAGATGCAATAGAAACCCACAGAAGCTGTGGCAGCATGCAAGGGCCTGCGCAGATTCAAGAAAGACTTTGCCTCAGCTATTAGAGTGTGGAGTAGACATGAGCACCCATTCCTAACTGGGATGCTTGTTCCAAATGACATGTGTTTCCAAGGTTGGTAGACCCCTTGAATAAGGGTGCATGGCCAACACATAATGAACTCAATAATAACACTGTGTACTTTTTGTCTGATATTGCTTTGTTTGGGCCTTTCCTTTTGCCTACTGTTCTTTTACTTGTATATTGTGGTTTTCTGGGTTTTGTGTGCTTGTATGTATTTCATGTGTTTTGTCTTTTCCTCTGGCTTGTTTGGATTCTGTTTGTTTTTCAGCCTGTTTGTTTCCTACAGAGATTGCTGGTTTGGTGGAGAGGATCTAGAAGGAATGGCAGGAGTGGAAACAGTAATCAGAATATATTGTATGAAAATATTGCTTTAATAAAAAAATTAAGAAAACAAGTATGTCCCTGGATAAGCATCTCTTATTTGGGGTTACTGAGCAGTACTTGAATATCTCAATAGTTGTCACAAACAACAATTATAAAGAATGGCTGCATTGCTAAAAGAATATTTTTAAAATAGGCACATTCTTTTCATGCATATTTAAAATATAACTACACCATTTCCCTTCTTTTCAGCCTTTCTCAGGTACTAACCCTATGCTGCTCCTTTCAAATTCATGACTTCTTATTCTTTGTTGTTAATATACATGTAAATAACTATATACATGAAAAAATTTCAAGTAAAATATATTAGATTTACAAATTTTTCTTCCATCCCTTTTGTTCTTATTTTCCTGCAATATTAACAACATATCTGGAAATCAAATTTAATTGTTCAAATAGTTCGTAAGTTCTGATCAAGCTGCTCACCCAGTATTCTCATGTTGTACTTACTCTCATGGATGCTTTAGGAAGAAAATCAAAGTTTCAGATGCTTTGAGACATACAGGAAGTAAAGTCACCGAAAGGTCTCAGGAGGCCAGTGAGAGAGACCAGAGATAGTTGCTAAAGAAGAACTTCATTTAAGCACGGCCATTTAAAAACAAACACAACAGGAGACAATCCATATTATCTTTTATTTGCTGAATCTTTTTGGTTTTACTGCTGCCAATTCCACCCCTGCCGTTCAGCCCTGGCAGCTAAATCTCGCTTATTTCCCAGGAACTTCTCACAAGCTGATAAGAAAGCAAACTTGAGGAAATTTTAAAAAGAAAAGAAAGGAAAGGATAACGAATGAAGTAAAATCTCCACCTTCACCCATTCTCTACACTGATCTCGTTTTTTACAGCTTTATCTGGAAGAGAGCAAAACTTGACAACAGGAATTTAAGCCTGACCTAGAAATGTCTGCGTGAACGACTGCTATAAACCTTCATCTTCATGGTTTAATGCATCCTTGTAAAGTCTTCAGCGGTACCACATACGTCCCGGGAGCATAATAAATGTTACTCAGTTCATTCGTGTGCCATCATAGAATGGAATCCTGTGATCTTTGGAGCTGCAGAGCTGCATAGCTGTAGCACACGAGTCATCATGCAGCTAGGACCTTCTTCGGTGCAATCATTTATTTAAGCAAGCCATCTGTCATATTTTCTGTGGAAAATTGCATACTCAAGATAGATTAAAAAAAACATACCGTTGCCATGCCTTGGCTGACAACAGTTTATTTTCCAGATGGGAACAATAATTCTCACTCATTTTCCATGTTATTTTTATAGAAATAAATCCCAAGACCTGCCTCATTTTACATAGCTTGTTGTGATTCATGTTTGTAACGTTTGGGACATCTTCATTCAGTCCTCGCCCTGAAGTAGTCTGCTTGGACCCAGATTGTTATTGCAGTTGATGTAGAATTAACAAAGTGCATGATGACAATGGCCAAGTCAGGAGAAGACACGACTCTGCCTTTGCTATTCTTTTAACCTTAGTTTTTTGAAAATACTTTTGAGTGAGACTTTCCATGAAGAGTGATCCAGGATTTTTTTTGTCTTTTTTTTGTGGTCCTCGTGTTTCTTTTTTTCTCCATTTGGATCCTTCCCAAGAAGGTTTAACTACGATATTTTCCTCATCGGATCTGCTTTTCAGTTTCTCTTTGAATGAGCACTTTGTAACTTGACTTGTGAGTTGGTCTTTTAACTGTTGCCTGTTTTATAGGTGAAAATTCGAAAACGGGGGACATTAGGTTTAGAAGGACCCATAGATCCCCTGCTGAGTTATCCTGAGTCCAAAAGGAAAAATTGGAGTCTTGACTGGCTTGGGCCAGAGACAGCTGTTTCCTTCTGTAGTTAATGCATAGAGCTGACATTCTCAGAAATAACAAAGCTCTTCACAGTCCTGCTGGGCTCTTGTCACCAGGAGAGGAGTCTGCTGCAGGAGAGCCTCCCAACCTGGTACTGCTAACACCTGTGTTCACCAAGAGCCCCAGTCCTCTTCTGTGGATACAATGGGAACAAAGGAATTCAATGTTATTCTCATACTTTATTCCACAACAAAAATCAAGACCTTATTCTTTATGTGACCAGGGTCCACATTTGGGTGTATGCATTTCTAAGAAAACTGATAAAATAGTGTATTTGACATCAATGTCATGATATAAGTAGCCAACAATAACAATGCACAAGTGTAATAGAATTTCTAAGAAGGGTATTCATCTTTAATGCTTACTTTACGGTTTTACATCAGGTGCAGATCACCATGCCACATAAAGTGACACTTGTTGTAATAGCATTCATCTCAGGTAAACACAGTCTAAGAATTCACGAAAATCATAAAGATCTTGCTGCATGCTGCAGTAGAATGCTGTTCTTCACAAAAGCAAATAGTTATGTTGCATGTCAACGTCTCTAATTCGCCATGAAGATATGATTATATCTAAAACAAAAACTACAGAACGCAAAACCATAGGGGAAACAGGAAGATGTCGGTGCAGGCATTTACTTTCTGAATAGGATTCCAGTAGTTTTGGAAATCATAGCAAGACTTCACAAAAAAGATTGCATCAAACTTAAAATTTCTTTAGGGCAAAGGAAATAATTAAGAATGGAGGGACATAGTACAGAATGGAAGAAAAGTTTTCCCATCTATTCATCTGACTGAGGATTTGTACACACATATATGCACATATGATTGCATATACACATACATCAGCATATATATTATAGAGCATCATAAAAGATCCAGTGAATGAATGAACAAATAGCTAAACAAATGCTTTCAAATGGAGATCAACCAGACCATAAATGCATAAAGACATGCTGACTATTCTTAGCCACCAAGAAATGCAACATAGAATCCTACTGAAATGACATATTACTCCAATTAAAAATGTTTATCACACAATTCTGGTGTGTAACCAAGAGAAATGACCATCACATATGTTTTGGAATCTTCTAGGGTCTCCTTGACTAATAGGGAGGATGATAGGATTCTTTTGCTGAATAGGTTGTACACTTTGGTCACAGGAAATAGATACATGATTATTTGAACAAAACCTTTCACCCTATTGAATAGTGTAGAAGATTGTACACAATAATAGTAGTCTTACTCAGCTGTTAATCTTGAGAGCTATGATAATGTCTCATCAGTCAAGGTGTGTCCTCTAGTTCATGATTGTTACAGAGTAACCAATAATTTTATGATTTGTTTTGAGGCCTGTTCCACAGGAAAGAACTAATACCTGGCTCTGTAAACTTGATCAAGAGACCATAGCTAAAGAGGTCATAGACCTCATTGGTGAACCTACTTCTATATTTTTCTAAATGGTCATTTTGTCAAATGATTTTCTCATTAGCCATACCTAGTCCCATAGATTCAGTGCTATGCCAAACTTCATAAGATAATCTTCTTACTGCATCAAGTGGTGGTTAATTCAAAAACCAATAGTAGACAAAATGTCAATAATAACTGATGGTGATTGGCCTTAAATGTGACAGCTATGTTATCCCTTCCTAAGATCTGGGAATATCACAGAAGAAGGGGCCAAGGATGTAATAGCTAAAGGATAGGGAGACTTGCAGCAGAGATACCTTCTGAATATGGCACATTCGTTAAACATATGAAACCATGCACATCTGCACAAGGTTTACACATGAATGGGCACATCAACATTTCATTAAAAATGGACCCATGAGAACCTAACCATCCCTGAGGAACTAATTTCAACTAATGGTTACTGTCACCTTTTTAGTGGCCCAGTCACTGGTGAGGTGCTTTTGTACTAGGAAATCACCTCCCACCCATATTTGAGCAGGAAAGTCTAATTAAATTAAGTTGGTCAAACACAAAAGATGTGATAGCTAAAGAGAGATTGTTGCAAAATGGCGTCAGTGGGATCAGGGTGGGAAAAGAGAGGGTAATGGGACATGAAAATAACTAAAATTTATTATATGCATGTGTGAAACAATAAGAAGTTTAGATTGTAAAACTCAAAGTGATTATCATCAATAAAGCAAATGAGCAAATAGAAAACAAATGTGTGTTGTGATGTAAGGAATAAAGAAAATCTGTTGGTGCAATACAAACGTGTCCAGGGTCTAATCAAATAAATCTGAACCTTTCCTCCAACAGTTCCTTAGAAGCACAACTGATATATGAACCAGGCATATCACTTTTGAAAATATATCCCAACAAATCAAAGCCAGTTAACTCTATAAATTCCTGAATATTAACGTAGTTATTGCTAGGCTATTTATAGTGGATAAATATGCTTTGAAACCAGCTGAGCATTCATCAGTGCATGGATGATAGAATGTGTAGCAATATGATTATGTAACTGATGGAACATGAGATCATCATGTTAAGAGAAACAAGCCTGTCTTACAACAGAAAAGTGTCATAGTTTCCCTTATATGTACAGTTTATCAGGGTAAATGGGCATGAAAATAAGCAGAAGAATATTGCGGATGTGGAAGGGAAAGGAGAGGACAGTTACAGAGGGAGTGAGCGTGATCAAAATATATAATGTGTTTGTAGAATATGGAGGTGTCAGGGGAAGTGAAGATGGCTGAGTTGGTAGTGCTTGGAAGACAGCATGAAGGCTTGCATTTGGATCCTTGGCACCCATGTTATAGCTGGGCATGGAAGCACATGTATCTATTGCCTTAGTCTGTGGGAGTGCAGGGACAACAAATTCCTAAAACTTTCTTTACTGGCTAGACAGACCAGCTGAGGAGGTGAGTTTATGGAGCAGTGAGAGACCCCTGTTTTAAGTAAATAAAGTGAACAGAAGCTGAAGGATATACCTGCCTTCAACTTCTGGTAACCAAAAGCAAACACACATACACAGGCACATGCACCTGCAGGCACCTGTGCACATCTATGAATATATACAAACATATGCACACACACACACACACACACACACACACACACACACACCCCAAAAGAGAAAAATCTAAATGAAATAAGTTGCTTTATAAAATTAGTTAAAACAAAATATAGAAACAATTTAAATTTAGTATCCAGATAAAATTACTTTGATATTGTTCCTAGGTGAGGGCCAGATTATTGCATTTTCAATCATAGATGAAAATGTGCAAGGCGGTGGTGGCTCATGCCTTGAATTCCAGCACTCGGAGGCAGAGGCAGGTGGATCTCTGTGAGTTCAAGGCCAGCCTGGTCTACAGAGAGAGTTCCAGGACAGGCTCCAAAGCTACAGAGAAACCCTGTCTCAAAAAAACCAAAAAAAAAAAAAAAAAAAAATAGAGTCAATGACCTGGACTCTCTTGCTATCTATTCTTGTACAAAGGGTTTTAACCAGATTAAGAAATCAAATTTCTCAGAATTTGCAAAGGTTCCTGGGTTTCTGGAGGACTGAAACCCCTTCAGGAACATAAGATTCATTGTTATGTTTTCAGTACTCTGAAAAGAAGACAACAGTTTATCTTTCCACTCATTAAGATATTAAATAATTAATTTGCTTACTAGTGACTAGTGGTTTCAAATAGAGCTCCTTTAAGACCTGTTTGTGTGGTTTCTGTTACCTTGGATCCTGAAAGAGGGGAGATAAAAATCTGTCTTCAGGCCTGGAGCAGGACTCAGTGGCTTTCTTTTTCCTGATCTTCCAGAGGTCCTGGGTTCCACTTCCTGTTCTCCTAGGAGGATTCACAACCAACCACCTGGAACTGCAGCTCCAGGGCTTCTGTCTCCCTCTACTGAACACCAAGGTATCTGTAACCCACAAGTCCACATTCCTACTTCCTGAATTAAATAATTAAAATAAAAGAAATCTGCCTTCAATGAGTTCATAGTTAGAAAAGACATATTTATAAGCATGTAATTACAACTCAAAATGCAGATAGAATTACAGCAACATTCACACCACATTTTCGAGGCTGAGGAGAAAATCAGAGGAGCACTATAAGCAAGCAGAGGGAATCTGTAACTAACTGGATTATCACTTGAGATCATTCAGCTTTACATAACAATTAAATAATCATGCAAATGGAAAGATACTTTTTTGTCTTCAAATTTCAAAGTTTGACATAGTATCTGAATTTCTTCCTGCATCTTACCTTATCCCAGAAAAGTTCCCAGTACACGTTATCACTCTGAGCATTCTAAAAGTTGTCATGGGCAATATCATGACATTTCATTCCTTATCTTGTGTTTTCAAGCTTTTGGGGAATTCTTAAACAGGTTCCAATTTGTCCAAATATTTAGAAATAACTGTAACAGCAAGCACACCCCACAACAAATGAAGGCACATAGAACTGAAGCTTTCCCAGAGAGAAACTCTGCCCAGAAAGAAAAGGCTAGCCTGTCAGCAAAGGCGTCTCCTGTGGGTTAAGAGAAAAATCGGAGCTGACAATTTCCAGGTGCACACTGTGGGAATCACTGTCACTGTAGGCAGGGGGAGACTTGATGGCAGCTCCGACTCAATGGGATGCTCTCCTCCAGCACAAGCTATCCATCTGTTAGGCCTGTGAATATCCATTTTGTTTATGCTTCTTCAGAACCCAAGATCTTCACTCTCCAGAAGATATTGTGGGGGAACCCACAAGAGATTATATTAACAAGGCTTCTATTCCCAATCAGCTGGGAAATAAAATATTCATTTACATCTCACTTCCAAATAATATAAATTCTAAAATATCAATTATTAAATCACCTTATAATAAACAGAATTTTTGGAATTTCAATTTTATCAACAATATAGATTAAATGTGTGTGATTTCTGTATGTATGGATGTAAGAATGGAAAGGTGCATGGATAGATACATGCATAGAAGGATGAATGGATGTCTTGTGTACTTCTAAAAATATAGTGAGTTGAGAATTCTAAGATTATATTGGTTATATTAAAAAGCAATGATGTTTTTAAAAATATTCATTTTGTGTTATAGTGATTTTTTTTGGCTCCAGATCACTTGGCAAGATGACCAAACTTAATAAATTTGAGTTTATTTTGAGTACACCATGTATTGGGGTGATGCTACACAGTTCATTTTCATAAAGCAAGTCAAGACAAACAAAGTGAGTTTTAGATCATCTGTACATGTGTTTTCTGAAATAAATCAAGCACTCTGAAGTTCATTTTTAGTTTCTAATGACATTGATCACTCAACCTTTGGACATAAATGCAGAGGACAGAGCACCTAAGAATATGTAGGAGCAAAGGTCATCAAGGCAAGCATGGCACAACAGAAGCTTGTATTAATATTTCATTGGGGAATTTACAACAACATTTCCAGGTGACTGTTTTTCAAATGGAGCTCAGATGTCCAACAGAAGATTAGCAAGAAGGAAAGTCCATGGAAACATGGATCAAAATTAGGGAGTTTATGATGTTTCATATAAATAAAATGAGAGTGCTTGATTCAGTAGATAGAACACAATGATGGGGCTTGGGTATCTTTTCAAAGTAGTCACTTATAGGGAGAGAGAGAGAGAAAGAGAGACAGACAGAGGAGATGAGAGAGACAGTGAGAGACAGATAGACAGGGGTGGAAAGAGGGAGGGATGGAAGACAGAATGTCTAGAGTTAGAATCAAATTAGAGACTCCTGCAACTATCTCTGAGCTTGAAGAATATTACAAACACAAGATGTCAAGAGATATTTATAATCAGAAAGATTTAATGATCAATCTGATATGCAGAATATGAGTTTCATATACACATATATAGAAAGTGTTTATTGCTCCTCTATATATTGGACACAAAAGTTTATGCTGCCCTATGAAGATTACTTTAAAAATTCTCTATACGTATCACCTGATTGCAATTGAAATTTCTTAGTTGCATGCTTGTCCTCTCAACTTTCCCAAAAGATTTCACCTAAGTTGTCATAATTTTTGTAATCATTCCTGCTTCTTTCCTCCCTGTTATTGACTTTCAAATAATGAAGTAACAAAGTTGGCTTGCAAAATTTAAACAAATATTAAATTATTTGTGTTTGTTCCATCTGCAAATATAATTACTTCTAAAATGTCTATTATAAATTGCTCCTATAATGCACACTTATGTAGCACATGCAGACATAAAATCAGCACACCTTATAATTTTATCTATGTCTCATTTTCTCAACTCATAAAACATGAAGAGTCCAGATAATTCAACTATTTAGAATAATTTAGTGATTATGGGCTCAGAGACATACCCAGTTTTATTACAACATTAAAAAGATATCATCATCATTGTGTTTTGGTGTGTGTGTGTTTGTGTGTGTAAACTGTATGTGTGTAAGCTTCAGGTTAAAATACTCATATAGGTTAACTAACCTTTACAAGCACAGTCAGGATGAAGAAGGTACATTAGTGCTATTTCCAGTTTTTTGTTTCTCAATCTACAATGATTTTTCTTTTCACTGGTGTATCAAACAAAGATCTGTATACATATACCACATAGTTATAAAGAAAGGGATAAAATGAAAAAGAAAAAATACCCCGCTTAGTAACCTTGGTATGAAAAACTTTTACAACACTATGTATAACATTACTTTGCGATTCAAAGAAAAATGAAGTAAGAGCTCAAGAAGTTGGGTGTGGTGGTACACTCCTTTAATCCCAATGCCTGGGAGGCAGAGGCAGACAGATCTCTGTGAGTTCAAGGTTTGGTAGCACAGGACTTTAATCCCAAAGCTTGGGAGGCAGAGGCAGACAGACCTCTGTGAATTCAAGGTGTGGTGGCAGACACCTTTAATTCCTGCACTTGGGAGGCAGAGACAGAGTGGATATCTGTGAGTTCAAGGACAGCATGGTCTACAGAGTTATTCCACGACAAAGATATACAGAGAACCTGTCTCTAAAAGTAAAAATAAAATAAAAAGAGGTTAAAATAAAGCCACATAAAGATGGAAAATATGCTCTCTTTCAATTGTTTGAATGTTGAGGAAGGAGCAACAGTTGCTAAAAGATATTTGTGTATAAATGCTGCCAAACTAATCCAAGATAGATATTTTGAAAATGCTTTGACTTCAAAATTTGGATCTAAGTTTAAGATGCTTTGGAAAAGTTCTTCTAGTGTTTTCACAGAGGATGAGACCCTGTGGATTGCTTCTATCCCAATATGGTATGATAAACCATGCCCTCCTGAAAGGTTGCTGTGAACACCCTCAAAAAATTACTTCACTCAACTGCCGACTGTGAGGAACCTGGCACACAGGTTACACCATAAAAGACCTGATTAACAGCACCCTGATACAGCAGGAAGAAGTTTGGAGAGAAATGACTACGTCCATATTCCCAGATATTGTTTATAAAGGTTCTTTCACATTTAAAGGGGGATATGATATAGATATGAATAATGTACATTGCTATAAATTTTACTCTATTGATATCAATTTAAGGTCAATTTTGTTATATGTATATGTATTTATGATCTTGATTAAGGTATTGTGATTGTGTAGTTCATTTAAAAATGTAATGTATAATTAGGAAATATACGTTGTTAATAAATAATCATAAATAATAGTCAAGCTTGTAGTCATGTTAGTTAAATTTTTCTAGATATATAGAGATATATTTCAGTTAAATAGGCATTCTTCATATCTTTCAAAGACTACAGAATATGGCATTTTAAATGTTTTAATAACTTAGGGCTTTTCATGACAATAGACACATCTGCTCCTAGCAGCACCAATCAACTTCAAGAGGAAGATGAGCATTGAAGAGGCTCCTAATGGAGTTGGCTATCCATTTGTGCATGAAACTGCTCTTGCCTGAACTGTTGTATAAAATGGACATGAAGAACCCACAGAGAGAGGACTGCTGAACTTGCTTAAAGGTGAGATGGTCTTTGGGGGTTCCTGATTGATGAAAGTGTCTGCAAGACATTCTACAGGACACAACAGATAGTGATGAATTGCCTTTAAAATTTCCTGCTTCATGGAAATGTCTGTTCTATACTATGGGCCTGTAGGCTGAAGATGGATGCCCTAATGGTACAAAAAATCTTTGGTGACTGTACATGCAGCAAGATGTCTCTGTCATTTTTAGAGTTTGGAAGTTGTTTATTTCTTGTTTACTTAGGTAATATTATATCCTTCCAGAATCTTTGATGGAGTTGAAGAATAAATAGATAGTTATAGTTTTCCTTAGTTAGGATAAAATATAAAATAAGTATATGTACTGTAACTCTAAGTCTTGTTTTATAACTGTTCTGCTATATGTAATTTTACTATGTTAAAATAAAAGATTTTCTTTTTTGTTTAAACAGTAAAAGGGGAAATGAACAGTAGGAGGGTCATCTGTCTATGTGTTACTTTCATTGGTTAATAAAGAAACTGCCTTGATTTTTTGATAGGGCAGGATTTAGATTGGTGGAGTAGACCGAACAGAATGCTGGGAGAAAGAAGCAGAGTCAGGCAGATGCCATGATTCCCCTTCCAGAGATGGATGCTGGCTAGACTCATACCAGTAATCCACAACCTCGTGGTGGAATACAGATTGTTAGATATGCATTAGTTAAGATGTGAGAGTTAGCCAATAAGAGGCTAGAACTAATGGATCAGGCAGTATTTAAATAAATACAGTTTTCATGTAATTATTTCGAGTGTAAACTAGCCAGGGAGCCAGGATCCTGGAGGAATGCAGCCCACTGCTCCTTCTACAGATATGGATCTATTTTTACTCCTCTACAAGTTGATATTAAGTTGTGACAGCACTATTTGTTGAATATGCTTTCTTTTTTTTCTTTCTTTTTTTTGTCAAAAATCAGGTATTTGTAGGTATGTGGATTGATATCCGGGTCTTCAGTTTAGTTCCATTGGTTCTCCTGTCTGTATTTATGTCAATACCAGACTGTTTTTAGCACTGTTGCTCTGTAGTAGAATTCAAAGTCAGGAATTGTGATGCCTCCAGAAATTTCTTTATTGTACAGAATTGTTTTGGCTATTCTTGGTTTTTTGATTTTCCATATGAAACTGATTATAGTTCTTTTGAGGTCTGTGAAGGATTTTGCTGGAAACTTGATGGGAATTGCATTGAATCTATAGGTTGCTTTTGGAAAGATTTTCATTTTTACTATGTTAACTCTACCTACCCAAGAGCATGGGAGATTTTTCCATGTTCCAGTGTCTTTTTCAATTTTTTTCTTTAAAAATTTAAAGTTGTTGTCCTAGATGTCTTCTATATGTTTGGTTAGAGTTACTACAAGATATTTTATGTTAATTGTGGCTTTTATGAAGGGTGATATTACTCTGATTTTTTTCTCAGCCTGTTTGTCATCTGTGTAAAGGAGGGCTACTGAGAGTTTTAATTTAATCTTGTATCCTGCTACACTATTGAAGGTGATTATGAGTTGTAGAAGTTTATTGGTAAAATTATTGGGATCATTTATGTACACTATTATTGCAAAAGGAGCGGTGGGCTGCTTTTCATCCCTTCCAGCTCCTGGCCGCCTGGCTAGCTTTACCCGAAATAATTGCACGTAAACTGTATTCTTTTAAACACTGCCTGGCCCATTATATCTAGACTCTTATTGACTAACTCTTACATATTGATTCAACCTATTTCTAAGGATCTGTATGTCACCACAAGCTCATGGCTTACCAGGAAAGATTCAGCATGTCTGACTTGGTAGCTTCATGGCAGTGGCTCTCCTGACCCTGCTTTCTTCCTCCCAGGATTCAGTTCTGTCTTCCCTGCCTGCCTATGTTCTGACCTATCAGACCAGGAAGTTTTCTTTATTAATTAACCAATGAAAACAACAGATAGATAGAAAACTCTCCTACATCACACTATCATATCATCTACATAACAGAAGTTTGACTTCTTTTCTAATTTGTAACCCCTTGATCTTCTTTTGTTGTTTTTTTGCTCTAGCTGGAACCTCAAGTACTATGTTGAATACATATGGAGAGAGTGGACAGCCTTGTCTTGTTCCTGATTTCAGTGGGATCACTGGGAGTTTGTCTCTATTTAGTTTGATGTTGACTGTTGACTTGCTGTCTATTGCTTTTATTATGTTTAGCTAGGTTTCTTATATCCCTGTTGTTTCCAAGACCTTTATCATGAAGGAATGTTCTATTTGATCAAAGAGTTTTTCAGCATATAATTAGATGATCATGTGGTTTTATTCCAGTTTGTGTATATAGTGGATTATATTGTTAGATTTTCATATGTTGAACCATCCCTGCATCTTTGGGATAAAGTCAACTTGAATATGGTGGATGATTTTTCTGATGTGTTCTTGAATTCTGTTTGCCAGTATTTTATTGAGAATTTTTGCACCAATTTTCATGAGTGAGATTGGACTGTAAATCTCTTTCTTAGTAATGTCTTTGTGTGGTTTGGTTATCAGGGTAATTTCAGCTTCATAATAAAAGTTTAGCAATGTTCCATCTGTTTCCACAGTGTAGAACAATTTGAGAAGTATTGATAATAGTTTTTAAAAATCTTGTAGAATTCTGAGCTGAAACCATTAGGCATTGGCTTTGTTTTTTTGGGTTGGGAGACTTTTGATGGCTGTTTCTATTTCTTTAGAAGTTATAGGTCTATTTAATTTGCTAATCTGGTCTTGATTTAATTTTGGTAAGTGATATTTATCCAGAAAATAGTCCACTTCCTTTAAGTTTTCCAATTTTCTGGAGTACAAATTTTCAAAATAGAATCTAATGATTCTCTGGATTTCCTCCCTGTGTGTTGTTATGTCCCCTCTTCATTTCTGATGTTGTTAATTTGGATATTCTTGCTTTGCCTTTTGGTTAGTTCAGATAAAGGTTTTTTCTATATTGGTGATTTTCTTGAAGAACAAACACTTCATATCATTGATTTTTGTATTGTTTTCTTTGTTTCTATTTAGTTGATTTCAGCTCTCAGTTTGATTATTTCCTGCCATCTAGTCCTTCTGGGCAAGTTAGCTTTTCTTTTCTTAATTTTTTTGTTCTAGAATTTTAAGGTGTTCTTTTAACTCACTAGTGTGGGATTTTTCTAGCATTTTATGTAGGCATTTAGTGCTATGAACTTTTCTCTTAACAGTGCTTTCATAATGTCCCATAAATTTGGGTATATTTTGTGACAATTTTCATTGAATTTAAGAAGTCTTTAATTTCTCCTTTATTTCTTCCTCAACCCACTGATGACCCATGGTTGAGCATTGTTTAATTTCCAAGGGCTTGCTGGCTTTTTGTTGTTAGTGTTGCTGTAGGATTTTAGTTTTAAGTCATGGTGATCCAATAAGAAACATGGGATTAGTCCAATCATTTTGTATCTGATGAGGGTTGCTTTAATACCTAATATGTGGTCAGCTTTTGAGAAGGTTCCATGAGATGTCAAGAAGAAGGTATATTCTTTTATGTTTGGTTGGAATATTCTATAGTTGTCTGTTAAGTCCATTTGAGTCATAACATTTGTTAGTTCTCTTATTTCTGTTAAATTTATGTCTGACAGACCTGTCTAGTAGTGAGAGTATGGTGTTGAAGTCTACTACTCTTGGTGTGTGGGGTTTAATGTATGACTTAAGCTTTAGAAGTGTTTCTTTTACAAATGTGGGTACCCTTGTATTTGGGGCATAGGCATTCAGTATTGAGATTTCCTCTTGAAGGATTTTTCCTTTGACTAATATGAAATGTCCTTATATGACTCTTTTGATTGATTTTAGTTTGAAGTCTATTTTGTTAGATATTAGAATAGCTCCACCAGTTTGTTTCTTAGGTCCATTTGATTGGAATATTTTTTCCACCCCTTTGCTCTGAAGAGATGTCTGTTTTTGAGGTTGAAGTATGTTTATTGTATGCTGCAGAAGAATGGATTCTGTTTTTGTATCTGATCTGTTAACCTCTGTCCATTTATAAATGAGTTGAGCCATTTTATATTAAGGATATTGATGACCAGTCATTGCTAGCTACAGTTATTTTAGTTTTTGTTGTTGGCAATGTTATTGTGTATGTTTTTCCTTCTTTGGTATTTGCTACTGTGAGCTCATCTATTGTTTGTGGGGTTTTTTTTTTTTTTGGATGTAGTTGATTTCCTTGGGTTGACCTTTTTCTTCTAGTACATTGTAAAGGGCTAGGTTTGTGGCCATGCATTGGTTACATCCAGTTCTGTCATAAAATGTCTTGTTTTGTCTGTTTATGGTGACGGAAAGTTTTGCTTGGTATAGAAATCTGGATTAGCATCCATAGTCTCTGTGTTTGCGTAACATTTGACCAGGACCTTTGGGCTTTTATTGTTTTCATTCAGAAGTCAGTTGTAATTCTGATAGGTCTGTGCTTATATGTTACTTGACTTTTTTCCTTTGCAGTTCTTCATATTCCTTATTTATTCTATATATTTTTGTTTTGATTATTATGTGATGAAGGAATTTTTTTGATCCAGTATAATTGGTGTTCTAAAAGCTTCTTGTATCTTCACATGCATATCTTTCTTTAGGTTGGGAAAGTTTACTACCATGATTTTGTTCAGCATATTTTCTGTGCCATTAACTTGGACCTCTTCTTCTTCTAGACGTATTATTCTTAAAGTTGGTCTTTTCATGGTGTCCCATGTTTGCTGGATATTTTGTGTTATTCTTTTGCTAGATTTAATGTTTTCTTTGACCCATGAGTCTAATTTCTCTATTATATCATCAGTGCTTGAGATTCTCTCTTCTATCTCTTGTACTCTGCTGATGTATTCTGGTTCCTGATCATTCTCTCATATTTTATATCTCCAGTATTCTCTCAGTTTTGTTTTCTTTATTGTCTCTTTTTTGCTTTGCAGATGTTGAATTGTTCCATTCATCTGTTTTATTGCTTTTTTTTGTTTTCTTTAAGGATTTTGTTGATTTCTTCCAAATTTTTGCTTGTCTTTTCCTCCATTTTTTGAGGAAATTTTTCAGTTCCTCTTAAAGAGTCTCAAACATTCTCCTAAAGTTATTTTTAAGTCATGTACTTCTACATCATCTATATTTGGGTGTTTAACTCTTACTGTTTTAGAACCACTAGTTTTTGTTGGTATCATGTTGCTCTTTGTGTTGTTGAGTTTGTTCTCAACTTGTCTACCTATCTTCTCCTCTGATTGGTGTAGTTGAGTCTGTGTATCTGGTGATCAATTTTCCAGGGGCCAGTGGATCCAAGGCTCAGATGGTTGCTCCTTCTGTTACATTCAGGGCCATGGTTCCAGTCATGTGAAGGTCACGTGTTGATTTTGGAGGTTACTCAGAGTTCCCAGGTGTTACTCTGTTATCCCACAAGTCATTCAGGCATGTTTCTAGGGAAGTTGCTTTCTTAGGGTTCCTACCATTGAGGTCCCTGCTTTGGGCCTGCTCTAGCAGAGGTCGCTCGCTCAGACATGCTCTGGTGGAGGTTGCTCCCCTATACCTGATCCTGTGGAGGTCACTGCCTCAGGCCTCCTCCTGTGGAGGTTGCCGGCTTAAGTCTGTTCCTGCAGAAGTCTCTTGCTTGAACCTGCTCCCTCGGATGTTCCTGATTATTGCCTGGTCCCTCAGAGGTCTCTGGTTTTGACAGGCAAAAGAAGATATTTTCATCAATGGAATCAAGTTGATGACCCATATATACCTCCACATACCTATGGACACCTGATTTCTGGTGAAGAAACTAGATATATACACTGAAAAATAGCAGCATCTTCACTAAATGCTGTTGGCCAACTTGGATGGCTTCATGTAAAAGAATGCAAATAGTTATGCATTCATCATTTTGCTCCAAACTCAACTCCAAATGGATCAACATAAAGTCAGATACAATGACTCTGGTAGAAGAAAAACTTATTAGCACAGGAGAAGATTTTCTGGACAGAACACTATTAGCACAGGAATTAAAAGAATTAATGAATGGCACTTCATGAAACTGTAAGGCTTCTGTATGGCAAAGGATATTATCATTTTGTCAAATTCATGGTCTGCAGAATGGAAAAAATATATTTACCAAATACAACATGAAAGAGGGCTGATGACAAAAAAATATATAAATAATTCAAATACTTAGAATCAACAAAACAAAACACCAAATTTTATAATGTGATACAGATATAGATAAACAATTCTCAAAAAGATAAACTTAAATGGATGAGAAGCAATTTAGAAAATTTAGCATCCTTAGTCTTCAAAAAATGCAAATCAAAACTACTTTGAGATTTCTTCTTATTTCTTTAAGAATGACCAAGATCAAAAAAAGTGTGGGGAGGTCATGTTGGCAAAAATATGGAGTAAGAAAATACTTATCCATTGCTGATGGGATATACACTTGTACAGTTACAGTGGTTTCTAAAGCAGGGAATAAAACTACAAGAAAATATGTGTATACCACTCTTGGACATATACTCAAAGGACCCTACATCCCAATGTGGAAACAATTGCTCAAAAATATTTATTGCTATTCTAGTCATAATAGGCAGAAATTAAAAGCAGCTTATATGTCTACTAATGGGTCAGTAGATAAAGAAAATGTGGTACCTTTGCACAATGAACTGTTATTCAACTTTTACTGAAGAAGAAAAAGAAGAAGAAGAAATAGAATAAAAAGATGAAGAAGGAGGAAGAGGAGACAGAAGGAAGAGGAAGGAAGACATGGAGGAGGAGGAGAAGAGGGAGAAGAAAGAGGAGGGAGAAGAAAGAAGAAGGAGGAGGAGTAGGAGGAGGAGAAGGAGGAGGAGGAAGAGAAGAAGAAGAAGAAGAAGAAGAAGAAGAAGAAGAAGAAGAAGAAGGAGGAGGAGGAGGAGGAGGAGGAGGAGGAGGAGGAGGAGGAGGAGGAAGAAGAAGAAGAAGAAGAAGAAGAAGAAGAAGAAGAAGAAGAAGAAGAAGAAGAAGAAGAAGAAGAAGAAGAAGAAGAGCCAAATAGCCAGTAAAAGAGTTAGAGACAGCCTTTGTTTCCACTGTTAAGGGTCCCACAGGTATAACAAGCTACAGAACTGTCACATATATGAAGAGTATGTCAATCCCATGGAGGTGTCCTGGTTGTTGCTTTGGTCTCTGTGAGCCCCTATGAGCCCAGGTTAGTTGATTCTGTAAGATTTCTTGTGATGTCTTTGACATCTCTGACTGCTATGATCCTTTAGTCCCCTCTTCTCCAGGATTCCCCAAACTCAACCTAATCTTCAGTTGGAAGTATGCATCTGTCTCCATCAGTTGCTCGATGTAGCCTCTCTGATAACAGTTAGACTAGGTACCAATGTGATCACAGGAGATGACCAGTTCAGGCTATGTATCTGTTCTTGCTAGTAGTTATATCTGGGGTCATCATAGTACATTCCTGAGATTGTCCTTTGCTTCATGTTCCCATTTCCAGGTTCTATTTCAGTGTTTCCCCTCTACCTCTCTCTCCTTCATGATCACTCATGTTCCCATTCCCACTTACCCTCAGTCCACTCAAAAAATCTCTTCTATTTTTCCTTCCCATGGAGATCCAGTTGCCCCCCCCATAAACCCTTCTTTTTACCTAGATTCTCAGGTCTTTGAATTGTAGCATAATTATCATTTGTTTTACAGATAATGTCCACATATGAGGGAGTACATATCATCTTTGTCTTTCTTGGTCTAGGTTACATCACTCAGGATGAGTTTTTCTAGTTTGATTAATTTACCTACAAAAGCCAGGTGTCCTTGTTTTTAACTCCATTGTATAAATGTACCACATTCTCTTTATCTACTTCCCAGCTGAGGTTCATCTAGGTTGTTTCAAGGTTCTGGATATTTAAAAATCAAAATGCTATGAACATAGTTGAGCAAGTGTCGTTGTGACAAGTCTGAGCATCCTTTGGGTATATGCCCAAGAGTGGTATAGGTGAATATCATAGTAGATTTATTAGCAGTTTTCTGGGAAACTTCCACAGTAACTTCCAAAGTGGCTGTATATGTTTGTATTCCTGTAGTAATGAAGATGTGGTCCCCTTATTCTAATTCCTCTTCAGCATCAGCTGCCATTTGATGACTAAGAATTCTGAACATTTCTTTCAATGTTTCTCATCCATTCGAAATTCTTTTATTGAGAATTCTATGTTTAGATCTGTAATAGTATTTGTAATTGGAATATTTCTTATCCTACAGTTCATTTCCTTTCTTGGCTAGATATTTTACATTATTTGAGGCTATTATAAAGGGTTGTTGATTGACTGATTTCTTTCTCAGCAAGTTTATCATTCGCATATAGGAAGGTGACTTTTTTTTGAGTTAATCTTATATCCTTGCACCTGTCTAAAGCTGTTTATTAGTGTTCCCTGTTAGAATTTTGGCATCGATTATGTATGCTATCATATTACTAGCAAATAATGATATTTTAACTTTTCCTTTCCAATTTTTTAATCAATTAATGTCCGTTAGTTGTCTTTTTGCTCTACCCAGAACCTCAAGTACTATATTGAATAGGATATACTATATTGAATAGGATATACATTCAATACTATATTGAATGGAGAGGGTGGGCAACCTTGTCTTATTCCTGATTTTAGTGAAATTGATTTTAATTTCTCTTCATTTATTTAAGTGTTGGCTGTGGCTGTCAGCTCGCTGTACATGACTTTTATTGTGTTTATATATGTTGATTTATCTCTGCTATCTCCAGAAATTTTTTTTATCATGAAAGGTGCTGGATTTTGTCAAAGGCTTATTCAGCATTTAATGCAATAGTCATGCTTTCTTTTTCTCTTTCAGTTTGTTTATATAGTGGATTACATTGACAGATTTTCATATGTTGAACCATTTCTGCATGTCTAAGATAAAGCCTAGACATGATTGATATACTTTTTGATGTGTTTCTGGCTTCAGTTTGCCAAGACTTTATTGAGTAGTTTTACATCAATGTTCATGAGTAAAACTGGTCTCTAATTCTCTTTCTTTTTTGAATCTTTGTGCGGTTTGTATATCAGGGTGACTGTGGTATCAAAAAAGAGTTTGGCAAAGTTCCTTTCATTTCTAATTTGTGGAAAACTTTCAAGAGTATTGGTATTAGCTCTTCTATGACTGTCTGGTACAATTCTGAGTTAAAACCATCTGACCCTGTTTTTGTTTTGTTTTGTTTTGTTTTGATTTTTTGGTTGGAAGACTTTTAATGACTGCTTCCATTTTCTTCAGAGTTATGGGTGTATTTAAATTGTTTGTCTGATCTTGATTTAACTTTGGTAAGTGGTATCTATCAAGAAATTTGTTCATTTCTTTTAGATTTTCCAATTTTACAGAGTACAGATTTTTAAAATACAATCTTATGATTCTCTGGATTACGTCAGAGTCTGTTGTTATGATCCCCTTTTCATTTCTGATTTTGTTAATTTGGATATTATCTTTTGGATAGGTTTGTCTACATTGTTGATTTTCTCCAAGAACCAACACTTTATTTCATTGATTCTTTGTACTGTCCTCTCTGTTTCTATTGTATTGATTTAGAGCTTCAGTTTGATTATTTTCTCCATCTACTCTTCGTAGGTGTGTCTGCTTCTTTTAGTTCTAGAGTTTTCAGGAATGCTGTTAAGTCACTAGTACAAATTTTTCTTAAGAGTGTGTAGTGTTATGAAATTTCCTATTAGCACTATTTTTATTGTGTCCATTATGTTTGATTTATCTGTGCATCCATTTTCACTGAATTTTTAGAAGTCCTTAACTTCTTTATTTCTACCTTGACCTACTCATAGCACAATAGATAGTTGTCTATTTTCTTTATGTTTGGAGGCTTTCAATTGCTTCTATTGTTGAAATTCAACTTTAATCCATGGTGTCATGGTGGCTATCTCATTTTTTTTGGTATCGGTTGAAAAACTTGCTTTGTGACCAAGTATATGATAAATTTTGAAGAAAGTTCTAGACAATACTGACAAGTGTGGTGATAGTTTATTTGTGCTATAGCAAAGTTAGTCTGAAGATCAGAATGTTGAGCTAGCGGCATTAGTTAGCCATAGAAGCTAGGCACTGGTGGCACACATCTTTAATCCCAGCAATAGGGAGGTAGAGACAAGAAGGCATATGCCTGGGCAGAGAGAAAAATATAAGGCAGGAGGAAGCAGGAGCTCAGGAGATAGCCTTAGGATTCCTGCAGACAGGATATTGCTCCTTCAATATGAGGGCTCAACAGAAGTAAAAAGTCTTACTAGTGGCTGATTCCTTTACTTCTCTGATCTTTCAGCATTTACCCTGATATATGACTTAATATTTTTATTATTAAAATCAGTTGGAATTCATGCTAAACTTAAGAGTTGTTTTCTTTTGCGTTTGTGTAAAATGTTATATAGATATCTGTTAGTTCCATTTGAGTCATAGCATGCATTATTTTTGTTATTTCTCTATTTAGTTTCTGTCTGGATGACATGTCTATTGGTGACAGTGGGGTGTTAAAGTCTCCCCCCTATTATTGTGTGGTTCTATGTGTGATTTTAACTTTAGTAACATTTCTTTTATAAATGTGGGTGCCCATACATATTGTGCACAGAGGTTCAGAATTGAGACATCATCTTGGTTGTCTTTTCCTTTGATGAATATGTAATGCCCATCTCTTTCTCCTTTTGATTAATTTTGTTTGAAGTTCTATTTCATTAGATATTAGAATAGCTACACCAGCTTGCTTCTTAGTTATATTTGATTGGAAAATACTTTTTCTAACTCTTTACTTTAAGGTAATGGTTATTTTTGATGTGCAGGTGTGTTTCTTGTATGCAGCAGAATGATGTATCCTGTTTTGATATTCGTTCCATTACTCTGTGTCTTTTTATTGATGAATTGAGTCCATTCATATTGAGGTATATTAATAATCTTTGATTGTGAATTCCTGCTATTTTGCTGTTTGTAGTGGCAGTTTATATGTGTGTGTGTGTGTGTGTGTTTCCCTTTTTTTGTTTTGTTTGTGTGAGTTTAACTATTTCCTTTGTTTTGTGAGTGTAATCAATTTACTGGAATTGGTGCTTTCCTTCTCTCTTCTGTAGGCTGGGGCTTGATGATAGATACTGTTTAAATTTGACTTTGTCTTCAAGTATTTTGTTTTCTCTATCTATCGTGATGGACAGTCTTTTGGGGTTACAGCAATCCAGACTAGAATTCTTTGTCTTCTAGTGTCTAGAAAACATCAGTCCAGCTCCTTTTTGATTTTATGGTCTATATTGAGAAGTTGGGTATGATTCTGATAGGTCTACCTTTATATACTATTTGGTCTTTTTCTCTTGCTACTTTTAATATTCTTTCTTGTTCTGCATGTTTAGTGTTTTTATTATAATGTAACAAAGGGATTTTCTTTTCTGATCCAATCTATTTGGTGTTCTGTAAGCTTCCTGTACCTTTATAGGATTGTCCTTCATTATGTTTGGATAACTTTCTTATATAATTTTGTTAAATATATTCTATGTGTACTTGAGCTGGGAAAGAAACTTCTACTATTCTAGTATTCTTAAGTTTGATTTTTTCATAGTGTTCTTGATATTCTGAATGTTTTGTAATAGGAATTTTTTGATTTAATGTTTTCTTTGACTGATGAATCTCTTTCCTCTATCATGTCCTCAAGCCTAAGATTCACCCTCCCATGTCTTGTATTCTGTTGGTGTTTCTTGCAGCTGTTGTTCCTGTTCACTGACCTAGATTTTCCATTTCCAAGACGACCTCCATTTGTGTTTCCTTTACTGCTTGTCTTTCCATTTTCAGGTCTTAAAAAGCTTCCTTCACTATTTTTTTCTTGGCTTTCTTTTAAGAATTTTTTTTTTTAGTTCCACTTTTAGGACCTCTACTATCATCATAAAGCCATTTTAAGGTTTTTTGTTTTGTTTTGTTTGTTTTGTTTTTTATCTTGAGCTTTGAGTTGTGTTAGATTGCTCAGCTCTTGCTGTTGTAGGGTAACTGGGCTCTAGTGATACCATATTGACTTCCTTCTTATTGATTTTGTTTTTATACTAGCCATTAGATATCTACATTAGAAATAAATTCAGGTCTAGATATTGATTGCTGCATTTGTCTTTGTTGGGTGGGTGTTTTGTTCCTTGGTTTCTCTTCTCTCTAGTCTTAAGGTTTAACTGACCAAGGGTTCTAGTGACTAACATATCTTCAGATCCGCTAGGGTATTACTCTGGGGTTTCGGGGCCTAGGAATCCCTAGATTGGCCTGACCTCTGGTAAAGCTGAAGTCTTCTTCTGATCTTGTAGATCCAGATATGGAGCCCAGGGAAGAGAGCACTGTCTGTGGCCTGTAGGTTTGGTCTGGCTTCTGGGGTCCCTAGGACCAGTATGGCCACAAGGATAATTGCTGGAGATGAAGTCCCTAGATCTGGTCTGTGTTTCAGAAAAGCTGAATCCTGCTTCTAAAGTTGGTGGACTGGTAGCTGAAACCTGCGTTGTGAAGTAGGACTGACTCTAAGGAGGCCAAGGGAAGAGGTGCTTTCTGGAGTTCCTAGATTCTGCCTGGCCTCTGCTAAAGTGGAAGACTTCTTCCAACGTAGGAGATTGGGGTATGGTACCCAGGGGTGGGTGAAGTTTGGAATTGACAGGCTTGTAAGGGTTTAGCAGGCAGTGGGTGCTATCTTCTCCTGTGTTCCTAGGATCTCTGTTGCCAGGGTTGAAGGCCCCAGTGAGGAGCCCAGCATAGGAGGTGCAGGCTGGGGTTGCTGGGTCGGTTTTAGGGATTGTATCAGGTGATGTCTTTCCTGGAGTCTGTACATTCAGCCTAACCTGTGGCAAAGCAGAAGTCTTCCAGAGTTGTAGACTATGATATGGAGCAGGGCAGGAGGGGTGGGGGAAGCAGAACATTTGCAGTCTGAGCAGGCTTAAGGAGGTTTTGTGGTGGATGGTGCCTTGCCTAGGGTTCCTGGAATTCCTAAGAACGTACTAGCCCCTCCAAGGCTGCCAGGGCTCTGGGCCCTAGTGTGGTGCTCAGAGGAGGCCCTGCAGTCTCCTTTGCTGCCTCTTTTAGAAAGGATGTCAATCCTATTCATACCCACCATATGCTTCAATATACAATATTTGGAAATCAAATGGGATCCTAAGAGAGGTTTCAATCCACTAAAACAATGCCCCTATGTCTCAGAGCATAAGTCCTCAGAGTTAAATAGATTTAATAATTTTTTAAAGTTAATAAGTTCAACTTCCGATTTTGCTGGATTATGGACATCATTAGCATTTTATCTTTTATCTCCTCTACAAACTTGGAGATATATTTCATTATATTACAGACAGAAAGTAAGACTAATATCTTTCCCTAGTTGTAATTCCCGCAGATCAGTCTGTGAATCGGGCTTCCCTTGCATCCAGGGCCATTTTTTAAAATCTCCTTGACTACTTCGACTTCCGCAGTTAAACCACCTTAATTATCTACATCTTTTCTCTCACTCTGCACTAAGAAGACAGCAGCGAAGAGTTTGTTGTCAGTGAATGGTTTCTGTAGATTTACTCACAGATTCAAAACCTTTTCATCTTTCTGTACATTTGCAAAATTAGCAAATCTTATATGGTTAGACTAACAAAGAAATGTAATTATTTTATTACTACAAATAAAAATATCAGTGAGCTTCATGTTTTATAGCAGCACGTTTTATGATACTTGAATATTGAATTCCTTTTTGCTGTTTGACAATGACCTTAAAGTTGATGGATATCTGCCTGGAAGCATAGCATGGCCTGTTAAAACTGACATTTGAAAAGCAAATTTATTGTTTGCTGATGAGCTATTTCCCTTATTACAAGTGCAGCGCTTAGTTGTTCATTTTTGCCTTTTTTTCTAAGGTCAAACGCAGGATCAATTTAAAATTTTATAAGTCCCTGTCTACAGTTCTGCCTTACCATTACCACAGTGATCTACAAGGCTGCTTCCATTTCTCATTTCAATATGTGAGAGTTCTATTAGAATTTAGGTGACAAATTGCTTGCAGCATACAGTTGCACAAAACAAATTAGAGAATGTGATAGCAGTGCTGTGGGGACATTCCTGCTGTCTGGCGAACGGCAGAGTTTAAAATCAATTGGATTATATAAAATGCATTTTTCGGCTTCAGCTCATGTTTCTCCTTTGCACAAAAAATAAGGAAATTGAATGCAACTTAGGTCTGAAACACAACCAGAAATCACAAATTGTCAAAGTCCTGGAGAAGTGAAGTCCTCATCTTAAGATCTAATGTGCCAGACATTTTTTGGTGTCACAAATTTTGCAGCTGAAAAGATGGATAGGAAATGCTTCCCTTGTAGAAATGAAGGGCAAATTTACAAAAAGAAAACAGAATGGGTCCCATATTTCCCAGGGCAAAGACTTGGTACTATATGCAAGAAAGTTCTTTTCACAACAGCATTAGCTTGGATCAAGTAAAAGGCTCTTTCTTTTTCTAGTTCTTACCTGGCTTTCTCCTCCACTCTGCCACAGCTCATTTGACCTGCAAACCCTCAGCTGTTGCCCCAGAGCTCCAGCTCCAATCATATGGAACGTCCATTCATAGCATTACTCTGTAAATATTTTATTATTATATATTTTGCTGTTACTTTCTTTTCTTATTTGGGTTATTGCACCCATGTAGTGGCATGCATGTAGACACCAGAACAACTCGTATGATTCAGATCTATTTTTCCTCAGTGTGAATCTCAGGAATCCAGGTCAGGTCATTGGTTTGACTGCAATCATCCATGCCCACTGAGACCTATCAACCACACTGTATTCTCTTATTTCTCTGACAGATTCCTGGTTTGCCCTCTCACCTTAAATTCTACATTTCTCTGGCCTCATTTCCTGCACTGGATCTACTTTAGTCCCTGTATGATTCTGCAGTTCTATATAGGATCATGCCTAACTCTACCACTTTGATTCATTTCCTACATTACTGTGTCTCTAAATTTAGTTGATTTTTTTAAATATAAAGCCTCTCCCCTTTACATTTACAATACTATACTTTTACTTTTTTCTGAAATATTATCATAACAATTAATGCCATAATTGTTTTTTATTTCCTGATTTTCTCTACTCTACTATACAAAAAGAGTCATGCATCTATGCTCCTTGAAGTAAATAAGCTACTGTCTCAGTGGTTTTGTTCCAATGTTATTCATATCACTCCAGTTCAGAAATGAACTCCCATCCATTCCTCAGCCTTCTGGTCTTTTAAGAGTACACTTCCTAGTTGTCTCTTCAACCTCTGTAACATGAGGAGGCCTGTTTGTTTGTGTTTCTGTCCTGCCCGGTCCCCCCCAGCTGTTTAGTCCCAAAGAAAATAACATAGAGGACTCCTTAAGTTATAAAGCTGACTGGCCCATTAGGTCAGGCCTCTTATTGGCTAACTCTCACATCTTGATTAACCCATTAATCTGATTTATTTTAGCCATGAGGCTCAATACCTTTTTCAGTGGGGCAGCTCACATCCTGCTGCTTTGGTGGCCTGGGCAGGAGTGGGAGAAATCAACTTCCTCCTCCTCAGAATTCTTCTGCTCTCCTTGCATCATTTCCACTTCCTGTCTGATTTTCCCGCCTACACCTCCTGCCTGACCAATCAGAGTTTATTTAAAACATGATTGACAGAATACAGACAATTCTCCCACACCAAACCTCCCTCTCAGAACTTCCCTTAAACCACTCATTGCTGTCTTTCTTAGGCACATGGGTTGTTGATAGATGTCACTTATGTCTCCATGTGTGAATGAAAGAAGGATTCTTTTTTTAACCTCACATGACAACTGGTATTATAAGTATAGCAGTTGAAAAAGTTAACTCTATCTTTCGACTTGATAAATTTGGGAGGGTCCCTGCAGGCTTTACAGGAAAAACTATCAGGGTAAGTTAGAAATAAAACTGGGATCAACCTGATTTTGGTATCAGCATTAGGGCACGACTTCTGGTTCTGATCCAGATCCTTTTGTTTAGACACAGCTAAATTAAGAACAGCACAATTTTGGAAAAAGGTTTTTGAATAACAACTCAGGATGAACAACAGCACATTTCATAACTGTTCAGGAAGCCCAGAAAGATGAGTGTTGTTATTCATCCCGAGTTGTAGAGCTCTTTACCTGGTACTCCCAAAATCCTGAGTTCTGCAGTGAGAGCTCCACAAAGTCAGGTCTGTGGTGCATGCCTATGATCCTAACACTTGAGGATGGAGACAGGAAGAGCAGAACCCAAGGTCTTCCTGACTACATAAATAGTTCAAAGTCGATATTTAAAAAATGGTGTAGGGAATGACCATGTTTGTGAATAAAGAATATGGTTTACTTAGAAGCTTGGTAAGATTAGCATCATATAATGAATAAAATGAATGTGGTGACTCATATGTGGAAACAACCTAAATGTTCAGCAAGTAGATTAATAAATACATAATAATAATATTGTACCAATGAATTGTACACTACACAGCCACATAATAGAGTAAACACAACCAAAGTCTCACAAGTAAAATTAATATATATTGTGTTATTTTGCTTATGTTAAAAGAAAATTAAAGAAAGTAGTCATTTTAATAAAAAGTAATTGTACTTCTTGGTGAATATTGACTGTTTTTGGTAAATATTTTGCTAAGTAGGTCTTTACAAATACAAAACATAGGGCTGTATGTTTGAAATTTTTCATGAATTCATACTAAGTTAAAAAATCAAAATAAAAAATGGCTCTTAAATCATAAATGTGATGTCTAGTTCTTTCTATTTTGTATTATAGAATTTTAAATTATTTTTGTAGTTTTTTTTACTTATCTATACAACGCACTGTGATCACGTTTACCTACTAACCACTCCCAGTTGGTCTCCCTCCCACGCCACAGACCGCTCCTTTCTTCTTTGCTCATCTTTCTTCCATCTTCATCCTTCTTTCCTTAATTTTTTTTTTTGGTGAAGGTTTTGTGCAGATGGACATGGCAGCCATGTGTTTATAATAACCACATTCCATGCAGAAACCGTGTGCCTCAGTACTCCTCCATGTCCTCAGTCTGCCTCAGTTCTGCCAGCTCCTCTCCCTCAAGTACTTCAAACCTCAGAGGTAGTGAAATAATTGTCCCATTTGGGCCCAAACAATCAACATACACTTATTTTCAGTGCTTTGACCAATCCTTATTGTAATAGACACCACCACCTCTTCCTCCCACTTTTCTCCCTCCCCGTCTTCTGTATCTTCATTTTCATTCTCTCTCTCTTTCTTTTTTTTTTCTATTTAGACAGAGTCTGTCTTTCATAGCCTTGGCTTGACTCACACTCACAAAATTCCACCTGCATCTGCCTTCAGAATTTTGGGATTAAAAATACGTCTTATTACCCCCGATTAAAGTAGTAGATTTCTGTATTGCCTTTTTAAACATTCTTAGTTTTTGTTGGCCATTTTTGGCATCGCCTCCTTTCAATGCATCCTCTGTCCCACCTTCATTTAATATATCCTCCCCTGGCAGCTTTCCCTCTACCTTCATGACCCACACATTTTATTTTCCTCTTGATTCAGACCCACCCCTCTCGTGGCCACTGTCTTGCTTCCTGATCTCTCCGGACACTTTTTTCAACTTAAGTACAAAATCTAAAACTGTGAATCTAAGACCGGCACAAAAGGAGTAGCACATGGTGTTTGACTTCCTGGGTCTGGGTTGCCTCACTCAGTATGAGAATTTGCAGGTCCGTCCATTTTCCTGAACATTTTACATTATGCTTCTTATCAGTTGGACAAAATTAGTTGTTTATATATGTTCTGTTTCATTATTCATGTATCAGGTGACAGATAGACTTCTGTTTTTGTTATCCATGCATCAGATTGCTGTTGGAACTCCTTCAGCGATGAGATGCTGACTTATTTTGGGCATGGCCCTGGTGACTATATAAACAGATGTAGAAACATGCACACTCCCTTGCTTGTGCAGAGGACTGTTGATCTGTGAGACTACCCTTTACTATACTCCACTCTGAGCTAGTGTGGAACTATTTTATTGTAATGGCCAACATCAGGTGATGGACAAACTCAATAAGCTGATTTCATTTCCAGTATGTGACTAGCAGCAGTGAGCACAGCTGTATAGCTACCTCTGTCCTAGGACAGACAATCCTTTGGATAAATGCCCAGGAGTGTTACAACTACTTTATAGAGTTCTGTTTTTGTTTCGAGCAACTTCCACACTGATTACATAGTGGCAGCTAATGGCAGTGTAAACTATAAATAAGAAAAAAACTTCAATACTTTGTTTCATTTCTTTCTAGAAATTCAGAGGCATTAGATCATCTGAATCTAGAGTTATATACAGGATTGGCTCAGGTCTCTGGCACCCATATAAAGCACTGGATGTGTTCTGTGTATAGATACCAGTAGATCACTGGCCAGTGAGTCTAGCTAGAACAGTGTGACCCAAGTTCAGTGTGAGATGCTATCTCTAAAAGAGGATGAAACATGATAGAGGAAAACAATCTGTTAAAAATTTTTAACTGTTACACACATGTACTCATGTGTACATACAACCATGTGCACATACAAGCGCACATATATGGATTTGCAAAAATAAACACATGAATACACTAAGTATGAATATACATGTACAATTTAAAATGAATATATTTCCTCCTTATCATGGAAACCTCTCTTTACAAAAGACAGAGCCTACTGTAGGAAAACCTCAACCTATAAAAATACAGAATTATGCAGCCCAGTCTCAATAAAAATATAAACTTGGACTCTTGCATTTAAGTTTCAAAGAAAATTGCAGGAGAGGGTAAAGAGCCAGAGGATCATGGATTTTGCTGTAAGGCTGTGTCTTCTACTAATGTCCGAAGTTACACCTATAAAGTAGTCTCACCAACATGACTGCCTGAACATGAGCTGAACTTGGACAACAATAGCCATGCCAAAGTGGACCTCGGAAAGCCCACGAAGCTTCAATGTTACACTGAGAGCTACAGCCCCTGACGAATGCTGAAATTGGAAAAATAATCTTCTCTAGGGAAAAGCATACCAATTGATTATCCAATACCCAATGGTCAGCCTTAAAAATATACATACATGTTACATTAAATTAATGGAGCATGTTATACTTAGAATATATATATATGTGTGTGTGTGTGTGTGTGTGTGTGTGTGTGTGTAACAGCAATTCACATAAAAAGAACCCACAGATTTTTTTATTTTCTTTTTTTTTCCTTTTTTTTATTTGTTTGTTTATAAAAATTTCCACTTCCTCCCCTCCTCCCCATACCCTCCCATTCCCCCCACTCCCTCTACCCCCCCCACTCCCTCTCCTCCTTCCTCTCCAGTCCAAAGAGCAGTCAGGGTTTTCTGCCCTGTGGGAAGTTCAAATTCCACCCCCCTCCCTCCAGGCCAAGGAAGGTGAGCATCCAAACAGACTAGGATACCAAACAGCCAGTACATGCAGACAAAACAAGACCCAGTGCCATTGTCAATGGCTTCTCAGTCAGCCCCCATGTCAACCACATTCAGAGAAACCGGTTTGATCACATGCTCATTCAGTCCCAGTCCAGCTGGCCTTGGTGAGCTCTCATTTGATCAGTCCCCTTGTATCAGTGGGTGAATTCACCCCTCGCGGTCCTGATTTCCGTTTTCATGTTCTCCCTTCTTCTGCTCCTCATTTGGACCTTGGGGGGCTCAGTCCAGTGCTCCAATGTGGGTCTCCGTCTGTATCGCCATCCATCGTCGGAAGAAGGTTCCCTCTGGTCCTGCCTATCTTGCTCACGTTTTCCCTCCTTTTGCTTCTCATTTGGATCTAGGGAGTTAAGTCCAGTGTTCCAATATGTGTCTCTGTCTCTATCTCCATCCATCGCCAGATGAAGGTTCTATGGTGATATGCAAAATATTCATCAGTATGGTTATGGGCCAAGGCCAGTTAAGGCACCCTCTCCTCTGCTGCCCAGGGAAGAATCTTCAATGTTACACTGAGAACTACAGCCCCTGATGAATGCTGAAATTGGAAAAATAATCTTCGTTAGGGAAAAGCATACCAGTTGATTATCCAATACCCAATGGTCAACCTTAAAAATATACATACATGTTACATTAAATTAGTGGAGCATGTTATACTTAGAATATATATATATATATATATGTATATGTAACAGCAATTCACATAAAAAGAACCCATAGATTTTTTTATTTTCCTTTTTTTAGTAATTAAAAATTTCCACCTCTCCCCACCTCCCATTTCCATCCCACTCCCCCCACTCCTCCTCCCCCTCCCTCTCCAGTCCTAGAGAGTTAGAGCAGTTAGGGTTCCCTGCCCCGTGGGAAGTCCAAGGTCCTCCCCTCTCCAAGAACCCACAGATTTAAAACAAGAATGAGGAGAGATTTATTGGAGGGTTTGGAGGAAAGAGCAGGAAGGAAGAAATATAATTATATTAATCTGAGAATTAAAAAGAAACAGATTATTAGTATGATAGGTACTTTTAAATATTCAGTAAGACCATTGTTCATTTATTCTTGATCACTAGCTGATTCTACGGAACAAATTACTTCAGATATACATTATTGATTGTAGTCTAGATAACAAAATTTGAATCAAAGTAAGCTCAGAAACTATAGCATAGGAATTCACACAAAGGGCTCTTTGGAAGAGAGACAGAACCACTACAAAAGCAATAAATAAGCTTCTATTTTATACATTATTATTATATACTGTACATACTGCAATACATTATATACACATAGACATACGTTATGTCACATACATATGCATATACATGTTATGCGTATATAATGTATATGAATATATATCAATATACATGCATGGTGTGTGAATGTAAATTAATATTCACAAGTGATATAGCCAAAAGGTCTATAAAGTCTTCAAAAAGTAATGAAGATATGATATGACTTGATGGTATTTCTCCTGGTACACTCCAATAAAAAATGAAGTCAATAGCACTGAGAACTATCTTCACACTAGTACTGACTGTATCATTATTCATATTGACAATTTTAAACAACCACAGATAAATAGATACAGAAACTGTGCTATATACATACAATAGAATATAATAGAATATTGTTCAGCCTTCAAATAGAAGCAAATGCTATTTGGGTACAATGTAGTTTAACCTGGTGTACACGGTATAGAGAAAGCATCAGACACAGAAGCATAAATACAGAATGATGTTGCTTATATATGAAACCAAGGCATTTGCATTCAGATAGGTTAGGATATTTGGCAAGTGATGCTGGAATGATGTGAGTGCAGAGATCAGAGATGACAAATATTTTCTGATTGAATGTAAGATCTAGTCCACACAATGAAACATATGCTGCTACCATTATCGGTCTAAAATCCTATGGGTAGGTAGGTCACAAGCCAAATGGAACAACCCACTACTATTGTGCTGCTAAAATGACATAGTATTAAATCAACTCATAATGACATATTCTTTTTTTATAAAAGTTTATTAATTTATAAAAGTTTCCATTTCCACCCCTCCTCCCAACACCCTCCCACTCCCCCCACTCCCTCTCCTCCTCCCTCTCCATCCCCAAGAGCAGTCAGGGTTTCCTGCCCTGTGGGAAGTTCAAGTTCCTCCCCCCTCCCTCCAGGTCCAGGAAGGTGAGCATCCAAACAGACTGGATTCCAAAAATCCAGTATATGCAGAGGAAACAAGTCCCAGTGTCATTGTCAATGATTTTTCAGAAAGACCCCGTGCCAGCCACATTCAGAGAATCCGGCCACATTCAGAGAATCTGGTTGAATCACGTGCTCATTCAGACCCCTTGTATCAGGGGGTGAACGCACTCCTCACGGTCCTGCCTTTCTTGTTCACGTTCTCCTTCCTTCTGCTCCTCATTTAGTCCTTGGGGGCTCAGTCTGGTGCTCCAGTGTGGTTCTTTGTCTCAATCTCCATCCATCAACGAGTGAAGGTTCCCTCTGGTCTTGCCTTCCTTGCTCACGTTCTCTTTCCTTCTGCTTCTCGTTTGGACCAAGGGAGTTAAGTCCAATGTTCCAATGTGGGTCTCTGTCTCTATCTCCATCCATTGCCAGATGAAGGTTCTATGGTGATATGCAAAATATTCATCAGTATGGTTATGGGCCAAGGCCGGTTCAGGCACCCTCTCCTCTGTCCAGAGAACAATCTGGGGATCTCTCCTTGGACCTGGGATCCCATTTATAATCAAGTCTTTTGTAAACCCTAAAATGACTCCCTTGTTTGAGATATATACTTCCCTGATCCCATATCCATCCTTCCTCCCTCCCCCCATCCCAATCCCATTCCTTCCCTACTGCCTTCTCTTTAACCCTTTCCCCTTCCAACAATTCCCCTCCCCATGCACCCGAGGTTGCCTGGCACTCTTGTCTACTTCCAATCTCCAGGAGGATAACTACATGATTTTCTTCAGGTTCACCTTCTTATTTGGCTTTTCTAGAATCACGAATAATAGGCTCAAAGACATTTAATTATGGCTAGAAACCACATATGAGTGAATACATACCATATTCCTCTTTTTGGGTCTGGGTTACCTCACTCAGTAAAGCGTTTTCTATGTCCATCCATTTGCATACAAAATTCAAGATGTCATTTTTTTTACCGCTGAGTAAAACTCTAATGTATATATGTTCCACACCTTTTTTAACCATTCTTCTATTGAGGGGCACCTAGGTTGTTTCCAGGTTCTGGCTATTACAAATAGCGCTGCTATGGACATAGCTGAACAAATGCTTTTGTGGGATGATAGGGCATCTCTTGGGTATATTCCCAAGAGTGGAATTGCTCGATCTTGAGGGAGGTTGACTCCCAGTTTCCTGAGAAACCGCCACACTGATTTCCACAGTGGCTGCACAAGTTTGCATTCCCACCAACAATGGATGAGAGTTCCCCTCTCTCCACATCCTCTCCAGCATAGGCTATCATTGATGTTTTTGACTTTAGCTAATCTGACCGGTGTAAAATGGTATCTCATAGTTGTTTTGATTTGCATTTCCCTGATCGCTAAGGATGTTCTTATATGCAGATTACTACATCTCTCAAGTATCATTTGAGAAGTCTCTTTTTTTACAGTAGATGATGATTAGCATGAGGCACCACAACTGGCGAAACTGTAGAAAATAAGAGACTGAAGGATGTACAGCCCTAAGTGGAGCACCTCTACCTCATCCCACTTCCCAAAGACTAGGCATCATTGTGGATGACAGGCAGAAGTCTCTAAGAGATAGATGTGGTAGAAGATTCCAGGTAATCAGTGTCTTCAGGGCACAGCAGGGCAGCTATACATATGAACTCATAGAAATTGAGGCAGTATACATCAAATTAACGCAATCCCAAGCCCAACCAAGTCTTTGCATGGAGAGCGGAGTTTGATACACAATTTTTCCCCATGCCACGGAAGAATTGGCAATTGTAAGTTTGAGGGAGAGGGGTTTTCTGTGAGAGCATACACCCTGTTACATTGATTATACTCAGTAGTGGTTCACACTAATTGGCCTTCAAGCATTATAAAAAAGTAAAAGGACACAAAGTCGAATGAGGTTGAAAGTGGGGATGCATTTGGAAAATGGTGGGGTGGGAAGCTCTGACACCCCAGGTATGGGCCTAAGAGAACTGGCTCTAGAGCCCCTCCCCTGAGATCATGGTTCTAATATCCAGACTGGCCAACTCAGATACCACCCAGACCCACATCTTGGACCTTCAGTTGGCCCACTCTGACATCTGTACCATCTGTGACCTGCTGCAGTGCATGAAGGGAGTGGTCCTGAGGAACAATAGCCACAACATCTCTGGACTTGGAGCAACAGTAGGATATTTGAGGGGAGTCTCGATAAAGGTCCAGTGATGATGCTGTGACAGAAGTCAGAGGCACTGAACCAGAACAATGACTAGTTGCAATGAACATTTTGTACATGGAGTTGACTGGACAAAAGAAATATACTAAATGCCATGCTGAAGCTCCCAGTGGCATTAGGATGAATAAAAAGGTGTTGGAAAGACAGAGGGAAAGGTGTTTTGTTTGTTTTGTTTTGTTTTGAATTATTTGGGGTAGGGGCATGCAGCAGGATTGGGGCATGGATATGAAGGGACCAGGAGATAGGTGGGTTTTGGATGCATCATATGAAATTCCATAAGAATTACAACAGCAACAGCAACAAAATCTCCAAGAACTAACAAAAAGAAGAGGGTAGTTAATGAAAGTACCTTTTATTCCTAGAGATTGATTTCCATTAGAAAAAATGAAAAATAGTCTGAAAACACTCATGTGCATTTGCTATAGATCATCATTGTACAACATCTTTATATAATGAAAACTAGGTTTGTCTAGTTAAATTAGTAAATGAATTTAAAGAGGCATAAAGCAAAGCTCATATGTCATCCACGATAGTTTAAAGCTTCACACCCAATTGTCATAGTACAGAAAAATCATAAAGTACAAATATGAACAGGAACATATTTTAAATATACAAAATTTGAATAAACATTTCCAGTTTAAATATGTATGTACACAGAATGTGCAACATTGAATACATCAAGTATAGTGTACTAAAGATATAACAGACTTATGTAGCATTTCTTGTATCTTTCTCTCTGGAACTCTCAGAGCCTAGCCAGTGAATTGAAACTGAGAAAAAAAAGCATCATAAACATTGAAAAAAATGAAGAGAAAGGAATTAAGAAATGCATTGTTACAGTTAATAATGGAATAAAGCAACTTGCTATATTAGATGGCATACAAACAATGCACATTTTATACAGTATAAATCTTGAAAAGGAATTTTCAGTAACAATAATTTGCAACACATAGGAACAAATTTAAGGAAAGATTTACCAGCCTTTTTTGGAAAACATTATTAGGATTGGGTAAGAGAAAATTCTAAATCAATAAGATGAAAAAGATACAAAGAGCTAGCACAGAAGAAGCAAGCTTGTTACAACATAATTCACCACTAATTACAACGAAATGATCTGGACCAGGAATGAAAAGCAATTACCTGAGAGCTCTGAAATTGTAATGGCAGATACACACAAGTAAAGGAGCCAGAATAAAGAAAAGGGCCCGGAACAGAAATAAATTCCCAGATATTACTTCTTTTTATCACCCAAACGTTGACATTTACACTGTTGCAGAAGAAACTGTCCTGAAAAACAACATTACTCCTGACAGAAAAGGTAAAATGGACCTTATAAACAGGAATATAAAGTGTGGGGAATCTCTTTTCTCTTTAAAACTTTATCCCCACCATTCTTACTCGGTGGGCGATTCTCTTCAGGAGCTGTCATGAGGAGATAAAGTGATGATGAAGTCATGTAGTTTATGCCCTAAGAAAACTGTCCCACTGTCAATAGAGGATGAGGAAAAGGAGTTATGCAATTAAAGATAGCAGGGGACACTTTTCATCACTTCCTTGTTTCCGAGTTTAATACACAATGGTAAATACATGGAAAAAACTCCTCAAAACTTTAGTGTTTATCTGGTTTATCCTAAAAGGGGTTGATGTTTTTCAAACTCTTGAGCTGATTAATTTCTGTCAAGGTGATAAAACAAGACCCCAGAGAGAAAGGAAGCTTAGTTGAGGAATTATCCCTAATCGATTGGACTGTGGGCATGTTGGTGGTCATTCTTGATTGATGACTGATTTGTCAGGGTCCATCCCACCTTGGGTCCACCCCTTGGCAGGTGGTCCTGGGTGCTAGAAGAAAGCAATGTGCAAGTCTTTGGGACCAAGCCAATAGCAATAATCATCCATGCCCTCTTCTTCAGCTTCTGCCCTGAGTTCCTGCTCTGAAGTATTTTGATGCTGAACTGTTAAGTGCAAGATGAAATAACCCCCATGTTGCTTTGGGTCAGTGTTTGAATCCAGCAACAGAGTAGCAAGCTAGGATAAAGTTTCCTCACCTTGTGTGTTACCCTTACTTTATTTTGCGGAGAGAGAATAGGACAGGGGAAGAAATGCATGTGCTGGGAACTTTACATTCTTACAATGACTCCCAGGACTCATATGGCAAGCTTTGCTGAGCGTTAGATATATTTTGAGGTTATTGTGCCTATAAATGTTATATTTTTGCTGATATTAATCTATGTCTTTTTTTTCTCTGTGGGTGCCTTTGCTTGGCTTGGAAGTTATCCTAAAGGTGGCTTCATCAATTGACATGGGAAACATTACCTTCCTTCATATTATTAAAGAAGCTAAGATGAACTGATTAAATTCTTCTTTAAATTATTGGTAGCACTGGCCAATGCAGCTACATGATTCGATTCTTCCTTATCAGGATCTATATGAATAGTCATTAAGTAGTGTTATTAGACAGTTTTTAAAATTTCTTTGTCTTCATTAAGTCATTTTTTTTCTTTTTGTGAGCATTTATGTTTGTAAAGATTTAATTAAGCCCACTGCTGGAGGACAGCTCCAGTGGTGGGCCAGGTCCCAGAGGGAAAGTAAGGAATACGAGGAAAGGAGGAGCCAAGAATGATTGGTCAGGAGAATCTTGTAGCCTGACTGACTGGCACCCAGGGTACTTGTTTATTTATACAGAATACAGTAAGCAGGGATAGATTCACGCTGTTTCAAAGCAAGATCTTATCACTTTTAATTTTGGACACGTGTTTTACTTTCTCTTGCATATGATTGAGTCATTATAGATAAACAGTTATCTTTTACAATCATTTCCCCTCATGTTTAGTAATTATTGATAGAGTTTTTTTTTACAATTATTTTTATTCATCAATCCCACAACCCAATTTTTAAGAATCTAGGGCCATATGATAGCCCATTCCCTGCCTTGTAGCTTTTGTGACTTCAAGGACACTATATAGAAAGAAAATATCTAAGCTATCACAAGCATATTGCCATGATTTGAGCAATGTCTTATAAAATGTTTATGTCCAGGATGCCCAAGAAAATTTCTCAGGCCTAAGCTGCTAAGTTATTATTCAAATTGTGAAATAATATAATGTTTATATTTGTATCTTTAAAAAGTTTATTCATATGACTAATCCTGATACTCTTTTATTCCTTGGTCATAAGACACCAGTTGGACCCTGCACAAGCTAACTTTTCTAGGAATGGGATCTCCTGAAATCTTACTCTTTTTATCATTTTTCTCCCATCAATTTAAGACACTATGTAGGGTGAAGATAACTTCAGCTAATCTATCTTTGTTATTGTATGAACTATATAATCATTGAGTATATAATAGGAAGACATTTGTAGTCTGGTCTGTGATCCTCTCCTCTAGCCAGTGAATTTTGCTGACGTTTTTATTCTGTTTGATTATCTTGTTCTTGAGAAAGTACAGAAACAGATGTTTCAAGAATATCTCATAGCCTCATAAAGAGATCTTTGGCTTCTTCACATATGTCACAACCTCCAAGGAATAAGCAAGATCTTCAAGTAGATAAAGATATCTTTTTAAAGCAGGATATAGGATAGTATGTTCAGTATTTTCCTGGGGAGGCATGGAAGCAATACTGTGAGTAGGCATAGAAGCAATACTGTGAGAAGGCATAAATGTTTCATAAAGATTTTCTATAAATCCAATATCTCCAAATATTACAAATATTGAAAGTCCCCAAGCATGCAACATGTTGAAATCAAAACTCAATTGTCATGACGGCCATCAGTCCTCTCGGTTTTGTTGGATTTTTGTCAGGTAGCTGTGTTGACTTCATGACTTTTGCTGACCCTGTAAGAGGTGACTGTGCCATTGGACTTTATTAGAATATAACTGTTCACAGGGTTCCTGACTGTCCTTTGTGTAGCTATAAAATTATAGCAGTGAACGACTTTATGACTTTAGTTATTTCATGGTTTTTTGTTTTAGTAAATACAACTAAACAATTACCAGTTGTATTGGTATTTCCAAAGAACTGGCTTTTGATTACACTGATTTTACCATTCTTTTTCTCCAATGATTATATTGTACTCCTTTCTGTTGACTTGGAAAATAGCTACTTTGCCCGTTTTGCTTTGTTTTCTTGTAGGCATTCCCAGCTATAATTTTCACACTTTGACTGGTTTTGCTGTGTCCTGGTAGGCTGTTGGGCTTTTGTTTCCATTCTTCATCTAAAAGTGTTTTCTAGTTTATTATATTTTATTCATTTGCCCTGATGGTTCTTTAAGAACATGCAGCTTAATTCTCACATATTTATAGTTTTTCCAGCTTTTCTTCACTTACTATATTCAGGATCATACCATTAGGTTTGAGGAAAAGACCAGCTGCTTACAATCTTTAAAAACAAAAAGGCAACCCACTGACTGGGAGAAGATCTTCACCAACCCCTCATCAGACAAGGTCTGATCTCCAAAATATACAAAGAACTCAAGAAACTAGACACTAAAACTCTAATTAACCCAATTAAAAAATGGGGTACTGAACTGAATGGAGAAATCTCAACAGCAGAATCTCAAATGGCCAAAAGACACTTAAGGTCATGCTCAACCTCCTTACGGATTAGGGAAATGCAAATCAGAACAACATTGAGATACCATCTTACACCTGTCACAATGGCTAAAATCAAAAACACCAATGTTAGCCTATGCTGGAGAGGATGTGGAGTAAGGGGAACACTCATTCATTGTTGGTGGGAATGCAAACTTGTACAGCCACTTTGGAAATCAGTGTGGTAGTTTCTCAGGAGACTGGGAGTCAACCTACCTCAGGACTCAACAATTCCACTCTTGGGAATATACCCAAGAGATGCCCTATTATACTACAAAAGCATTTGTTCAACTATGTTCATAGCAGCACTATTTGTAATAGCCTGAACCTGGAAACAAATTAGGTGCCCCTCAATAGAAGAGTAGTTAAAGAAGATGTGTAACATATACACATTGGAGTTTTACTCAGCAGTAAAAAACAATGACTTCTTGAATTTAGCATGCAAATGGATGGAGTGAGGTAACCCAGACCCAAAAAAAGGAATATGGTATGTACTCACTCATAAGTGGATTCTAGCCATAATTAAAGGACATTGAGCCTATAATTCATGATCCTAGAGAAGCTAAATAAGAAGGTGAATAAAAAAATCATATAGTTATGCTCCTGGATATTGGAAGCAGACAACATTGCCAGGCAAAAGTTGGGTGCACAGGGTGGGTATGTGAGGGGAGATGTGGAGAGAGAAGGGAGAAGGGGAGGATTGGGGAGAACTTGGAGGAATGGGATGGGTGGGATGGAGGAAGGATGAATATGGGAGCAGGGAAGTAGATATCTTAATTAAGGGAGCCATTTTAGGGTTTGCAAGAGACTTGACTCTAGAGGGGTTCCCATGTTCAAGGAGAGGTCCCCGGACTGTTCACTGGGCAGCAGAGGAGAGGGTGCCTGAACTGGCCTTGTCCCATAGCCACACTGATAAATATCTTGCATATCACCATAGAACCTTCATCTGGTGATGGATGGAGAGAGAAACAGAGACCCACATTGAAACAGTGGACTGAGTTCCCAAAGTTCAAATGAGGAGCAGAAGGAGGGAGAACATGAGCAAAAAGTCAGGACCATGAGGGGTGCGTCCGTCCACTGAGACTGTGGGAATGATCTAATGGGAACTCACCAAGGCAAGCTGGACTGAGAGTGATGGAGCATGTGATCAAACTGGACACTCTGAATGTGATTGGCAATGAAGGCTGACTGAGAAGCCAAGGACAATGGCACTGGGTTTTGATTCTACTGCATGGACTGACTTTGTGGGAGCCTGGTTTGTTTGGATGCTCACCTTTATATACCTGGATGGAGGGGGGAGGACCCTGGACTTCCCACAGAGCTGGGAACCCTGATTGCTCTTAGGCCTAAAGGGGAGGGGTTGGTGGGGAGGGGGAGGGAAAAGGAAGGCGGGGAGGAGGTGAAAATTTTTAATAAATAATTAAATAAAAAATTATTAACATATTTTGGTGATCTGCACTGGAATTCATGTAAGTCTGATGTTATGCACTAAAAAGTTTATAGTATCCAATATATAGATGAATAGTGCATTTCTTCCATCCCAATTTTTTTATTGTAAAACTAGCCTTTGAAAATATATATTCCATTGTTTGGAAGTGGCATGTTCCATATATATTATAAACATTGATATCAGCTATTTTAAGGTAGATAACTATTTTCTAATTTTAGAAAAATGAAGCTTCAGCATATAGGGAAAATAAAAGACTTCAAAAGTTTCAGCCAAGCTTTTAGATTTAGATTAGAAATTAATTATATGTGTGACTCGGTTAGAGTCTTTTGTTTGCTGGACTTCACATTTATAAAATGAAGTTATTGGATTAGTTTATCTATAATGTTCTCATGAGCCTGAAATTTCCATGGAATCTCAGAAGATAGGGTGAAATTCCCAGTGTTTAGTTTACCAAGCTCCTAATGACTCATTTTTAAAGTGAAGGCTGGACATTCACCTAAAATGCAAAATGGCAGTTTAGGAAGAAAGTGTGTTTCCTCATATGGATACTTTAGAACCTCAAGTTTGCCTTGAATTTATTCATCATATTTGTCCAGATTTATCAGTCAATATTTAATTTTTGAAATAACAATGTAAATTACAAACAGCATATTGCACATTTTCAAGTATAGAAAACAATATAAGTAGCAAAATTCAGAAAAATTTGAGGAAGTTTTAATGATAAAAGCAGTAGTGAATCACATGTAACATGTATGTAACATGTATCATTCAGATGTACTGGCATACGATTGAAAATAATCAAATGTTTGATGCATTTCACTTTTCCTTCATTTGAAAATAAAAATTTCATTCAGTTTTATCTGGATCAACATGACACTTTTCAGACTTGTGTGGGTCTACAAACTCCAGGTTTGTTTCTTTAGTATTTAGTTATTCAAGTCTACATGTCCCCCAAGGAAAGGACATCTGATTCTCCAATATCCTACAAAGGACTGAACTCTACAAGCTTAACAAACAGTAGTGTATACATTAAAGAACATTATAGGGCAGATTTTCAGCATAATATCTAAAATACTTAGCACATAATTTGGTAAGTTTCTGTCTAAAGGCACTTCATTAAACAAATCACAGAATTAAAAGTTTGAGTGGAGATATAACTCAGGAACCTTATGATTGCCTAGTATAAGCAATACCTTGGATAGGATTTTCCAAAATTACAATAACAATTTAAAAAGTTGAGAATTTGCATTCCACATCAACTTTGCTCACAATTAATTATTTGAAATATATATCAGGAAAATGTGCCCACCTGTTACTTCTCTAAATCATGTGAATGCTGAACTGGTCACTGCAGAATGGTACCAAATGCAGAGACTTGTAAATGCATTAAATAGATTTTAGCTTATTCATGTATTATGATTATGCCCAGAGGATGGTAAAGCAACTGTGGGTTTTAGTGTTTCTTCTACTGGTGGGCTCCACAATCTGTTCTTCTTACTTATTTTTATTTAAATCTTCAGCCACCAAGAAGCATAGGCAATCCTGTTGCTTTGACTTTGTAGCTGAAAAGGCCAATGTTTCATGAGGCAAGTTGTGAGCATTGAACACTAATGCAGCATTTGATAGGAAGCTGAATGTAGAATAAAGCAGGACCCATTTATGATCCAGATATTACTGGTTGCTTCACTTTTACAAAATAATTGTCTTTACAAAAGGTTTTAGACCTACAATCCATTTCTCTACTATGTAAAACAAGAGAAGAATTGTACTTAAAATTTCACTGAACATTTACTAATTATCTCATATGTGAACAGTAGGTAGTGGATCGTCATTATCATTAGGTTTTTTTAAATCACAGAATGAACTGTTATTCATTGAAATAAATAAAATTACCAGGAAAATATTTACACCAGTTCGACATTTCCATGTAACCAATAGCAGTTTTCTACAAATAAAAACACAATAAAAATACATCCATGGAAAATAACTCCTGTGCAGAATTTGGAGTTTGTGATTTTAAGTCATGAAAAATGTAAATATATCCTATGATCTCTCCTCTAAGTACATGAGTTTGTGTTTGAAACACAGAAGATACTCAAAGAGCTAAACTAAATGACAAATTACCTTATAGTCTTAATATTTAATTTCCTAAAATACTTAGTGGGAGATGGGAATTATTGAGGACAATTTTAACTTTTCTTTCAAGACAACATTTCTCTGTGAAGTGCGGGCTGTCCTAGAACTCGCTTTGTAGACTAGACTGCAGTTGAGTTCAGATATCCTCCTGCCTCTGCCTCTGAAGTGCTGCCATTGAAGGCTTTATGCCAACACTTTAGGCTTTAATTTTCTTTTTTTGAAGATGTTTTATTATTTATGTTTTAATTATCTTTTTTATACACTGGCAATTTAGAAGGCAAATAAGATGAGACATCACATGTTTGAAGCAGAAAATCATTCAGAAAAGAAACAGTATTTTGTCATAAAGGAATTCTTTGGGAACAAAGGCCCAAGCTGACTTTGAGCTACCAGGCTCAAGCAATACTCCTACCTCAGTGTTAAATGGTTTTTAGGGTTCTTCTGCAGTTTACAACTATTACAATAACATATGAAGATGCCACAACGATCTGATCATGAGTTTATAAGCATCTACACGTTCTTACCACAGAGATGCTATTATGCCGCGCTACTACTGTTCTGCTTACCATCCTCCCAGCGGTGTCACAGCACCGGGACTCTCTGAAGTAAATGTAATGAAGCTTCTATGTTAAAACAAATATCCATAAACTTTAAGAACAGTGAATTATTTCTCTTTTTGTTGGGAGGACAGGAGTTTGAGGAAGGCTGTCTCTGTGTAGCCTTGACTGTCCTGGAACTTGCTGTATAGACCAGGCTGTTCTGGAACTCACAGAAATCTGCATACCCCTGCCTCCCAAGTGCTGGGATTAAAGGCATGCATTACCACTGCCTGGCAAAAACAGTGAATTTTATTATGCACCTGTAAAATAATAAAGTCATGTGCAATCAATCCAATACAAAATTATATAAAGTAGCAATAAACTGAACGCAGTATGCAAAATGTGTCATTATTGAAAGCAAGAGCACCCTCTGTCCCGTATCTACTTAATTTTCCCTCATGAAATGGACAAAAACAGACGAATACATCAATCACAACTCCTTCTCAGTTTGCCATAGTCTTTTGCATAGTAGGGCCACTATAGATAGCAATAATGTGCTTTCCTATATTGAAGGCTAGGAAAACATTTTACCCTAAAGCAGTGATAAGTGATACGGGAAACAGGCATGCTTACTCAGTTGCTAAAATTGCAGAATGCAGGCAGGTGCTCAAATACCATAGGGTGGCACAGTCATATATATACAGTTTTCATGAATCAGTTTTTTTTTTAATTTATCATTGAGTTTTCTTACCCACTGAATAGCATGATTGTAACTGTGAAATAAATTTATAAACTGCTAATGTACAAAGTATATTATAAAATTATATTAGGTATCATGTACCAATATAGAGAGTATACTCTAATGCATAATGCTATTGCAACTATAACTTTAGGTTTCAATTTATTTGATACTTACATTTCTTAAGGAATTAGATATATCTAGCAGTATATACAAGGCTCTGGGTTTGATTTTGTGTTATAAAATAAAATGAGGAAAAGTGTAAATAGATTTTCTGTCCTGCCTACCAGTTTCCAAATAATCATTGAGACCTCTTATTAATGATGAAAGCTCTATCAATAGCTTAGTCTTGTTTCTAACTGGCTCTTATCAATTAAATTAACCCATTTTTATTAATTTACTTTCTCCCTCATGGCTTTACTCTGCTTGCATTGCTTTCCTTCTTCCTCTTTGTCTAGCTGGTGGTTCCTCCTTAGTCCATCCTTCCTTCTTTCCAGTGTTCTCTCTGCCCCCAAAATCTTGCCTAGCTACTGACTCTTTAGTTTTTATTAAACCAATAAGAAGGTGTAGCTGCCAATGTTTTTCCCTTCTCCTGGCGATTCTCAGGGCCATGTGACCTCCGGCTCCCTGGAGACTCTGCACTAGCTCTGGCTTGAGGGGATAACCTAGCAAGAACCTGGTTCTCTTTGTTATGGTGATTCTACTTGTATTCAAGGTCTTAGCAATGGGCCCTTAGCCTGGCTCCCCAGCTGACCCCGCCCGAGGCGCTGGGAAGACTTTAATCTTGTCCTCCTGCTCCTGGATGGGAGGAGGCCTTGCATTTTCGATCCTTCTAGCCCACTGGTATAAATACCTGACTTGAGTTTAATAAAGTTGCCATTTACTCTGGAAAATGAGCAAAGGTCTCTTTTGTGTGTGTGTCTCTTTTCCAACCCTCAGGACAATCGTCCATTCTCGTGGGCTCGAGTTCGGGAAAGCGCGCAGCCTGAACCGGGTGTGGGTATCCATTGGGAAGTGTAGACTCTTACAGAAGGCACCGTGGCAAAGACACATCACAGTGTACAAAAGGATTATTCTGCAACAGAAATGTTCATCTTTATACTTAAAATGGGAACTGTTGTAGTGAGACATCAGGAGCCATAGCAATCATCATCATTGCTGTGTGATCGCATTGTGACCTTGCTGCTCTTCAACCTGAAATCCATCTTCAGTGCTTTCCCATTCAGGGAAGCCTGGCATAGCAATGTTACATCATTCTACCTACCATATTATATCATTGCTCCTCTCATATCTTTTAATTTTTCCTTGAATCTTCCATTATGCCTTATGTTAGTTCAACTTCAGACTACAAAACATACACTGATGTATTTTGTGTCTTGGTAAACAAATATTCCGACATATTTGGGAGACTATAAGAATTTATCCATCCAACAAAAGAAAGACTAGACTAATGGACATCAAGTTTTATTTACATTTACATGAGTGGTAAAGGTGCCACTCATGACCTCCTTAAAGATACATTGTTATTATTACCTGACACCTACTAGTTGGAAATACTTAACATATTTATGATATGATGACAGTAAATAATTATTTATTCAAAGTTTATTTGTTTCAGCAACTCCACACACATGGAAACTGGAAAGGATGGTCCAGTTCTTGCTATAATTGGAGACCTATACCATGAACAGTGATGCCTGTTGGTAGAGAACAATTGCTGGTATCTTTGGTTCTCAGCCTTCAAGTTCAGGAACAAAAAGTGCCACTTGATGAAAGATGATGCTGTGTGGTAAGTTTTCTTTAATTTTACTTCAATAGAAAAGATAATAAGAACCTGAGTTCCTGAAACTCATCCCAGGTGTTCGGTTGAGGAATCACATGATTTAGAGAGTCTGTTTAGTTTTACCTGACCTTAAATGTACTTTATATATATGTTATATATATATATATATATATATATATATGTGTGTGTGTGTGATTTGTCTGAGCAGATAGGAACTCGGAGAACTGATGTCTTTCTTTGATGGTCAAGGAAAGAAAATGAAAGGCAAAAGAAATTCAAGAGCAACATTTTGGGTATCTGTAGATGCCTCTGCTTTTTAAATTTACTGTCAAATCATCTCTGTTTATCTGCAAACTTCAGTGCTCTCCTGGTGCGCTTCCCAGTGAAACTAACCCTGGGGATTTGTTTTGGACTGCTACATATCTTTCAACAGCTGTCTTCCATCTGAAGTTCCTAATTCAGTGCATGCACATCAGCCACCTCTTCCAATTAGAGTCTTAAACAATGTATGAATCATCTTTCAGTCACTAGAACTTACATCTGAGACAATTGGCTAAGAGAAAACACTTACTTTGGCAAAAAGATTGGGGCTGATTGGGTCCAGTTCAGGACTGATTCAATCAAATGCCTTGAGCCTGTGACAAAGCAGCAGAGAACACATGATACAGTGAAGTGTCCTATCTCACAGTAAAAAAATCAAGGGGAACTCATAAGCCAGGCTCCCACAGTCCCTGTTGAGGGCAGAACTACTTATTCTGTGCTCCCCAATTGCATTTTGTTAGGGGCAAGTGTCTAACACAGGCTTTGGGGCAAACATTAAATTCAGAATCATAGTAAACCACTTCAAAGTAAGGTTCATATATTACTGGTCAACTCTTAAGATTTTAGGGAGTTTATTGAGCCTTTCTCCACAATTGCAGAAATATAAACAGAAAAGCTTCTGGTAGGGGTAGTGATATTCAGAACTGCTTCTATAAAATAAGCCAACACTTAAGAGCCAGCAATTGTTTTAGTTATTTCAAGGACATTTTTCTTTAAATAGTGAGAATAATTGACTTTCATAAAATTATGGTCTGCAGAATCTTGTTAACTTTCAAAAAATAATTTTTCTCACCCTTTACAGATACTTTGCTTTTACGGATTAGAAATACAGTTCCTCTAAAGCACCATGATGGTCGCTGCAGACAAAACTGACTGGAAGTATATCTGAAAGATTCTATGTGATTTATAGTTCATGCAAGGTCTCTGAAAGAAAAAAGCAAAAATATGGGCATTATAATTATGCACATGCGTGTGCTCTAAAAAGAGACTAATAATTAAAGTATGTTGAGGTAATACAAAGATAGGTTTTGATGAAATGGTTTCCTAATTCTGTGAAATCGAATATTCAGTGCTTAAAGCATGGTGTGTTACTGGTTTTCCAGGAGTGTGAATAAAACAACACAGAGCGCAGGGTCAGCAGTCAGGAAGAGGATGATTTCAATAAACAGATTGTGAAATATGACTGTTTTAAGCCTCTCTGTGTCACAACTGTATTTTGTATTCAACCTAAGGTGACTTCTTTCAAGAATCAGTAAGTATACATACTATCTCTTGAAACCATGTCTTACTCCACAGATGAAACTGATTTGTAATAGCTTTCCAAGGCTATGATGAAACCACATGCTTTTAATATTTTCTTGCAAAATTGTCTTTTTGTAACATTCAAACAGATAGACACTCAGTCCCTTCACTTGATACTGAATATGTCTGAAAGGCACTTTTCCTAATGAGCATTATTATTATTCATTATTCCTACTGGAAAACCAGAACAAGGGCCATAAGGGAATAAACAGTCTGTGCAAGACAGAACTCCCGAGTCCTGAGTGCCCTGTGATTAGAGATATTTCCTACTACCTTTGTCAAACTAACCTTCTAGTGGTCCATGGATGTTTTGGATTGATTCTACCCAAACCTGGATAATAAGAAATTTAAATAATGTCTGGAAAACATTAACTCTGTTCATATCTATTACTTCCATTTGTTAAAACTAGACAATGGACACTGTGAGACTGTTTTCATTTGTGGAGTCTGGGGGGCATTTTAAGAGGAAAATTGTTTTTGATTGACAAAATTCAATGACTAAGCACAGGTAGAAGGCAAGACAAGCCTTATTGAAAACCCAAATTTATCTTCCAGTTGATTGCCAATGTCCACTGAAATTATTGATGCTGGTCGTCTTAGTTAGTTTCATCATCAGTTTGAGACAATCATCTGAGTAAGTCTCAAGTGACAGATTGACTAGGTCAGATTATCCCATGACCTTGACTTGAGAAATCGTCTTGGAAGATTGATGTGAGATGGCTCAGTCTACTGTGGATGACACTATCCCTACGCAGATAGGGATGAGTTGTAATGGAAAGCTAAACAATTGGGGCAGGGAAACAATCCAGTAAGCAGCATTACCCCAGGGGTCATGAATTCAGGGTTCTTCCTAGCCTTTGTACCATGACTTCCACCATTGTTGGACTGTGATCTAGAAGTGGAAGCTGAAATAAACCTTTTGATTCCCTAAGTTGTTTTTACTTAAGGTGTTTACCACTGACCAAGAAATTAAGCTAGGGCATTGGTTTTCTTATCTTATTTTATTGTTCTATTCTTTCTCAATTTTTCAAATCTAACCCAGGGACAGTGGAATCAATGGCCCATTAATGTCATGAACTCAAAACAAAGAGGAATCCCAAGGGATGTGAGGAACTGTTCCTAAAGATAAATGAGTGCTTGTAGTAGATCTTTCTCATAATGCTATTCTATGACCTGAACATTGATGTGTGTTTTGTTCAGGTTCAGAAGCAAGTTCTTGCAATTTAGATTTTTTTTTAAAAAAAAAGATAATAAAGCTGCCAGAATTCAAGATCTTCATGGCTACTTCCTGTCTGGAACGCTAACCTCAAAGACATTGCTATCACATTCTTTCGCAACTCCTTCATAGTCATGTTCAAATTTAACTTTAAAGGAATTCAGTCTCTTATTTTCTGACTCCCATGTACCCCTATGAAACTGGGTAGTACTGTGTATCCTAGGCTGGCATTAAATATATCACATAGTCCAGGCTGACCTCAAACTGGTGATCTGTGTTCCTTAGTCCCTAAGTTTTAGGATTATAGATATGCATCATAACACCCAGCTGCCGTAGCTGTCTTGGAAGTATGTTCTTCTCACATTACTGTCATCTGACATAGTATACATCAATATTGGTTATCATCTTTGCCCAGCCAAAAATTCCCTTCATACAGAAATATTTGTCTCTTATTCACTGGCATCCATAGTGCTTATATAACAAGCAGTATTTGCTGAATGTCACATCTACTTAAAATATAGTTTAAAAGAGTGGACCAAATAATAACTTATCATTAGCAACAACAAACTGCTTGAAGATATACATACATAATAAGATTGTTGACAACAAACAATATATCCAGCAACTCTAATTGATTAGGCTGACATTTAAATGGAAGCCACATAGATTAATTAATTTTATTATTGAGAAAAATGGGGTGGGAAATCTATATGATAACAGAGTATAACAGAAGAAAAGGATCCTACATGGGGACCAAACACAAGGTGATATGGTTTCTCACATTCTAGAATCTCCTACCATTATACAATTTGAGTATCAAAATAACTACCAACAAAAGGCGTTTTAACCCCATAATAGATTTTTCCTCATAACATAAATTTCAGAAATGTTTCAAGTCACCAATTTTTATATAAGAAAATTGATAGATGGTATTATGGTCTGAGCTAACTTGTGGTTTGTTTGATTTGGCACCAATAGGAAATGATGATTCATGAAAATTCTCACTGACATTGATCTACTATTCTTCATTAGTAAACTACTCAAGAATAAATCACATGAATGAAATTTGTTATATTTTTTTCAAAGAATGGGATACAGCAAAAGAATAAGCATGAGAAAGAGCACTGGAAAGGTTAAAACACAGCTAGGAGTAAGAAAGTGTGGTCCTTGTGAATCAAACACAATTGCAGCATTGTTAACATTCTCTTTAAAAGGTAAGATAGGAAGTTTGATTTAACAACTATAACTGTACAATAAAATTTAAATTGCATCAGTAAAAAAGAAGACAATAAAAGTTAAACTTTGCAAATGTTGTTAACTTTAACAACATGTAATCTTCACTTGTATTTGACTCTAGAAATTAAAAAATATATAAGGTTCATTGCAATAATGTTTATTAAAGTAAAGCCATGAATTAGACATTGAAAAGCTCTTTCAAATGATTAGGAAGAATTGTGTAAAGAAATCATAGTCTATCCTAAAATACACCAACCCAGCAGGTCAACTGTAAGTGTAGATGAAAGGAACAAATTTCAAAATGACAGAAAAAGAGTAAGTATTTTAAATATAAAACCATATTCAAAATGCTACAGATATTTAACAGACTAGCAAAGCTGTGAGATTAGGACTTTAACAAGCAATCAATCAAGTCAAATTTTATGAATAAGTAAAAGTTAAATTAAAACAATCACAATGAAACAAAAAAAGTAATGGTACAGTGGCTTGAAAATTAGAGAGCTGGTTGGTTTGCAGACACAAAACCAAACAACGCAAGGCAACAGTTTTAACGAAGAGAAATCCAAACTCTCTTTCTAGTCCTACTGCCAAATATTTCACAAAGAAACAACCCAATCCCATTCAAACTCTTGTAGAAGATTAAAGAGGACAAAGTGCTTCCAAAATCATTAAATAAGACCAGAATCACCCTGATACAAGAAAAGCCACCAAAAAAAGAAATGCACAATGAATATTTCTAACAAACATTCCTAGGAAATCCTAGCTGATTGGGTTTGCGGGATGCGGGGCGGGGGGATGTTGGAATATAAAAGAAAAGAAAACCTCACGTAATATAAAAAGACAAAAATTCTAAGTACTCAATGATACATTTGACGTTTGAACCATTGTGCCATCTCTCTAGCCCCTCAGTTTACATTTTAAAGTAAGTCTCATGTGTGGTAGTGTACATCACTGGACACTCAGAAAGTTAAGGCCTAAAGATTCCAAAATGGTGGTCATTGTGGACTATATGGTGAATTCTAGGCCAGGTGACTTCTGGGCTGAGCAGTAATAGTTCATTAAAAATAAGCAAGTTGTTTTCTATGAATAAATTCACTTATTCATTTGGAGCTGAGTGATTAGAGGAAAACTCAAGGAAGATTATTTTTAGAAGATGAATTTAATGTTGTTGGTGAGCTTTCTTTGTAAGTATTAACATGCTGGAGGCCATGGCAAGGAGATTGCCTTGAATTCAAGACCATACTGATTACCTCCTGGCTAACCTGGTATACAATGTGAGATTCTTTTTTTGTGGGGGGGGATTATGCTTTTTTGTTTTTGTTGCTTATTCAAGTATCCGAAAACACTCTTTCCACTTCCTCCCCTCCTCCCAATACCCTCCCGCTCCCCCCCACTCCCTCTCCTCCTCCCTCACCATTCCCAAGAGCAGTCAGGGTTTCCTGTCCTGTGGGGAATCCAAGTTCCTCCCTCCTCCCTCCGGGTCCAGGAAGGTGAGCAGTCAAACAGGCCAGGATCCCAAAAAGCCAGTCCATGCAGACGAACCAAGACCCAGTGCCATTGTCAATGGCTTCTCAGTCTTCATTTGGACCTCGGGGGCTCAGTCAGCCTCCATGTCAGCCACATTCAGAGAGTCCGGTTTGATCAAATGAGATTCTATTTAAAGCAAATGAGAACTAAAAATTGAATAGCACATGGAGAGCTAGGGACTTCAGAGTCCGCATCCCTAGGTTGGATGGCTTTGCATCACCTCTCGGAACACAAACAGGCGCTCACAGAGACTGAGAGAGATCCCACAAAGCCCAAGTAATGTGCACCGCTATGCTCATCTGTGAATAAATCAACAAAGTCCAAGATATCAAATCAAAATTGTCTCTGCACTGTTTGGTATGTGTGTATGAAGAAAGTTAGCCTAGGTGTAAAAATCAGCAGCAGAACACCTCCAAAATAAGAACCAGAGTGCATCCTTTATCCTTACCATTCTGGGTGTGGTCTCAGAATAAGCAAGAGTCAAGTCATTTAAAAATGAAACTTTTTACACCAAAACCAAAAGCCTATACATAACTAACTAGAATAAATATAAAACAGCATGTGAGTGTTCTAAAAATATTGCTGTATGAATGCATAGTCAAAGTGGTATGCTTATAAAGCTACAAATATAACTTCCCATAATAAATCCCAACCTGGAATTCATCAAAATAGCAGTCAGCCAGGAACACACCTCTAACTTTTAAGGAATTAAAAAAAATGATGAAAAAAGAAAGCAACAAATTTCTTGTGTCTTTTGGAAGCAGAGAAACTGTATAAATTTTGTTAGAAAATGCTTTGGTGAAGAATATTTAAAGTAACAGTTCAAGTAAACTATCATGGATAGTGCTTTTTAGCTCTACGCACATATAATATTCAACTTAGTGATGCATTTGTTTATATAATGAGATAAAATAAGAAAAATAAATTTTATAAAATGTGTATAAAATAAAATGTGGTTTACAAATATGATATTACATATTGGAATGGTATTACTGTATAAAAAGAAGAGTGAGCTCAAGTGTGACGGACAAAGAAGTCAATGAAATACATGAGGAGAACAAAAGTAGGGTTAGTCTGGGACAGAGGAGGGAGAGGAGCAGAGGAACAGGACTAGTGGGGGAAAAAGAGGGGGAAATGCAGAGAGGTGGGGATAGTGGGGAGGGAGGAGAGAGAGGAGCAGAGGAGCAGGGCTAGTGGGAGACAGAGGAGGAAGGGAAGCAGGGGCATGGGGCAGACAGAAGTACGAAAAAAGTATATATGAATATGCCATAATAAAATTCAGTTTATATACAAACTTTAAAGATTACCTAGAACCAAGAGGGATTTACACAAACTACGAATTTAGTGATAAACTCTTAGCTCCTGGTTAATGACTGAGGAAATAATAAAACAGTATAGTGTAATAAGGGAAAAATAAAACATGAAATTATAAAAGAAGAATATATTCATAGTTTTTTAAACAAATCAAGACAGAAACTATAATTTGTACTATTAAATGATCTTAACTTTCCATATCTATTTTTTAATACTCAAATGTGTTACATTCCTAAAGAAATGGGCAAATGTTATTTATTGGAAACACTTACAACCTGTGAGACAGGTTGCAAAAGGTTTGTCATTCCAATGAACAGAAAGGAGAAACAAGTTCCAATAGTGGGAAATTAATTCACAAAATATACTGACACAAACCTTACAAATGAAAATTTTCAAATTTAAGATCCTCTATTCTCATGGTACTCAACCTGGCTCATGATCAGGTAGATCCAAGTGTATTGGTGGTAACTTTCCATTATTTAACTGCTCAATCAAAAGAGAACATTACTATACACAAATGACTAAACAATGCCTCTAGGAGAGTTTTCAAAGTCAAATCTTGCACATACTGCACTTTCCTCCATAAATGCATTTCCTCCTCTGGTGAACAACAGGGCTCACAAAAACTACCTCTGCAAAAGTTCAAGCAGAACATAATGTGGGATAGAATTTTACCAAGATGGAGTATCCTGTCCTTTTCCCCAGCTACTAGCTGAGCTATCCATATTTTGCAGGACATTCGTTCAAAGGTATTTTCAGCCCTGTTCTTTTAGAATTTTCTGGAGCTATCATCTATTAAAGTAAAGTTGAACTGAGATCTAATCAGGACCATGTGATGACCAATTGACATATCATAGGCGAGAAGAGAAGAGACGCTTCTTGTAGGGTTTGCAAAGCATCTAACACTTCTAACACCAAAACAATATGCTCCCATGCCACAAACATGTATGTGTGTGAGTTTTGTTTTGCATATCTTCTAGCTTTGGAGGAGCAAAAGTAGAAAAGGAGTAGTTTAGAAAAAGGCATTGAATCAGTCTTTTAGTAAGAGACATGTTGACACCACAGCAAGCAATGCCATGGGGGTCCAAAGAATGAGACTCCAGGCCTACTGGAGAAATGAAGGCATTGATTCTTATAAGGGAGGGCTGAGATATAAAGGTGGGTCTAGCAGGACATAGAAGGAGTGAAATAGGCAGTAAATATGATCAAAATACATACTATGAAATTCTCAGTAAATTAAAAAAAAATACATTTAAAAATAGTTCCTGAGGATAGGGCATGAGTGCATTTCCAGGAAGCAGACTTAGTCAGTATGTGATCTATGCTGCATGTTGGAGATAGAGGAAGCAGGACACATGTGACTAGTGTGCATGGAAGAAGTTATCCCCTAGGTAGGACATGGGGTTCTACTGTGCTTGACCTGAAGTCAGGCTGCCTCAGATCTCTGGCAGCAGAACCAACTTGTTTGTCAGAATGCCCACAGATTTCTCTGCTTATGTGTCTGAGGGGACTCATGCTCTCTTATCAATTTTAAAGACAAAATAATGCTTGCTAAAAACCCACAGGCATCCTGCCCAAATAAACCTCCAATTTTTGTGTTTGCGTGAATGAGTAACAAGGTGCATTTGTGACAAATTGATGCCAAGTGTTTTCTTCTGTGTCTTTCCTGTTCTCATGCTTGATACCAGATCCTCAACAAGCTGCGCAGGCTCTCTAGACCTAGTCATTAGGAAGCAGATGCTGGAGAGTCAGCCTCAGGAAGGAATAAGCTGATTCAAGACTGGAATTAAAAGGCTGTTTTCAAAGACCATTTCTGCCATCTGGACAGATTTCCCATGCCTGCCAGTTTGAAGTAATCCATCAAGACCACACTCCAAATTTATTCATAAATTTTATTCACTACATTCTTGCTTCTCCAACTAAAAATGATTATTAGCAGCAAGAAGAAAGGACATGGCAAATGACTGGGAGTATCACTAGAAACGATCCCAGGTATGAATAATACTATTATTGTTTTAATTTGGTGAAGTGCATGATGGTCTAATAAGATTCCATAAAGGGGAATAATCATTTTAAAATAAGAGATGTTATTTTCCCTATCTTGGGAAAAATCATATTATACATGTTCTACTATGTATGTTCTTTTTGTCATTTCCTGAATGAGATCAGGTGGAAGAAATGATGAGGAAAGGATGATCACCTACTAATATAATTTGCACAAAAAGTATATCTCACAGTCACAGAGAGAGTATTTGGATGTCTCCATCACAAAAGAAATGATGCAGATTCAATACGGTGGATATATGTGCCACAGGTTGACCCCATGGCCTATGTACAGAGTAAGTGCATGGTACCGTGCTCTTAAGTATGCACACATATTATATAAACAACACATTCCAAGTACCATAGAATAGTTTCCAAATTTAAAATCAAAATAATGTTGAACCAAGTGGGAAATGATTGATAATGAAAATATGTGATTAATTTTTGTTTGACTAATAGACTAATGCAAAATACAGGGACATATATTTTTTTGTTTTGTGGTTTAATTTTCCTTTTTATTGTATTTTTAATTTACTGTGGATGTCTCACTCTTATCAGTATTCTCTTTGCTGCTACCAGCACTGAAAGCTCTTCTCTGTCTGGGCCTTGCCGAACCGTGAAAGCAAATATCCCTTTAAAATACTCAGACCAGTTCCAGCAAACTAGGAGGCATTCAGTTGAGTTTGGAGGCACTGAAATGGATGGATTTCCCATTCATCTTTAAAACCTGGTTCTGTATAAGGTATAAGAGAGACAAAAATTAATTTTTAGAATCACGGTGCCATGATAAATCACTAACTGAGCTCTGATGTTCAGATCGTTTTTTTAAAAAGTTATTTTTATTGAGATATATATTTTTCCCATCCCCCTTCTTTCCTCTCCTTTACTTTTCTGTCCTCATCTGTGATCCCCACACGCCCAATTTACTCAGGAGATATTGTCTTTTTCCACTTCCCATGTAAATTAGATTCATGTATGTCTCTCTTAATGTCCTCTTTGTTGTCTAGGTTCTCTGTGGTTGTGAATTTAAGCTAGTTCTTCTTAGCGTTATGGCTAAAAGCCACTATGAGTGAGTACATATTATATTTGTTTCTAGATCCATTCATTTGCCTGCAAATGTCAACATGTCATTATTTTTTTTTCATTATGTAGTATTCCACTGTGTAAATCTAACACATTTTCTTTATCCAGGCTTTGGTCAAGGGGCATTTAGGTTGGTTCTAGGTTCTGGCTATGACAAAAAATACTGCTATGAACATAGTTGAGCACATGTCCTTGTGGTATGATTGAGTATCTTTTGGGTATATATCCAAAAGTGGTATCGCTGGGTTTTGAGGTAGATTGTTTCCTAATTTTCTGAGAAATTACATTGCTGATTTCCAAAGTGGTTGTACAAATTCGCATTACTCCCAGCAATGCAGGAGTGTTCCCTTTACCCCACATCCTTTCCAGCATAAGGAAATGTTTTTGTTATTGGTCATTCTGACAAGTGAAAGAGGGAATATCAGAGTTATTTTAATTTGCATTTTTCTGATGGCTAAGGGTGTTTAGCATTTCCTTAAGTGTCTTTCATCCATTTTAGATTTGTCTGTTGAGAGTTCTCTGTTTAGGTCTGTATTCCATTTTTTTTTCATTGAATTATTTTTTCTTTTGAAGACAAATTTCTTGAATTCTTTGTATATTTGGAAATCAGCTCTCTGATGTGGGATTGGTGAAGATCTTTTCCTATTCTGAAGGCTGTCATTTTGTCTTGTTGACCATGTCATTTGCTTTACAAAAGCTTCTCAGTGTTCAGAGGTCCCATTTATTAATTGCTGTTCTCAGTGTTTGTGCTACTGGGCTTATATTTAAAAAGTTGTCTCCTATGCCAATGCATTCAAGTAACTTTCCATTTTCTCTTCTATGAGTTTCAGTGTGGCTGGTTTTATGTTGAGGTCTTTGATTCATTTTTACTTGAGTTTTGTGTCTGGCAATAAATAACGATCTATTTTTATTCTTCTATATGTTGATATCCAGCTATGCTAACACAATTTATTTAATATGCTTTCTTTTTTCCATTTTAAATTTTTTTGCTTTTTTTCCCCCAAAACTAGCTATTTGTAAGTATGTGTGTTGATATGTGGGTCTTCAATTCAATCCCATTGGTCATCCTGTCTGTTTTTATGCCAATACTGGGTTGTTTTAAGTACTGTAGGTCTGTTGAACAATTTGAAGTCAGATATTATGATGTCTCCAGAAGTTCCTTTATTTTGGAGGATTGTTTTGATTATCCTGAATATATTTTTGTTTTGGGGGTTAAGAGCACCGACATATATACGACTTTAAAATCAACAATTAAACTATTATCAGCCAATATATTCATCTTCAAATGAAGTCAAGAGTCACTGCAAAAAATAACAGAGAAATACCAATATTTTGAATTTTACACTACCTTAATTAGAAAAATAGAATGCTAACTCATTCAACATTATTTCCTGATTCATTCAAGCTGACTTCCCTCACTCCAGTTCTATGGCATCAATTTCATCACTGTTTTTTATTTTCTCTGTGGCACCATGAGAACCTCCACACACCACACGGATTAGACAGTGACAGATTACAGAAAAGATTCTATTCACGTCCAGGTGATTTCACTCTTGGGTTATTATTTATAGAATTATGAGTGACTTAAAAGTAGCTAAATGGCCAGGAAGTCCTCTGGGACACTTATGAGCTGCTGCACCTCCAGAGAGTGTCATCTCAGTGAATTATTGCTCATGAAGGGAGGAGGCCTCCTTAAAGTCCTGTGAAGATTTGTGAGTCCTCTGAGCCTCTTGGGCCTCATGGGCCCTGTTGGCCTTGTGAGCCTCCTAGGTCACTTTATAAGGAAACAGTAAAAGGACAGATCTCATGAGGGTCTCAGCTGCTTTGATTCAACATGGCAACAGTACTGTCCAACCCAAAGGGAAGTTGTACTCAATATTCTATCCTTCTCTCCACTTCATACCTTCTTTATTCCTGTTTTCTGGAAACTTTACTGAACCTTAGAGGGAGTGACACACTATATGATTATTCATTCCATTTCAAGATGACATTTCACAGCAACAGCTGAGAACACAAATACTCAAAAATGTTTTGCTATTTCTGAGTCTCTGTAGTAAATCCAGCTCACTGTAAAAAAAGTTCCTTCCACTATGGCTTACAGCAACAATAAACTATAAGCATAAAAATAAATATTTAGAAGGCAACATAATAGGAACATGGCATCCATGTAGCAATGATTCCCAGGCACAGGTATTTTCTGGAATTATCATACCAAACATAGCTCTTTTTTTTTTTAAAAGAAATGGAATTTTTCCAACCAGAAAATAGTTGGTTGCACATATAGTTGTAGCACTGTGATACCAATGGCTCAACTTGCCTTGAAAACTGATAACACAAGAAGTATGCACACAGAGTTTGGCAACAAATTACCCACCACAGAAGCCTGGATATTCTTTTGCAACACTTTGAATTCTAAAAAATTGGGAGGAAAATTTTAATCTTATAGTTTAATTTATTTCTGTCTAGTGAACTGAGCATGTGATTTCTTGAGCTGTAGAAACTTACCATATAGTCAGCAGTAACATCATCGATGTACAATTGCACCACCAAAGATTCATTCCCCCCATCAGCACAGCATAGAAGACTCACACTCATAGACAGCTACTGAGGAGTCTTGCCCACAGCAAGTTCATGAAAGCTGCACCCTTGAGCAGCTTCTTGTGTGATGCATGATCAGCTCTATAATGAAGAAGGCACATATCTTTTTCGCTGCTACTATAACATCAGAAATTGGAGAAGAATCTTAAGAATTTCATACAGATAAACACATCTGCCTTAAATCCCAAAGGCAGTGGTGTTGAAGAATATTATTTTCAGATGTGTGACGTTTGTTTATGCTGCATTTGTTTAATTTTGTGAAGCGGAGTTATTGTGCCTGTCTAAAGCACCTGATTGTCTAATAAAGAGCTGAATGGCCAATAGCAAGGTAGAAGAAAAGATAGGTGGGGCTGACAGGCAAAGATAATAAATAGAAGGAGAAACAAGGAAGAAGGAGAACAAGAAAGAGGAGAAGGAGGGAACAAGGAGAGGAGGGCATCAGGGACAGCAACTCATGGAGAAGGAAGTAAAGAAAGGCACACAGAAATAAAAAAATTGGCAAAGAGTAGTCAGAATCTTGTGTGATAAGACAACCTGACCAGAAACAAGCCAAGCTAATGATGAGCATTCATAAGTAAGGAAAAGATTCTGCATGTGATTTATTTGAGAGCTGAATGGTGGGCCCCTCAGGAAGCCAAAATAATAAAATAACAGACAACATGTCCGACCTGGAAGAAACAGCCACACAATAGACACTTAGTGTCTGGTAATTATGCATCCATGTATTTCTCTGGCACTGTCCTTTGATATTGATGATTGGTATAACAATCTGTCAGTATAGAAAGTCTGGTTCATGGAAAAGATTAAAAAACTATCAAATTCAATCATTTATTCATTCAACAAATAGCTTTTAGAATGCATGTTTATTCCAATAGTTTTTTTGAAGTATAATAGCTGGTTCAATCCCTGGACATACTTGATGAATGTAGTTTGGTGAGTTTGGAATGTGAAATACTATCAAAATGATACTACAATCAAGGCAATAAACATGTGTAGTGCTTTCAAGAGCTCTATATAGACCTTTGCTTCCGTTTGGTCTCCTGAAAAGCATATTCCCTTAAACTCTAAACTGCACAGTGCTACATTCCTATCTCTAACTACTACACAAGCCAGCTCTAGGATATCACTTTATAGTAACTCATCTTTTTACTCACATGACATGGTCCTATCCCTCCACCCCAACTTCAGATAACCTTCACTGTCTTTCTCTTCTGTCAATAACCTGGATAAATTAAATGTAATGTACATTTAGTAGAATCATGTTATGTTTCTCATATGACTAACTTATTTCGCTTCCTCAAATATCACCCATATTTCCCCTTGCCTCCAGTAACAACAAATTCCCTTTCAATCCTTCTTGATTAATGAAGATCACAAACACAAACACAAGCCTCAGTTTGTGAACCTCTGGCAGCTCTCATACCTACGTCCTAGCAGCAGCAGGCTTTTTATTTTGTTCCAGCCCCTTATGTGTGTGTATCTAAGGAATTCTGGGGAAGCACAGTCACTTGGCCGGCAGAGCTCTTTTTCATCTCTCTCATCTGGGGGATACTGTAGAACAAATCTAAAAAAAAAAAAAAAAAAAAAAAAAAAAAAAAAAAAAAAAAACCTGGAAAGCAGTCACATTTCCATGGCAGTACTGGGTATGTAAAATGGCCAGGTGCCCTGTGAAAAGAAAGAGCAGTGCATCTGAGGGAGGCAGAGAAGTGTTAACAAGAACCACTCAACATCGGAGGTGATTGTCCAGCAGAGGGCTAGCCTTTGCTCAGAGCTGGCATCTCCTTTACAAATAAAACACAATTATCGGTTTAGTTTGCTTGGAGTTTTAGGAACAGAGACAGATTAACCAAATCAATTTTGCTCCCCCTAGTCGTTCCCAGAGCAATGATCATGTGACATGGCCTTTCCTTCACTTACTATACCCTATAGACTAAATACTTGAAATGAGGGAAAGGCATGTGTTTGTGAATTGAAGCTTATTGGAAGTGTGTTTAACAACATATCTATAGCACCCCCTCAAACATGAGGAGGGACATGAATTCTTACAGCATTCTTATCCATTGTCCAATGTCTGTTCTCACTGGGGACTGTGACTTTTATCAAAGAACTCTCTTTGGATTGCTGTCTAAAGACAAAGTTCCATGAGAAGCTGAAATTCCTTTGAAGGGTGGAGTTGAGTCCAGTAACCCACTAGTGAGAGGAGCACAGGGCCCAGCAGTCTGAGAAGAGGGAGCAATTTGTTCTGCCCACAAAGCTGTGCCTGCCTCAGCACAGCCTGTCAATCTACAGAGGTCCTGTTAGTCTTCTTACACCTTCCTTCCTTTTGTCCCTCAATCCCGATACCTACTGACCAAATCAGCAAATAAAAATTAAATATGTTATAATTTTATTTTATCCAAATTATTCAAAAATGGCTCCTAGAACAGAGTTTATTTGTAAAGTAAAAAAAAAGACACACTGCTATTACAAAAAAATCTAAACACTCACTGTTCTGTCATGGCAAAGGTACTAAATACTTATTGAACAAATGAATATTAATTTGTTTTAAATTCTACAAAATCCTTCAATAAGCCTTTAAAAGGCAAAGAAAAATTTCTCTAAACTTGTTTGATATTTAAATGCTATATTGACTTTTTTGCATTAAATCGGTAGATAATGAGTGTGACCTTTCTTATCCCCAGCTATGCTTGAATTGTAGGGCATTTTACACAGTGACTACATTACATTTGGAAAGTAGCCCAACAAAACTGACGTGAAAAGACATTGGAAAGGGTAATGATAATTTATAAATGAAACAATGCCTCCTTTCTCCATGAATTTACCCAGAGAGACGTATAAATACACCATCTAGTCAACAGAGTTTGACACCTTGGCTAGTAAATAAGCTAATTACAAACATATCAGAAGTATCTAAACTTTTCAATATATATTTATTTACATCTGGCACTAAGGAAATGATATCATTTAAAGCAACAAAGTAAAACTCTGCATCAGAGCTGTCATTCTGAAGCTTGCCTTGGGGTTAGAGCTGTGCACAATGTGTTTTAAGCAAAAATTGTGAAGTTGTATGGGAGTCCAGCTTTGTTCCTCTGTCCAAATCTCTCCCTCCGATACTAAAAAAAATTCCTTTCCCTGCTAGACCACGTTGGCTCTGATTTTAGGACTGTTCTCAGGAATTCAAAGTATGTGATTTGTTGGTCGAGCCTATGTCTGTGACACACAGATTCTGCCCAGCTAACTAGGCACTTGCTGGCTAGCACATCTATTCATAATACAGGCTCTATGTACTGCAGGGCTGTTAGTCCCAGAGGTAGAAATACTTCTAGTTATCACTTTGACACATTTAGAGAGAGAAAGAGAGAACTGGAAATTTCATGCCACTCAAACATTTAAAATCATGAATCAAGTTTATCTCATTCCCATACGTGCCAAGTTCTGTGGTCTTTCTTACAAAGATGAATCTCTGTGTAGTCCCTAGGTCCTCCATTGCATTTGCTTCAGGTTGCACTCATGCTAACTGGTAGACAGTGTATTAATCTTGCAATCCCTATTGTTTTTAATATAGACAAAGCATAGAGGCAAGAGTGAGAGAAGCACAGCATCCAGGCAAGTTCTAGAGTGAGTGTCATAGTCCCAGTTCTCTATTGCCACAGCCTTTGATATGACTTTGTTAGAGTTTTGACAAAAGTCGTTTGTTAGAATGCGGGACTAGGTTTTCTCCATGTTTGTTAACTACAATTCCCTATAAAATGTTGTTTTGTTATGTGAGTCAGGGCTTTATTCTTTGCCTGGTTCTCTAAAATATTGGGTTTTTTTTTTTGCACATCAAGAAATCTGCAAATTATTCATTAATATGAGATAATAAATATAATAGAATTGTATTCATGTATATATTTTATTAAGTGCGCGCGTGCGCGCGCGCGCGCGCGCGCGCGCGCGTGTGTGTGTGTGTGTGTGTGTGTGTGTGTGTGTGATATTCAGGAGAGGATGGAAGGAGACAGAAAAAGAAGTGGAGAAAAGGTCATGGACAGTCTTTTTCTCCCAAAGAGACCATCCGCTCCTCACCTAAACTGCAAGAGGCAAGCTAAATTATGATCAGTCCCTAGGAACTCACAACCTTTATGGTCTGTTTTCACTGGCATAGATCAGCCCCGCATGCTTCATCTTGGTCTTTCTTTTCTCTTTTTAACTTATGGGAGTAGTGTTTGCCTTCCAGCACTGCTTCTCTTCTGTGATCTGAAACCCGGCAGTTACTCAGTGTAATTGACTGCATAGCAATTTGTGACAGAAGTGACATTAGGTCAGCAATCTGAGTCACATAGCGAAGTGAGAAGGTATTATGGAACAAATCACATTTTAATCAGTTGGCGCTAAGATAAATGCATGGATATTGTTAGCATTTATAGCTTGTATAACAGCATGTGGTGTGACAGGGCAATAACACTTTGAAATATAAGCAGTGGATGTTAATTAATGATAAATCATAATGGAACTCCTATGGCATTACATGATGTCCATGCAGAATCCCTAATAATTTATAATTCTTGGTCTGATTCCCCCAGTATGTCACAAGGAGTGTGATCATTTGTAGCTCAGCTTGATTTGCAGCATAAGATTTATTTCAGAGGCGCCAGGCACTGTTGATAACGTGCACTCCTTGCAGCAGTAGAGCAATGTTCTTTCTATGAGGCATTTCAGCTCTTCCAGAATCAAGGTAGGGATTCAAGTATGTGACTGAAACTTAATTGTATGGTGAATAAACATTGTCTCACAGGAAATACACAAATACATTTTTTTCCCGGGAAACAGTAAATGCAAAGTAGTTTCTTAATTACTAGTTCATAGCTTCCTGGTCTCAGTGTCATGATTTTGAGTTCTTAATGCTCTAATCTTAGTCTAATTGCATCCTTGACATCTAATTGTTCCGTTTCAGCCCTGACAGCAAACGTGTTCTTTCAGATGCTTCCTGGGGAGGTTCAAGTAGGAAGGGACAAGAAGAGACTTTTAATAGCAAATTTAAAAATTTAAGGATACTTAGCCACACACCCAAATTTTCTCAAAGCCTTTCAATTTCAAGAGTAGAAGAAGCACGCTGCCCTGTTAATCATACCTCCTTGTGGTTAAAGCCCTTCCCCATCGTGTTATGTTAGATAAATGAGTCACAAAATGCTAATTGGATTCTACTGGCCTTTCTCCCCAACGACTAATTTGTGCCCTCAAATTAGCTCTTGTTAATCTACTGGTAATTGTCCGCTACAAAAATATGAGAAGAAAATAAACAGTGAATGATGCATAGCTTTTCCAGAGCCTTCTTCCCATTGCCCCACCCACTTCTCGGTAAGTGGGAATTGGAACAAAGGGCCTGCAGTCTCAGCTGATACGAAGGGCTTCATTTGCCTCTTTCTATGCAAAACCAACAGAACCTCAGCCTGAGACACCAGATACAAGTTTCTTCCTGTAGAAAATATCACAGGAGCAGCTGCTCCTCGGCTATTTTGAGTAGATTTTCTGAGAACAGCTTGTAGCTCAGTGTTGTATATGGTGGATGGTTGGCAAGAATCTGGCTGTAGGAGGGGAGTAAGCAAAACCTAACAACCAGTGTGAGCTACAGTGGCTGACAGGCAGAGCACAGATGATGGAAATGGGTGTCGCTTTGAAATGCAGAGTTGAGTACAAAAGCACAATCACCCCAATGGCAAATGTGTCTACCATTTTATTCATCTAACTTGAGCTTAATACTTTTAATCTGTTAGTAGAATTTTAAGTGACAAAAGACAGAAATCAGTGGTAACAAAAACCGAAGGAATCACAAAAAGAGAAGGAAAAGAAATCGCTTTGAATATAAGTAAAAGCCCAAGCAGCATTGAAGCACAGGACAGCAGCCACCTTGCTTCCTAACTAGATCTGCAGAATGCCCCTACACCATCGTTCTATCTGAGGTCCGAGGCGTCACTGGGTCACCGCTCTTGGGCAAAGGAAGTCATCACTGTGTATATCACAACGGTAGACTCATGTTCAGCCTGGGACAGTAGCCAGAATGCCATTTGAACAGTCTCAGCTTCTAAAGTCAAGCTGACCGAGTTTATATCACGAAGAGAAGCTAACAAACCATCAGGCCCCCAGGGGAGAGCTCTCACAGAAACAACTCCCTCAAGCCATTCCTCTAGTATATAGCACATAGACTCTTAGCTTCCAAGAAAAAAAAATACTAATGACAATCTGGGTGCTATCCCTTTCTTATGTTTTTCAAATACTCACTATCCACATGGTAGGCATCTTTTGATTGAAATTCTCAAGTCTAGTGTTGATCTGGACTTTACCAAAAAGTTGTCCTAGCCAACATAATAGTTTGAACATGTATTTCCTCAAAATTCAGAAATGAAGAATTGCTGGTGACTCAATTTGGAGTAGTTTTGATGTATTTTTTAAATTAATTTTAACTTTTACCCATCACAGCAACTTTGACCACATATAAATTCATATATTAAAACTTCTATTATGTTTCTATTAAGCACACGCACACACAATCACACACACACACACACACACACACACACACAAACACAGAGTTCTAGCATTATGAAATGACTGATGGGAATTCCTGGATTCTGAACGCACTGCATAATTCCTTCCAAAGCCCTGGATCTGTGAATGCTGGAACAGCTGTTTTGAGCCCCGGAGTGCTTACAAAATGTTGTTGGGCTGCCATAGTTGTTGTATTTTTTATCCTTGCCCAAAGAACTCCAGGAACGGAACCTGAAGTCTCAGTAGGTAGACTAAGCTTACAGCACAGGCTATAATGAGCCCTGTGTCATAGCTCTCTCTCCCTCTCTCTTACTTCTCAGGACTTTCCAAATTCCAGCTCTCTCCAATATCATGGTGTTGTTATCTGTGGTGGAGTTGTCTCAGCACAGGGGAGAGGCAGGGATGGCATTCTAAGTCTTTTAGCCAATTAGCATGTGTTGAGAATTATTTTTTAAACCTGTATCGTAACTTAAATCTAATTCAATATACTCTTTACATAAACTTCATATACATTGACTATTCTAAAAAGGCACCAATTCTGTTAAAAAGAAGACTGAACTTCTATACTTGAAGAAATGGCTAACAGTTAAGAGGACTTATTAGTATTGCAAAAGTCCTATATTCAGTAATGAACATATCAGATGGCTCAAAACTGTCTATAACACCAGTTCCAGGAAATATGATACCCTCTGGCCTTTCTGTAGGCATTTGCATGAATGTAGTTCTCATAAACTCAAGTGGACATACCCCCAACACAAACACACACACACACACACACACTCACACGCACAAAATAAATTCTTCAAAGATAAATTTTACTTGTTCTTGACCCTAATAGGAGTTGATTTTTGTTCATAAAACCATGACATCCATGGAATTTCTATATCTATATTTGACTGTGTCTACAGCAACCATGCTTACTTAACTAAAGGTGATGACACTAACATAGCTTCCCAATGAGGTCAGACTTGAGCATGTGTATCTGACAAAAACATACAACATTGAGAATTGCCTTTATTTTCCCTGTATATCATATCTACAAAGTTAGGGCATTATCTCAGATCCATTACCTAACTAGGTCATGCTGTCTATAAATCCTATGACAGAAGATGTAATAGAATTCCATTTTTATTTAAAAATGGAATAAATTAGGTCTTGCGCAGCACTACAACAATCGTGAAACACATTTCTAAACCCTCTGGAGAGTATACTATTGCTGTTTCAGGACAATTTTTTCCTGCATCCTCTAGACTGTGACACCTCTTGTGCTGTGTCACTGTACAGTGCTGACTGCCCGCACTTTTCCACTTCCCCTCCAGGTGGTTCCGAGTCAGAAAAGGCAGCTCCAGGCAGGACGCTAAGATGCTCCGAACAAAGAGGCAGCATCCACGTTTAAGCTTAGAGTCTCTGCTTCTGAGATTTTCTTTTTTTGGGGGGAGGGGAGGTTCACCTTCTTTTTTTTAATTAATTTATTTATTTGTTTATAAAAATTTCCACTTCCTCCCCTCCTCCCCATACCCTCCCATTCCCCCCACTCCCTCTCCTCCTCCCCCCCACTCCCTCTCTTCCTCCCTCTCTAGTCCTAAGAGCAGTCAGGGTTTCCTGCCCTGTGGGAAGTTCAAGTTCCTCCCCTCTCCCTCCAGGTCTAGGAAGGTGAGCATCCAAACAGACTAAGATCCCAAAAAACCAGTACATGCAGACAAAACAAGACCCAGTGCCATTGTCAATGGCTTCTCAGTCAGCTCCCTTGCCAGTCACATTTAGAGACTCCGGTTTGATCACATGCTCGTTCAGTCCCAGTCCAGCTGGCCTTGGTGAGCTCTCATTTGATCAGTCCCCTTGTATCAGAGGGTGAACGCACCCCACACGGTCCTAATTTCCTTTTTCATGTTCTTCCTCCTTCTGCTCCTCATTTGGACCTTGGGGGCTCAGTCCAGTGCTCCAATGTGGTTCTCCGTCTCTATCTCCAACTATCGTCAGATGAGGGTTCCCTCTAGTCTGAGATTTTCTTTCTATGTGTAAGAGTCAATGAGAAATGCAATGATGATGAATGCTCCATTTCTTCCTAAGATGATCCAGAGTACAATCTTCTGGAGAGGCAGCAACATTAGAGGAACTTTTCTCCCTCAGCTCCTTAATACACGGAGTACTGCAAATTCTTCTCTTATCTCATTATGCTTTCTCTTCTGACCTGATTCTTGGTTTGAAGTGTTTGTATCTCCTTTCTCCCTCTTTAAATATTTCCTTAAAAGGAAACTCACTGGCACCAATATGAAAGTACTACTAACTACTGTTTAGTTAATTTGCATGAAGCAATATTTATTACCATAAAATTTCCATGAGGCAGAGGACAAATTTCTTCAAACTTCATGAATAAAATGTGATTAAAGATGCCTTGAGTAAATAAGACAAATGCTTCTTGTGTTCTACTCTTTTGGCCCTTGCTATCACTTTTCTATTGTGGTTTACTTATCCTTTCTTCAAAATTTGACGACCTTGAACGTTTTTTCCAGAATCAAATAATTTAACTCCATTTAGTATTTAAGCTTAAAAAACTTTCCCTTTTCTAATGAACAGCCAACCTTTCATTTCCTCCTTGTCAGATTTCAATCAAATTGTAATACTCTCTTTTTAATTCATAGCATGGATTTATTGTCACAGAAACTCATACTTCTGATTCTTAAAGCAAATGAGATTCTGTAATAAAATTACATATATCATACCCTTTAAAACCAATCCATTACCTCCCACTATCTCTTTCAATTGGCTCCAAGTACCCAGATTCTTTTATGGAATTCTCCAGAGATATAAACTTCATTGATCAACCAGCATGTGCTTCCTGTACTCTTTGCACTTATATTAATCATTGTGTATTAATAAGTTGACACTCTTATTTCTATGTAAATCTTTGCACATTTAGTTACCCTGTTCCATTTGTTGGGTCCAATTAATTTTAAATATACTAAGAAAATAAAATTCGTGTGTAAAAAAATTTAAGAACTAAACCATAACTCAAGGTAGTTACCATAAAAACTGAGTAAACAACTAACCTGCTCATGAGGAATGGCAAACTAATGTAACGGGCTGCAATGGGAGAAGCTGGAGAATGAACCTCAGTATTAAAACCATCTGGAAAAGAAATAATAAAACTTCTGGAATTTGGTCCATACTTACACACCTATTCCTATGTGACACTGAAGAATTAATTATTATTGAGAATTCCTAAGATACATTTTAAATGCTTAATTTATTGTACAAGCATATACTCACATGCACATATTAACATGGCATATGCTGTTTTAAAGCCTTAGTCGGCCAAGTGTTGGCACGAGTGTCCCTGATAGTGACAGTAATAAGAATGGACTTTGTAAACAGGGACATAGTCCTGTTTTCCAAAATAAGGTCATATCTACAAAAAGGATATATAATATACTTTGCTCTTTGATGCCAGTCCAGTTGCTATTGAGCTGTCCTGGGATATCCACCACTAATTATGATGAAAGAATGCAATTTCAGGCATTCATTGGCGTTTGAAGTGTATCCACTAGTGTCTTCTGCTTTCTAAGAATTGGAGTGATATCTAGAAGACATTTTAGGAGATTTTCTAGAATAAAGCTTTTCTTTAGAGCAACAATTACATTCTTTCAGTTCAGCAAATGTCATCTGCCTAATACACATTAAAAACATGCATGCTGACTATAGGATACACTAGCCCTAACATCTGCTGCTCCGTATATCAGGTGACTGCAAATGTAGTCATGTCTTGCTCTTGCAAGTAATTCAGAAACTTGGTACTGGTCAGTAAAACGCCATAAAAACATACAACAACAACAACAAAATCAAATGACCTCAAGAGCTTGACAGAACAACATAAGTCAGGACAAATCTCTGATCAAAATGGATGCTATATTTTAATTGAAAGTAATGGAGCTTTCATTTTTTTTACAAACAGGGAGTTGAAATTATTATATTAGCTTTTAAATTTTTCTTAATTATCAGTTCTTGGATGATCTAGACTAGAGTTAAAACAATTATATTGCCCATCTTCTAAGGCATTCGAGTTTTTTTTTTCCTTTTTCCCGACAAATATCACAGACAAAGGCAACATAGGGGAGGAAAGGGTTTATTTTGCTTCCACTTTCAGATCACAGTCTATCCCTGGGAGAAATCAGAACTGGAAATCAAGGTAGAGCTTAAGTTAGAAACCGTGATGGAATGCTAATTGCTTACCTGCTCATGCTTGGCTAGTTTTCTTTACACAGTTCAGGATCATCTACCTACAGATGACACAACCTACAATGTGCTACCATCTCGTGCATCAATTGACAATGAAGGAAATCTCTCACAGATATGCCCAAAGGTCAATCAGATCCTCTCATAAGATTCTAGGCTGTATCATTTTGACAATTAAAGCCAACTAGGACAAAGGCTTAAACAAAAGTTCATTAATAGACATTGAAATTCAAGAAGTGATGGTTTGTTTCATTGTTTTAAATTATAAATAACAAGAAGGTGCTACCCTAAACTTTTGAAGGAGAGAGTATAACACCCAAGCAGCCATGTAACTATGAATGGTATTCATTTTTGTCAAGTTTTCAGTGTGGAACTTTTTCTTAGGCAATTAATGAAAGGTAAACTACATTCTTTTGTGAATTGTAATAATGCTCTACATTCAGCAATGTATGTATACAGTCCCAAAATGCTAGACTGGAGAATGATTCAAACAAAGAATTCTTGTAAGTGAGACATTGTAATCAAACAAGATCATCATAACCGGAATTCATACTATTTTAAAGTTAGTGTAACCATGCTACTAATATATGGTTTGTATTATCATACAGCAGATATGAGTGTGCATATACAGAAGGAAAGATATACCTTAAACCATGATTTTTTGTGTGGTTGTTTTGGTTTTTTGAGACAGGGTTTCTCGATAGCTTTGGAGCCTGTCATGGAACTAGCTCTTGTAGATCAGGCTGGCGTCGAACTCACAGGGATCTGCCTGTCTCTGCCTCCAGATTGCTGGGATTAAAGGCAGGCACCACCACTGCCCAGCTAACCATGTATTTTTTAACACTTGGTGAGAGAAGAAATACACAAGTCAATATGAATAATTTATATGTCTTTCAAGTGGTTTATAATAACTCTTGAACTCAGCTCATATAAGATAAAAAGTACTAGACAAAACCTGCTCATGTATAAATACTAATGAACACTAAGAAATAAATAATGGTTATTCTGCTATGATTATGTTATAGTAAGTTTTCATTAGTAAATGGTTGTAAAATCCAGCAATAGGCATTCCTTGAGGAGACAATATAAATTTCTACTGGAGAATTTAATATGATACCCATCATTCTCTGAAGCTTTTTTTATTGTCCTCTATTTAAAGGTGAAGAACATTTTTTAAAAATGCGCTTGAAGGAATGATTTCAGGAGAAGACATTCCCTTTTGGTAAGAAATTAAATACAAGATAATTCATCTCAGACTATATACACAGTTTATGTTAGAAAAGAAAAGGAAAGAAAAATAGAAATAAACTAGACCCTACACTCACCACATCAATCCATAAAGAAAATTTTCAGTTTCAGTTTTAAGAAGTCTGACAACCTGCTCTGCATAATGAAAGACAGCCAGAACTATAAAGGAACCAATGACTTAATGTTGAAAGAATTGGAAAGAGCACATTTATCCTCTTAAATGAGAGAAAACACAGGTGTCAGTGTAAAAGTCACGCAGGTGGATAAATGACACACAGAAAAGTTCTAAGCATGCTATAACAACAATCAGGCAGGTAGTTCTTTAGAAAAAAATGTTAGTCTTGGATATCTATGAGATGTCTCCTGAAAACAAGAGGAGACAATGCTGTGATAGCAGCAGATACTGTGACTACTGTGTCATTCCATAGCAAGCTACAGTGGAGCCTGAAACAAGAGGAAGGAGGCTTATCTCGCTATGTTCCAAGTTTTGAGCCAAATGAAGAAAATGATTAAGAGTGGCATAACCAACAGTCATGATTAGTTATAACACCCATGTTGTTGGATCTCTTTTGACACTATGGTCACTGTTTATAAATATATTTGGAGAAAGACTCAGCATCCTGGATGCCACAGGCTATTTCAGTTAATAACAACATATGATTATAAAAGAAAATAAGCAATAACCTGCTGATATTTGTTTTTGTAACTTTTATTAAAATAGACGTTATTTTGATGAAGAGGGCATGAAAGAGAAGTAACACTATATTACTATAAATATTTAAAGCATAGTTGAGTTTATCATATTTTTAAAAAATATAAACAGAAAAAATAGAGTTGAAAAGAACTAAATATTGACAATAGTGTTATAACCAATTTTGAAGCTGTATGAATAGGTAAAAGGAAAGAGCTACAGCTATAAAACTATTCCAATACAATATGTTTACTTGTGAATTATTTCATATATTAGCTGATGAAAAATACTTATACTATAGAGCATATGGAAGATGAGGAACTTTGACAATATTTATTACTTTTTTAGCTTTTGTTATTAGTGTGTGTGTTTGTGTATTTTTTCTTTTCTTTTCTTTGTTTTTGTTCTTGCTTGTTTTTTGAGACAGGGCTTCTTTGTGCAACCCTGACCCTAGCCATTCAATAAATTTCTTTGTAGATCAGGCTGGCCTCAAACCCATAGAGATCCACTTGTCTCTGTCTACTGAGTACAGCTATTAAGGGCATGCACCACCACCACCTTACTGACCAATTGTATTTTTACTTCAGCAGATGAGCCAGTATACATAAAGAATTATATATCATGACTAAGTGAACTTTATCCTGAGATGTTCTGAATTAGCTACAAAAATAACACACTAAAGGAAAAAAATCATGTTAATTTCAGAAAATTCAAGAAAAACTTTTGAAAAGAAAAACATCCCTTGCTTTAAAAGTTAAAAGATAGCACACCCGCTGACAACAAATCTGTCCACAAACACCAAAGCCAGGACAGCAGCCAGAGACAAAGATCCTTTTGCTCTACTGAGGACACTATGAGGAGAATGAAATTCAAAGACAGAAATACTGACTCGAATTTTTTTAAGACTTGTGTTTGAGTTACATAAAGACTCACAAAACTCAGTACTTAAAAATTTAATTAAAACAAACAAAAATTCTGAATAATCACTTTGTAAATGCATATATATATATATATGAAGGAATGTATGATAGATGCTGAATATCATTAATCCTTAAAGAAACGCAAATTAATTTTCAAGATGTACTATTTTACACATACAAAAACAGCTGCCATATTTGAAAGTATAAAAGAGAAAACATATTAGAGCATATTTTTTTTCTGGAGATGTTACACATGATTGTCAAAATGTGGAGTTATTCTAAAATCCCTTAATCCTCTAAAAAGGATAAACAAACTATGGTATGATCATGCAATGCAATATTACTGAACAATAAAATGAAGACTACTGAAAATTAAAACATAAATGACTTGAGAAATCACTGGGTTAAATAGAATCTATTTCTCAAATGCTATATACTACATGTCTTATTTATATTATGATGATACAATTTTAAAAAGTCTATAAAGAAGAAGCAAGTTGCTTTTAGAAGGAGAATGGAGGGAAAAGATCAATTACAGAATACTGGCACAAAGTGGCTTTTGAGAATAGTGGAGCTTGGGTGTCTTATGCTTTGGCGTATCATATGCGTGGGTACACACATCAGGATAAAATTTTCTGGTGCTTGTACTGTTATATTTTTAAAAAAGAAAAATACACAAATACCTAAGATAGGTTGAGGATTTAAAGCAAATTTAAAAGTTACTAGAGAAGTATACTTTTTTCAATATTTATATTAACTTCATTTTACGTTTTTTCAATATTTATATTAATTTCATTTTATGTGTACACATGTGTGTGCCCGAGTATTTGCTTGTGTCTGTAGAGCCCTACAAAGCACTTAGACTTCCTGGAACAGGTGCTTGGAAATCTCCTGAAGTAGGTTCTAGGAATTGAACCCAAGACCTTTGTGAGAACAGGAAGTGCTCTGAATTGCCAAACAATGTTTTCAGCCAAATTCAAAAAATTGTATAGAGAAAGTGTTAGTTTCATAGGAGTTAATTGTATTCCATGAAAAAAATGTGCTAAAGTGGGGCTGTTTGTTCCTTGCATTATGCATTCATTTTCTCCGAGCTCACAAAATATCTCAGAAGAAAAGAAGGATGTCAGTAGAGAGAGACTGGCATGACCATGGAAGAGGAAGGCAGTATCAAAAGGAAAAAAGAAAGAAAAAATGAAACTGTATTTAAAAGTTGATGAGTGTATTTAAGAATAAAAGTGTCAGAAAATACAGACTTTAAAGTGTGTAAGAACAAGTCTGCTTTTATAGAATGAATCTCATAATTAATGATCTTGCCAATACTCTAAATGAATAATGTTTTCTAAATTATATTTTTATTCTTGTATTGATTTATTTAGTTTTATATTATGTATCAGTGTTTTGCCTACATGTATTTCTGTGTAACATATGTATACAGTGCCTGAAGAGGACAGAAGAGGACACTGGAGGACCTGGACTCCCAGGTCATTCTTCAATGACAGGGTCCGAGAGTGGATGGTCAGGATATGAGAGGATAAAGAAAAGAGGAAAGCTGGGATTGGGAGGTCTTCTCAATGTTATGTCTAAATCAAAGCAAGATTGTTAAAAAGTGCACCATCTTATATACTAATGGGGGGATGGAACAAATCAATGAAAAAATATCATACAATGGGACAAAGTTAGCAGGACACTAATCGAGAAACGCACAAAGGGAACTCCAGACCTAGTAAACGTGGCCTTAGGAATAACTCTAGTCTCTTCCTTGACAAAAGTCAGGTTCCCAGGAACAAAAACCTTAACTTCTTCAAGTTCCTGGACCTAGCACCAAGCTAGGCCTTGCCAAGTCTGCCTCTGGTTGTAGACACAGAGCTCGTGTTCCCTTTGTCCTTTACCAGTGTTCCTGAGAAAGTCTCGGATTGATCTGCCCCTCAAAAGCTGTAACCCCTAGAACTGGAGTCACTGTGTGGGTTCTGGGAACTGAACCTTAGTCCTTTATAAGAGCAGGTAGTTCTCTTAACTTCTAACTCATTTTCCTAGCTGTCGATATCTGCTAAATTTTAAAAACTATGATAAGGTTCACTCATATCAACTTCTTTGCCTTTGTCAGCCTCAGGATAACAGCTCTTGTGTTAAGGTTCTTCATCAACTTGAAGTACAGTTTAGCTTAGTATGAAAGATGAAGTTTGAATATTATTCTTCTACTTGTAACTGTCCTGTTGGATCAGCACGATTTATCAATGATATTGACTTTTCTCCAATGTTTATTATTGGTTTTTTAATATTTCTCTTTGTAAAATGTCAGGCAGGTAGAAGAGCACTTATATGTATATACTCAATTCTTCTCTCTTGGACAGTGTGCTTATTCTATGCCAATACAATAATTTTATTGATATAACTCTGTCTTGTAAGTTGAAATATGAAATATCAGTTTATTCTTCAGGATCATTTTGGCTATCATAATGTTTTTTATTTTCATATAAAATTCAAGATTATTTTTATAATTGCTGTGAAGAATTGCATGTGAATATTGAGGGGGATTAGATTGAATTTATTTTCCTAGAATGGCCATTTTTGCAATATTAATTCTACCAATCCATGCCCAAGAAAGGTCTTTTTACCTCCTGATGTGTTCCCCAATTTCTCTTTTCAGTGTCCTAATGTTTTTATAACACAAGGTTCACACATACACACACACACACACACACACACACACAAAGAGAGAGAGAGAGAGAGAGAGAGAGAGAGAAAGGGAGACAGCTGTTGTGAATGGTACTGTTTCCTGATTTCTTTCTAAGTATGTTTGGTGTTTGTAGATAAGAAATATATTGATTTTTATATGCTAATTTTGCATTCCTTTATTTTGCTGAATGTGTTTCCTAGATATAGCAAATTCCTGGTGGAGTCTTTGGGCTTTTTAATATATAGAACCAAATCATATTCAAATAATGAGATTTGAGTTTCTTTCTTTTTTATCTATGTTCCCTTTATCATATCCCCTTAGCAAGTGCTCCAGCTAAGATTTCAAGTGCTATACTGAATGAGAATACTTTGATTGCATCATTGCAGAAAAGTATTTTTAGAATACGACCTCAGTAACCAGGGCATTAGAATTAACAATTAATAAATGGAACTTCATGCACTAAAATGGTCAAGAGAAAGCTTACAAAACAGGAAAAAATATTTACTGGCTACACATCTGTCAGATGGTTGGTATATAGAATGTATAAAAATCTAAAAAAAATAAACATTGTGAAAATCCAATTTAAAATGGGGCATAGAACTAAATAAAGTAAAATGCAAATTTCTTAGAAATATTTTTTAAATGTTCGATATCTGTAACCACCAGGAAAATGCAAATTAAAACTACTTTGAGATTTCATCTTAGCCCTGACAAACTGTCTAGGATTAAAAATAAGTGAGGACAAATGCTGGCATGGGTGTGAGGAAGGAGATCAGTTATTCACTACTGGTGGGAGTGTCAACTGCGCTGGCCTTCATGGAAATCAACATGGAGGTTCCTCACAACACTGAAAATAGATCAATCACATGATCTAACTGTACCACACTGAGTACCTACCCTAAAGGAATCCATCTCCTTCTCTAGCAATACCTGTTCATCCATGTTCATCCCTGCTTCATTCACAAAATCTAGGAAATGGAAAGAGTCTAGATGTTCATACACTGATGAATAGATAATGAAAGTGTGGTATATTGTACATAATGTAATATTGTTCAGTTGTTCAAAATTAAATTATGAAATTTGTAAATTGATGGTGCTGAAAGCAATCTTCTGAGTGAGATCACTCTCATGTGTGGTTACGTTGAATATTTAGAAACTTATCTTTTTCTGGAATACCTATAAAGGTCACAAAAGTATTCAACAGCCAAGAGGTGGGCTTTAGATAAAACTTGGGGCTGTAAAGAGGCAATGGACCTAATGGAACAGGAAGCAATAAACGCTGAAGAGTATGGGACGACAGGTAACAGAGGGAGTTTAGGGAGATATAAGTATCACTAAAATGTTTTGGAAAAAAATATATGGAAACCCACTATTGTGAATTGTTTCTAAAATATAATCATATGCAGATATAAAAGAGTTAAAATGCAGTTGTTATATAATGGTTGACAATACTGCTACTACCCTCTAGAGGCTAATGAATCAAAACTCAGAACCAGGAATGGGTTACATCTTGAGTTGTTAGCCATTTAGAAGTCATTGCCAATACTCTTTGTTAAGTTCACAAACTTGACCGAAATATCCCAAAGTAGAGGCATACAACAAAGAGAAATCACACTGATGCTCACCTGGGATCTTCATCTTAATTGGCTGTCTTTCACAGTGATTGAGACATTGTGAATTCCACTGAAAGTGAGAGGGAATCATCGATCTTAGTCAGCTGTGAACCTCCAGTATTGTCTTGACATATTCACTGTTTTGATGTTGGCATGGACATCACATAAATAATCAACCACTTTCTTATGAGGTTTAAGTCTTGATGCATAATTTGAAATTCATATCTAACATCACTATCTAAAGTCAAGATTCTAGACCATAAGCATGGTTACCTAGTTTATAAACTCTAATGCAGAAATAATCTGATAAATAAGCAAAGTATTAAGTCAATTCTTAAGGAGTTATTGCTAGAACCACAGAGTAATAACATTACTTAACCCTTACCAGGGAAGTTTAGTTTCAAGGTAATTAGCATAGAAAAAACACTGTCAAAGTACAGACAGTGTGAGACTAAGGAAGGCTCAACCCCAAATGAGATTTCTGTCTTACAATCTAACACCTTAAGTCTCAGACATCATTGTGAAAGAAGGAGTTGAAAGATTGTGAGAATCAGAGGTGGGAAGTGACAAGGAAACAGTGTTTTCAAGACATAGTCGGACAGTTGCACACATGAAAACATAGACCTTCTGAAAGCATTTACAGGACCTATACAAGCTCAAATAAGACATATTACCAGCACTATTAAAGGAGGTAGACATAAAGTTCCACCCTAGCTAAGGAGCTATTGACTATTAATAGCTGTCAGAAAACAATCAATTCTCCTTAAGGTAGTTTCTTGATTGCGTGACCATACTCCCACTAAAGGCCATGTACCCAGGCATATATGGGCAGCAAAAATTTCACTTGAACAAATAAGGCACAATGCTGAATGGGTACGGAAGAGGACTGTATTTGAAAGGAACTGAGTAAGGAGAAGGAACATCATCAAAGTACAGTGTACAAAGTTCTCAAATAACTAATAAAATGAAGAAAATATAGATGTATCAGTGGGCAAAGACACTTGCTCTTCAAGAAGAGGAAATAAGTCCAAATCTCAAACATCACAATTGAAAGTATTCCTATAACCCCAGCATTAATTCCAGAATCATGCCAATCCCAGATGCTTGTTGTTCAAACAGTCTAGCCAAAACAGGGGTGTGATCCACTGAGAGGCCCTATCTCAGGACAAGTTGATGGGCGATGATAGAGAATAAACAGGACACATCTCCTGATCTCTGCACACCCAAATGAATGCAACACTCTCAAACAACATACATACACAACATATACACACAAATAAATTTTTTTAAATTTTAAAGCATGATATATTTACTAACATATTTCACATAAACACTTTGAAGGCTGAACAAAAATGATATTCATAACAGTTTAAATGCAAAATTAATAGTAATAGGATATGAATTTTCCAAATAAATTATCAACATTTTATAACCTATACACTTTATTTCATATAAAACAACTCCAGAAAGATGTGGTGGAAGTTTAACTTTATTGTACAATGCTAATGGGGTGGTAAATGTAAGGATATTAAAAGTTGAAACATAATATTGAATATAAAAGTAATTGGGGTACATATGTAACTCAAAGTACTGCCAGACACATGATGTCATGTGAGGAGCAAACCTGTTTATCCAGGAACATAACTCTATGTACATACAAATTCATAATATTCTATCCTAATTTCAGCAATATAATTCTCATATACTTCATTGTAATCTGTTCCTTTTCTTCTATCTTTGAAATTTTTCCAGAACGGCTTTCAATAATGTGATTATGATGTACCATTATGAGCACATCTAAGTAGTTTTCTCGATTAGTTTGTGAAGTTTTAGGATCAATTAAGATAGATGATAAATAGTGGGCTAGATAGTTTTTCTGTCAGCTTGACACAATCTAGAGTCATTTGGGAATAGAGAATCTCAATTCAGAAAATGCTTTCACCAGACTGGTTTCTGAGCAAGAATGTGGGGGCATTTTATTGCTTTATGATTGATATGATAGGGTCCAGCTCACTGCAGGTTATAACACCCCTGGGATAGTGGTCCTGTGTGCTATAAGAATCCAGAATAACAAAGCCATGGGGAGAAAGACAATAGGCAACACTCCTTCATGGCCTCTGCATCACTTCTTGTCTTTCATCATATTACTCCTTTACCCTTCCATTTTTATTTTAATCATTTGAATATTAAGTAATTTAATGTTTCCCAAGTGATTACCATATATTTGAATTATTTTCATGTTTTTGCCTCTGTGTCTCAGACTTTTACGTTTCTAACTGTCTTTCTTCATTAATTCTTTACACAGTCATTATCTTCTGATCTTAAAACCATAAATTAAATTTTCAGTTTAAATATAGTGGGGATTTTTAGTCTGTGTATTGTAATTGATTCTCTTCCTATATTTTTTGTCATATAGTTGAGAATTGTCTCATGTTTGTGGTTCCCTTTAATTTTCTGAGAATATTTAAACTACATATTTTAGTCCTTTCCTATAGATTTTGAAAATCTCTCTTATTTCCAGGTCTGTTTCTGATGACATGTTATTTTTTTTCTGAATATGGCATATTGCTAACTCTCATTTTTGAACTTCTAGATTTATTGGGCACTTTAATTTTTAATTTTGTGTAACTGAGCCTAGAATTTTATGCTTTTTATTTGAGGAAGAATGTACTTCATTTTGACATGAAGTATAATTACTTGTGGAACATTTTAAACTTTTGAAGATTTTACCATTTTTCAGCATCCATTTAACTAGTAATTATTTCAGGGGAGGATGATTTACATCTTCCACAAATGAAATATAGTTTACAGTTTAGCCTTGTGAACATCAAGGTATAAGTTACAGCTACTTAATTCTCCTTTTGTATCATGGAACCAGTAGCAAATAATATATAAATATAAATAACTGAATGCTGCTGTGTTCCATTGAAACTCAGCAGAATCAATGCAGGCCATGTTTGTCTACATCCTGGAACTTGACATCTTCAAATCTAAGATGAGCTTAGTCCTAGAGTTATGAACAAGCCATTCTAAGGTTTTTATTAAATCAATTTTTCCTCAATATGACTTATCAAATTTCTTTATTTGTAATTCCTTATTGTAACTGGATCACTCTTTTGATTGTGTGAGTATCTGAGAATGTGAGGACACCCCATCCTCTCTCCTTCTCTTCTCAGCCTACCAAGTATTCACAAACTCCAGAAAGCTGCTTTCACTTCAACATGTCTTTAAAGGGTTTTTGTTTCAATAAGCCTTACATAACATCCTCCTATTTTGCATAATCATAAATGGGGACCTTAATTGCTGCACAGATTTTTATATTTGCTATACTGTGGATCTAAATCATAATTAACATATTTATAATCATAGAGAGGTGTGAGACCACTAGACAGTCATAATGGCCTTTTCAATATTTTAACACATTCCCACCTGCTTTTATTTTGTGTGTGCATATAAATTTCATATGCACATGACTTGAGATCATTTTGTATAAGTCTCTTTACTCTTTCATCCCATGGAACATTAGCATGTATTTTCTAAAAACAAGAACACTATCTTTCAAATTGAAATGAGCTTTTCCAAAACAATGAAATTTAACACTAGTCTAATATTTATGTAAATTACAATTCATTTCTAATTTTATTAACTGATTCAATAGTGTCATCGGAAGAGGATTTTGTTAGTAGAATCTACTATAGAATTTTATACAATATTTCATACCATTGCCTCATTAGTATTTTGAGGCTTGAAATACTTTTCAAGCTATCCTTTGCCATTTAAACCATCATCTGAAAATTACGGAGCAGATTACTTTCTACAGCATATTGACAGATTCAGCCTATAGGCTACCATTTCTTCTCTGACTTGTGCATTGCCTTTAAACTAGTAATTGCTTCTATTTGTAAATATGTTGTAAAGACAAAAAGGTGATAAAGTCATATATAATCACTGAAACCCAGCACACACACTAGTCACAGACACTCACTGGCACCTGTTCTAGCATATCACTCTTTGGAGATTCTCTGGTTCTCTAATGAGTCTGCTCAGGTGACATCGCAATAAGAAAGTAAATATTGATACTATATTCTTTATAGCATATCATATCTGAAGGCACATGGCAATTCTTTGTCCCTTCCTGGTGCTATTGATTTTGATCACTTGATTAATTCTGTGTGTATACTTAGTACTTTTCTCCTTTTAGCAATTAATAAGGATTTTATGGGATATATACTAGTTATTAATGATTTACTTTGTGTGTTACAACTATTGATTATTATTCATAAATTTTGTTAAATATTAATAATCAAGTCTAACAATGATAGTTGTAAACTGAATCTTTTCTTATCTCATTTTATCGACAAATTTAGTGCATGTTCTGTGCGTAAAATTGTTGAGATATATTATTCATCATGTACGCTTAGAATAGGTTCGGAGGAATGCTCATTTTTATTAAATAAATATATGTTGACCTGGTGAGATAGTTTAGTGGATAAGGTGACTGCCAGCAAGTCTGACGACTTTAGCTCTATCTCCAGAACCAACATAGGTGAAGGAGAAAATCAACTCTTAGAAGCTGTCCTCTGACCTCAATATTTGTCCTCTCTCTCTCTCTCTCTCTCTCTCTCTCTCTCTCTCTCTCTCTCTCTCCATGTCTGTCTCTGCCTCTCTGTCTCTCTCTCACCACCAAATAAATCAATAAAATTGTACCTACAGATGGTATTTTTTAAAGTATTGGTATAGGTGATATAACTGACTCATTATCAGTTTAAAAAGAGATTTCTAATGCAGAGACTGATACTGGTGTTTTCATCATAATGAACTAAATAATGACTAAACCTGGGAGTGAACAACTGATCCTATTCAAACACCAGTATGGTACATACTTGGGAAATACTCCAACTACTGCAAATGTTCTCTTATCAAATACTATTTCAATGAAAATTTTTATGAAATAATGAAACACAAAGAAAAAATAATGAATTTGCATCATTATTCATGGAAGAACCAAGAAAAAACTGTATGTCAATTAGGAGTATCATAAAAATCTGCCTATTTAGACTAAATAAATATTATTATTAAAGCACACCAGTATGGTAAAGGGAGCACTTCAAAGAAAGACACGTTTAAACATTGAAGTAGATGTCATACCCTCTTTCACTGAAATAATCACATGTATGAGAAAAAGTATTTGTGTGAAAAATGCTAAAATGAAGACAGGCTCATACCTCTCAATGAAACCTCCCATTTTCTAGAGGATGGGCTAGCATACCAAAATCGTAGGTAAGACTACCCTCACCCTGTCTGTATGTGTCCAACATAGCCTCAACCACATCATCTCTCCTCATCACTGCATCGTGGCCTATACCTCTAGGAGAAGTCTTCCAACATCAAGGGCCAGGCCAGAATTATGATTCCCTGCACAGTCCCAAGACAGTTTCTCTAGTAACCAAAGGTAGTCACAGCATACAGAGGGAAATCCCATATCAGTAACAGACGTTATTACTCAAATAAACATAACAGATATCTTCAGAACATTTCTCCCAAACACAAAATAAAATATCTTCTCAACACCTCATGAAACCTTTTTCAAAATTGACTACATACTTTAATACAAAGCAAGTATCAATAGATATAATTGAAATAACCAACTATATACTATCAGAGCACCATGGAGTAATCTTGAGTTTCAACAACAACAGAAAACCTACAAACTCATGAAAATTGAATGACACTCTACTGAGTTACCACTGGGTCAAGAAAGAAATAGAGAAATTAAAAACTTTCTAGAATTCAATGAAAATTGATCAACATCATACACAAATTTATGTGACACAACAAACACAGTGCTAAGAAGAAAGTTCATAGCATTTATTGCCTTCATAAAGATATTAGAGAATTCTCATACTTGTGACTTAACAGCATACCTGAAAAACTTAGAACAACAACAACAACAAAGAGACACCTTGAATAGGTATAAATAGCAGGAAATAATGAAACCCAGGGCTAAAATCAACACAGTAGAAACAAAGAGAATAAGGAAAAGAATCAATGAAACAAAGAGTCGATTCCTTGAGAAAATTAACAAGATAAACAAACCCTTATCCAAACTAACTAAAAAGCATAAAGAGACTATTCAAATTAATGAAATCAGAAATGAAAGAGGAATATAAAAATAGATACGGAGGAAATCCACAAAAGCATTAGGTGATACCTGTTTTGTTATATGTAATCTTACTATGTTAAAATTAAAACCTTCCTTTTTATTTAAATAGAAAAGAGAAGTGATGTGGAATTCCCCTCTGTATGTTGTGAATACCATTAGTTAATAAAGAAGCTGTTTTGGGCCTGTGATAGGGTAGAGCAGAGTTAGGCAGGGAAAACTAAACTGAATGCTGGGAGAAAGAAGGCAGAGTCAGAGAGAAACCATGTAGCCCCGGAGACAGATACTTGAAGTTTACCCGATAAGCCTTATGGTGATACATAGATTAAGAGAGATGGGCTAAATTAATATGTAAGATCTAGCCAAAAAGAATATAGAGCTAAGAGACTCAACAGTATTGCAAATAATATGGTTTCTGTGGCATTATTTTGGGACTGAGCAGCCAGAAATATACAAGAGGTCTCCTATAACAAATGATAATCTCAATAGATGCTGAAAGGGTTTTTGACAAAAATCAAACATCACTTTATGTTAAAAGTCTTAGCACTAATACCAGGAATAAGACAAAGCTGTCTACTCTCTTTGTATCTACTCAGCATTGTGGTTGAAAGTATAACTAAAACAATAAGATAACTAAAGGAAATCAGGGGAATACAAATTAAAATAGAAGAAGTCAAAGTATCATTATTTGCAGAAGATATGAGAGTATACATGAGACCCAAAAATTATATCTGTAAGCTTCTACAGCTGATAAATATGTTTAATGACATGTCTGAATAAACAATTAATTTAAAAAATTAGTGTCTTTCCTATATATGAATGATAACAAGGATTGAGAAAGAAATCTAGGAAAAAAACACCCGTTATAATAACTATAAATCTTTTAAAATATCTTGGTGGAACTCTAACAATGCAACTTAAAGACCTGTATGGCAAGAACTGAAAGTATTTGAAGAAAGAAATTGGAGACGATATCAAAAGATGAAAAGATTTTCCATGTTCATGGATCAATAAGATTAGCAAAGAAAAAATGGTTATCCTACTATAAGTGATCCACCTAATAGGGATTCAATGCAATCCCCATTAAAATCCCATCTCAATTCTTTACAGAATATGAAAGAATAACACTCAACTTCATATGGAAAATCCAAAAGCCCAGGATAGCTAAAATAGTCTTGAACAATAAAAGAACTTTTGGAGGTATCACTATCCCAGGTTTCAAGCTCTACTATGGAACTCTAACAATAAAAACTGCATGGTATTAGCATAAAAATAAATAGGTGGATCAATGAAAATGAAGCAAAGACCCAGACTTAAATGCACATACATATGGACACCAGATTTTCAACAAAGAAGCCAAAATTATGCGAAGGAAAAAACACAACATGTTCAACAAGTGATTCTGGTATAACTGCATATCGACTTGTAGAAAAATGTAAATAGATCCATATCTATCACCCTGCACAGTATTCAAGTCCATAAGGGTCAAATACCTCAACATAAATCCAGGTACACTGAACCTGATAGAGAGTAAGTGGGGGATAGCCTTGAATAAGTTGGAAGAGGAGACAACTTCATGAATAGAACACCAATTACACAGACACTAAGTTCAACAGTTAATAAATGGTACTTCATAAAACAGGAAAGCTGCTCTAAGAAAAAGAGCATCATCAATAGAACAAAAGAGCAGCCTACAGAATGGGAAAACAACTTCCCCAACTCCACAAAGCTCATTTCCAAAACATAAAAAACTTAAGAATCTAGATGAAAAAAAATTAAATAATCCAATTAAATAATGGGGTACAGATCTAAACAGAGAACTATCAACAGAGGAAGCTGAAATGTATGGGAAATACTTAAAGAAGTGTTCAACGTACTTTAACATCATGGAAATTCAAATCAAAAAGACACTGAGATTCCACCTCACACCTGTCAGAATGGTGAAATTTAAAAATACATGTGACATCTCATGATGGAGAGGATGTAGAGTAAGGGGACAGCCCCCATTGCCAGTAAAATTGTCTCTGGAAATCAATATATCTAATTATCAGAAAAGTGGGAATCAATCTGAAACAAGTTCCAGCTATACCACTGCTAGTCATGCACCCAAAGAATATTCCATCATACCACAAGGATACTTGCACAACTATGTTTATAGCTGCTTATTTTTGTAAAAGCCAGAACATTAACACAATATAGATGTTCCTCAATTGAACAATGGATGAAGAAATGTCGCACATTTACACAATGAAATACTATTCAAATAATAAAATCAATGACATCATGAAATTCAAAGATAAATGGTTGGAACTAGAAAATTATAACCCTGAGTGAGGTAACCTTGAATCAGAAAGATAAACAGGGTATATACTCACTTAAAAGTTAATAATATATCTAAAATTAAGGATAATCATGTCATAATTCAGAAACCCAAAGAAACTTGGTAAAAGGAAGGGTTCAAAAGAAAAATTCAGATTTCCTTCATAGGAATAAATAGAAGAGATGCTTTCAATGGACTGGCAGTAGGTAGGTGTGGGAACATGAGGGGTCAGTTGGAGGTTTGAGGGGAAAATATTGAAAAAGCTCATTGGATAAGGTGTTATTTCAGTGTCAGGTGGAAATCTGGTTTAATGGTAATTCCCAGGAATCTACAAAGAGGACCCCAACTAAGAAAAAGAGGGTGAGTAGCTTGAGTTAGCTACCTCCTGTGACCAGACAAGACTACCAGTGGAGGGACTGGTACACCAACTCAGTATCATAAATTTTGATCTTAAAATCTCTCTGGTCTATGGGATGTGGTAGGCTGACAGTGACACAGAAATGGTGGGAGTTGCCAAGCAGTGATTGGTCCAGTCTGTGACCCATAACAAAAGAGTTAGCCCTCTCCTGATACTGCCTGGAGGGACAGGACCCAGAGAGCTAGGATAAAACCAAACACAACTAGATAAACAAATATCAATGTAATGATGCATTACTATATTCAGCTGTACTTAAAGATTAGTTCATAGCCCACTTGAACTATGGTTCAAGCCTCAGAGAGGCTTCATTCAGCAAATGGTGGAAACAGATGCAGAGACCCCCAGTCAAACATTAGGCTAAGCTTGGGGAATCCTGTGGAAGAGAGTGAGGAAGAAATTCAGAACCCAGAGTGGTCAAGGGCATCACAAGAAAAAACACAGAATCAACTAAACTGGGCTCATAGACACTCGGAGAGACTTAACTAACCATCAAGAATCTTGTATGGGACTCACTTCAGCTCTCTACATATAGGTGACAGCTGTGTAGCTTGGGCTTTTGTGGGGCTACGAACAGTGGGAGCACTGTTGTGGCTTCTTTATAAGCTTTTGCAAACCTATTCTTCATATTGAGTTACCTTTCCTACTCTTAATACAAGAAGAGGTGCTTAGTTTTATTACAACTTGATTTTCTGTGTTTTATCAATACACATAGGAGGCCTGAACTTTTTTGAATTGAAATTTAGAAGGAGTGGATGGTGGGCAAAGATGAGGTGGTGAGGGATAGACTGGGAGAGAGGAGGGAGGGCAAACTGTTGTCAGGATGTAAAATATAACTCATGTTAGTTAAAATAATGCGCTAATAAAATAAAGAAATTCAAAAGTTCACAATGTTTATTAAAATACCTTAGTGTTAAAGAAGTGACCATTTATGATCTCCACATTATTTCATATAAATTTGAATTACTGAAAAACATAATCCAAGAACTGGAGTAAGGTAATGAAGACATTCATTATTCACTTAAAATCTGCTTAAACTGGATGCTGTAAGAAGCTCAATAATATAGAGGTCTTACAGCAATAGGGTAGTTTCATAACTTATACTTTAACAATAATGTCAACATGCAATGACATCAGAGAAGAGATATGAGGCTTGCTTGGACTAAGATGGAAGCAGCAAAGAGAAATGCACTCAGAAGGAAAGAACTCTGAAGGGCATATCAGACATAATGAAAACCGTAGTAATTTATCCATAGAAAATACAGATAGCTTCTAAGGTGTTCCTGATTCAAAAACCGCATCAGGAATATTTATAGTATAAATTAAGATGCTTCACAGAGGGTAAATAATACAATATATGTTGGAACTTTTATTCAGATAAGTATTTATTTCTCAAGGATTTCTAAAGCTCTGGCCTAGAATAAAGTTAGATTCTCCAAGATTTGTCATTTTAAAGAATGACTTATGAAATCAAGCTGACTCATATTTCATAACATTGCTCCATCTGTTGCTTAAAAACCTCAACCTACTACAGCTTGAGCTCATAGATAGGTGCTTGTAGCACATGGTTTATGGAGATGAAAACACAGATGGACCATTCACAATAGAAGTGTGACTGGAAGAGAGTTGATAAGCCCGAAATCAACTCATTGCCAACATTCATGTTGGGAAAATGTTATTATCTAAAGGACCCTTAGAGAATTTGTCAAAAATGTAGAAGAAGATCAGAAATAATGTGGAAAATAGATGTTAAAAACATTATTGGTAAGTTCCTATAGCATGGTTATCAACCATAGTAATGCTGCAACCCTTTAATAGAGTTCTTCACGTTGTGCTGATGACCAATAATAAAATTACTTTCATTGTTACTACCTAACTGTAACTTGTGCTGTTATTATGAAATTTATTGTAAATATTTGTGTTTTCGAGTGGTCTTCGGTGAGTCATAGGTTGAGAACTGCTGTTCTGTAGGATTTAGTATTAATGAAATCATTGGTTACTTTTGCAACTACAGGTTTGATTATATGTTTCACAGAGAAATTAGAATGATGTGCATCAAAAATTCAATTCATGTGGGAAAAGGAACAACACACAGTATACAAAAAAGATTTTTAAGAAAAATTATTAAAGACCAGATACTAAATCTAATAAAAGAACAGCTTGCTACTCCTATAAGGTTTGAGCCACTATTGAATCAGTATGCTGAATATAGGTATAAAATTGTTAATCTAATTTAAAAATTAAAATATCTCAGAGTACAGACAAGGAGAAAGTCAAGGGGCCTGAAAGAATACTAAACTAAAATGGGATTAGTATTGCAGGCAGGAGGATACTTCAACTTGAATTAATGAACAGAGAAAAATAAAAGTTGTGGGATTCAGGAGAAAAAACATTCAGAAATCACAATGAACTTTTTAAAGAATTAGTTGTGAGCACTGAGAGAGAGGAAGTAGAGATGTTACTTAATCTTCTGGTTCAGTTGTAATCTATTGTATTGTTCGGTAATATCTTCTACATAAAGAAGAGTCAATAAAGGCAGACTCCATGGATGCAGCAATGACTGATTTTCTAGTGCAGGCTGTTGCTGGTAGAGGGTTACATTGTAGGATAAACTGAGGCTGAAAATGCAGGTTTGGAAATGATGAACATCTATTATTTAACTATTTACTACCTATAGATTTGAGTTATGCTCAAGTGAAGGAAATACAAAGTGAGTGGAGAGATGACAAATGAAAAATAAAAGCTAAGAACACAGAAACACAAAAAGGCTAGACACTCAGAAATACTGGAGGAAAGAGGGAAGAATGAATAGTTAATTAAATTTATTAGCTGGAGTTTCCTTTGAGTTTGGGAAATTTTTAAATTAATTAATTAATTAATTTGAAATTTCCACCTCCTCCCATCCTCCCATTTCCCTGTCACTCCCCCCACTGCCCCGCCCCCTCACTCCCCAGTCTGAAGAGAAGTCAGGATGCCCTACTAAGTGGGAAGTCCAAGCCCCTCCATCCTAGGAAGGTGAAAATCCAAACAGACTAGGCCAGTACATGCAGTAGAATCCAAATCCAGTGTCATTATAATTGACTTTTCAGTCTGTTCTTATTGTCAGCCACATTCAGAGTGTTCATTTTGATTACATGCTCGTTCAGACCCAGTCCAGTTGGCCTTGATGAGCTCCCACTAGATCAGATCCACAGTCTCCATGGGTGGACTCACTCCTCGTGATCCTGCCTACATTTCTTATATTCTCCCTCATTCTGCTATTCATCTGGGCTTTGGGAGCTCAGTCCACTGCTCCAATGTGGGTCTCTGTCTCTATCTCCATCCCTCGCCAGATGAAGGTTCTATGGTGATATGCAAGATATTCATCAGTGTGTCGATAGGAGAAGGCCAGTTCAGGTACCCTCTCCTCTGCTGCCCACAAACCTAGTTGGGGAAATCCCCTTGGATAGCTGAGAACCCCTCTAGAGTCAAGACTAAAATGGCTCCCTTAGTTAATATATCTTCTTTCCTGCTCCCATATCCACCCTTCCTCCGTCTCAATTATCCCATTAACCCAAGCTCTCCCCAATACCCCCCTTCTCCCTTCTCTCTCCCCATCTCCCTTTCCCCCCAAGCCACCTCAACCCTCCTGCTCCCAACTTTTGCCCAGCGATCTTGTCTGCTTCCAATATCCAGGAGGATAACTATATGTTTTTCTTTAGGTTCACTTTCTTATTTAGCTTCTCTAGGATCACGAATTATAGGCTCAAAGACCTTTATTTATGGCTAGATTCCACTTATGAGTGAGTACATACCATATTCCTCTTTTTGGGTCTGGGTTACCTCACTCAGTAAAGTGTTTTCTATTTCCATCCATTTGCATGCAAAATTCAAGATGTCATTGTTTTTTACCGCTGAATAGAAATCTAAAGTGTATATGTGCTACACCTTCTTTATCCATTCTTCTATTGAGGGACACCTAGGTTGTTTCCAGGTTCTGGTTATAACAAATATTGCTGCTATGAACATAGTTGAACAAATGCTTTTGTAGTATGTCTGGGCATCTCCTGGGTATATTCCCAAGAGTGGAATTGCTGGACCCTGAGGTAGGTTGACTACCAGTTCCTGAGATACCACCACACTGATTTCCAAAGTGGTTGTACAAGTTTGCATTTTCATCAACAATAGATGAGTGTTCCCCTTACTGTACATCCTCTTCAGCAACGGCTATCATTGGTGTTTTTGATTTTAGCCAATCTGACAGGTATAAAATGGTATCTCAAAGTTGTTTTGATTTGCATTTCCCTGATCGCTAAGGAGGTTGAGCATGACCTTAAGTGTCTTTTGGCCATTTGATCTTCTTCTGTTGAGAATTCTCTGTTCAGATCAGTACCCCATTTTTAAGTGCATTAATAATAAGAATTTTAATGCCCAGTTTCTTGAGTTCTTTATATATTTTGGAGATCAGACCTTTGTCTGATGTGGGGTTGGTGAAGATCTTCTCCCATTCAATAGGTTTCCTTCTTGTCCTAAGGACAGTGTCCTTTGCATTGCAGAAGCTTCTCAGTTTCAGGATGTTCCATTAATTCATTGTTGCTCTTATTGTCTGTGCTAATGGGGTTCTACCTAGGAAGTGGTCTCCTGTGACCATGTGAAGCAGACTACTTCCCACTTTCTCTTCTATCAGGTTCAGTGTAGTCAGACTTATATTGAAGTCTTTAATCCATTTTTACTTGAGTTTTGCGCATGGTAATAGATACGGATCTACTTTCATTCTTCTACCTATTGATATTCAGTTATGAAAACACCATTTGTTAGAGATTCTTTCTTCCATTGTATAATTTTAGATCCTTTGTTAAAATCCAGGTGTTCATAGATTTGTGGGTTAATATCCAGGTCTTCGATTCGATTTCATTGGTCAACATCGCTGTTTTCTGCCAATACCAAGCTGTTTTCATTACTGTAGCTCTGTAATAGAGTTTGAAGTCAGGGATGGTAATATCTCAGGAAGTACTTTTGTTATAAAGGATTGTTTTGGCTATCTTGGGTTTTTTGTTTTTCCATGTAAAGTTGATTATTGTTCTCTCAAGGTATGTGAAGAATTTTGTTGGGATTTTGATGGGGATTGCATTGAATCTATAGATTGTTTTTGGTAGGATTGGCATTTTTACTGTGTTGATCTTCCCAATCCAAGAGCATGGGAGATCCTTCCATTTTCTGGTATCCTCCTCAATTTCTTTCTTCAAAGACTTAAAGTTCTTGTCAAATAGATCTTTCACTTCCTTGGTTAGAGTTACCCCAAGATACTTTATGCTAGTTGTGGTTATCGTGAAAGGTAATGTTTCTCTGATTTCCCTCTCTGCCTCTTTATCCTCTGTGTATAAGAGGGCAAAAGATGTTTTGGAGTTTATCTTGTATCCTGCCACATTACTAAAGGTGCATGTCAGCTATAGGACTTCTTTGGTAGAGTTTTTGGGGTTGCTTATGTACACTATCATATCATCTGCAAATAATGAAAGTTTGACTTCTTCCTTTCCAATTTGAATCCCTTTGATTTCCTTATGTTGTCTTATTGCTATTGCTAGAACTTCAAAGCACTATATTGAAGAGGTATGGAGAGAGTGGACACCTTTGTCTTGCTCCTGATTTTAGTGGAATGGCTTTGAGTTTCTCTCCATTTCCTTTGATGTTAGCTGTCAGCTTGCTGTATATAACTTTTATAATATTTAGCTATGAACCTTGTATTCCTATTCTCTCCAAGACCTTTATCATCAATAGGTGTTGAATTTTGTCAAATGCTTTTTCAGCATCTAATGAAATGATCATATGGGTTTTTTTCTTTCAGTTATTTATATGATGGATTACATTGATAGATGTGCATATGTTGAACCAACTATGAATCTCTGGGATGAAGTCTACTGGATCATCATGTATAATTTCTTCGATGTGTTCTTGTATTTGGTTTGCCAGTATTTTATTGAGAATTTTTGTGTCGATGTTCATGAGTGAGATTGGCCTGTAATTCTCTTTCTTGGTTGAGTTTTTGTGTGGTTTTGGTATCAGGGTAACTGTAGCTTCATAAAACAAGTTTGACAATGACTCTTCTGTTTCTATTTTGTGGAATACATTAAGGAGTATAGGTATTAGCTCTTCTTGGAAGTTCTGGTAGAATTCTGCATTGAAACCATCTGGTCCTGGGCTTTTTTTTGTAGGGAGGTTTTTGATGACAGCTTCTAATTCTTCACAACTTACAGGTTTATTTATATTGTTCACCTTATATTGATTTAATTTTGGTATATGGTACTTATCTTAAAAAATGTCCATTTCTTTCACATTTTCCAATTTTGTGGCTACAGGTTTTTGTAGTAAGATCTAATGATTCTCTGAATTTTTTCTGTGACTGTGGTTATGTCTCCCTTTTCATTTGTGATCTTATTAATTTGCGTGTTCTCTCTCTGCCATTTGATTAGTTTGGCTAAGGTTTTGATTTTCTACAAGAACCAGCTTTTTGTTTCATTGATTCTTTGGATTGTTTTCTGTGTTTCTATTTTGTTGATTTCAGCCTTTAGTTTGATTATTTCCAGTCTTCTACTTCTCCTGGGTGAGTCTGCTTCTTTTTTTTTCTATAGCCTTCTGGTGTGCTGTTAAGTCTCTAATGTGAGTTTTTTCTGTTTTCTTTATGTGGGCACTGAGTGGTATGAACTTTCCTCTTAGCACTGTTTTCATAGTGTCCTATAGGTTTGGGTATGTTGTGTCTTTATTTTCATTGAATTCAAGAAAGACTTTAATTTCTTTCTTTATTTCTTCCTTGAACCAGGGGTGGTTCTGTAGTTGACTGTTCAGTTTCCATGAGTTTGCAGCCTTTCTAGGAGTAGAATTGTTGTTGAATTCTAACTTTATTCCATGGTGATCCAATAGTACACAGGTGGTTACTACAATTCCTTTGTATCTGTGGATGATTGCTTTGTTAACAATTATATGATCAATTTTTGAGAAGGTTCCACGAGATGTTGAGAAGTAGGTATATTATTTCTGTTTGGGTGGAATGTTCTATGGATATCTGTTAAGTCCATTTGGTTTATTACATCTGTTAGTTCTTTTATTTCTCTATTAAGTTTCTGTCTGGTTGACCTGTCCATTGGTGAGAGAGGAGTGTTGAAATCTCCTACTATTAGAGTGTGGGATTTGATGTATGCTTTGAGTTCTAGTAATGTTTCTTTTACATATGTGGGTACTTTTATAATAGGGGTGTAGATATTCAGTATTGAGACTTCCTGCTGATGAATTGTTACTTATATGAGAATAAAGTGTCCTTCTCCATCTCTTCTGATTGATTTTAGTTTTAAATCAATTTTTTTAGATATTAGTATAGCCACACCTGCTTGTTTCTTTGGACCATTTGATTGAAAAACCTTTTCCCAACTCTCTACTCTGAGGTAGTGTCTGTCTTTGAAGTTGAGGTGTGATTTTTATAAACAGCAGACAATTGGATCCTGTTTTCATATCCATTCTCTTAACCTGTTCCTTTTTATTGGTGAATTGAGCCCATTAATAATAAGTGATATTAATAACCAGTGGTTGTTAACTCCAGTTATTTTTTCTGGTGGTAGTGTTTGTGTGTTTCCCTTCTTTGAGTTGTTATAGTGGAGGGTTGTCAGATGCTTGTGTTCTTATTGGTGTAGTTGGCTTCCTTGGTTTGTGGTTTTCCTTCTGATATTTTCTGTAATGCTGGGTTTGTGGCTATGTATTGTTTAAATCTGTTTTTGTCATGGAATATCTTGTTTTCTTCATCGATGGTGAATGCCAGCTTTGCTTGATATAGTAATCTGGGCTTGCATCCATGGTCTCTTAGTGTCGGCAGCACATCTATCCAAGACCTTCTGGCTTTCATGGTTTCCAGAGAGAAGACAGGTGTAATTCTATTTATATGTGACTTGACCTTTTTTCTTTGCAGCTTGTAATAGTCTTTCTTTATTCTGTTTGTTTTGTGTTTTTATTATTATATGGCGAGGTGATTTTTGTTTTGTTCCAGTCTATTTGGTGTTCTGTATGCCTCTTGTACCTTCATAGGAATAACATTCTTTAGGTTGGGAAAGTTTTTTCTATAATTTTTTGAATATATTTTCTGGGCCTTTGAGCTGAAATTCTCCTTCTTCTACCCTTATTATTCTTAGGTTTATTCTTTTCATGGTGTCCCATATTTCCTGGATGTTTTGTGTTAAGAATTTGTTATTGTTTTTAATCAATGAGTTTATTTCCTCTATAGTATCTTCAGCGTCTGAGATTCTTTCTTCTATCTCTTGTATTCTGTTTGTTATACTTGTTTCATTAGTTCTTGTCGTTTACCCAAATTTCCATACCCAGTCTTCCCTCGGTTTGTGTTTTCTTCATTACCTCCATTTCATTTTTCAAGTTTAGAACCATTTCTTTTACCTGTTTGATTGCTTTATCTTGGTATTCTTGGGTATCATTGAAAGATTTATTCATTTCTTCTACCTTTTTGTTTGTCTTCTCCATTTCTTCGTAGCAGTTTTTCATCTCCTGTTTAAGGTCCTCTGTTATTTTCATGATGTTATGTTTAAAGTTGGTTTCTTCTACTTCTGGAATAGGGTGTTCAAGTCTTATTGTTGTGTGATCCCTGAAATCTGGTGTTGTCATGTTTCCTTTCAGGTTGTTGGAGGAATTCTTGCATTGACACCTGCCCATCTCTTCTTTCAAATACAGCCAGGAGAGTCTTGGCGTCTTGGTCCAGTCTATGCTGTGACTGACTCTGGGTGGATCTCCTCAGTGCAGGAGCAGGAACTGTTCCCCTCTGGGTGGATAGCCTCAGTGCAGGAGTAGGCACTGTTCCTGGGCCAAAAACATCGCTGGCTTGGAGGTGGTGCAGGGATGAATGGAACAAAGAATCCTTTGCAGCAGGAGCTGAAGAGGCCCAGTGCTCCTTTCCCAGACTTTCTGCCCCACCTCGGGATGGCACGCACTCACTGGTCTGAAAGGTGCTTGTCCTCAGTTTGATTTGCATAAATCCACCACTTCTTTCTGCATGATTATCATTGTAGTGTTTGAAATAAGAATGCATCAATTGATGCAGTCAAGTAGTAAAGTTACCTGAGAGACAAATAATGAAACTCTGGATCCAGTCTGTTAGGATACTCACCTTCCTGGACCTGGAGGGAGGGGGTAGGAACTTGAACTTCCCACAGGGCAGGAAACCCTGACTGCTCTTAGGGATGAAGAGGGAGGAGGAGAGGGAGTGGGGGGAGTGGGACGGTGTTGGGAGGAGGGACAGAAATGGAAACTTTTATAATTTAATAAAATTACTTTCAAAAAAAATAATGAAACTCTGGGACGCATGACCATTCTTACAAGAAAAATCAAAGTCTCTGTTAACCAAGCATTAAAAAATATGAGTCATATGGTTATATAATTTTTATGTAGTGTCTATATAGTTGTCTACTAATAAATCACTAAAAATATTTCTGATCATACATGTCTATGAAAATCTGAGATTGAATCAGAGAAAATTTACAGAGTTGAATAGTAACATTATAAAAAAAATAATAAATTCTGTTCCATTGAGTTCATGTACATGGACAAGACTTTTGAACATTTTAAATGAATAGAATTAATTGTTATTTTTATTTCATTCAAAAATGTCCTTGTTCATTCGGAAACTCTTTTAGTAACTAGAAAAATATAGGGTGCAATTTAATAAACTTTACCCTTAACAAATATGTTCAAATTTTAGGGTATATTTTAATTCTTTGGATTAATCATGTAAAAATAGTATAGAACTGATAAAAATAAACATTTTTATATTTAAAACCTATAATCAGTGAAGGCAGTGACCTCTACAGGACCAGAGACAGAACAGTGATCTCTACAGGAGCTGGCATGATACAGGGACATCCACAGGAGCAGGCCCAAGTCAGTGACCTTTGCTGGAGCATGCCCAAGCCAGCAACTTCTGCCGTAGCAGATCTGAGCAAGTGGCCTCAGTGAGACCATAACAGAGCCATCTACCTCCACAGGAGCAGATATGAGGGAGCAATGTCCGAGGGAGAAAGCATGGGTCGGAGAAGCAATTTCCAATGGTAAGAGATGACATCAGAATACCAGATGTTTTAATTGTGGTATAATGGGAAATCTGAAAAGGTATTGTAGACAACAGTTTCCTAGGAATAATGCCTCCTCTGAGAATGGCAGAACTATGAGGACTCAGCCTCCAGGTATGATTAGGAGGTGTGGCAAAGGTCGACATTGGACCAATGTAGGTCATTGTAGGTCAACAACAGATAGAGAAGGCAACCCGACACCATCAGGAAACACCATAAGTGGCCTCTCACAGGCACCCATGATGAATGTGATCCAGTCATTTCCAGTTACTGTGGAGAATGTGTCTTTCCAGGAAAATTTAAAAGTTCAATGCATGCCATAAAAGGGAATACTGGTCTAAATGATGGGCTAAATGTGAAGGATGAGTCAAAAACTCCAGTAGGACAGAAGAAATGTATATTTTGGCAGACTCCTAAAAATGATCAAAGACCAAAGCTACCAGTTTCTATAAATGGCATTTTTATTGAAGACTTATTAGACATGGGTGTGGATGTAAGTATCAGAAACTTGGCATCTGAATTGACCTCTTCAAGAGGTAGATTCAGTTCAGTTCCTGGGAATTGAAACCCTTTCTCAGGTAAAACAAAATGTGAGATGGGTTGAATGTATAAGGCCAGAAGGGCAAATAGGTAGACTATGGCCATATATAGCCAATATTGCAGTGAATTTGTGGGGTCACGACCTTTTGCAACAATGGAATGCCCAGATTAAGATTCCTGCAGCCCCCAAAATTTATGTTTCTGAGGAAAATATTAGAAGATATTACAGATGATGGACACCAGCCATTAGGGCCTTACAAGAACACAAAGCAATTGATAAACCTTCAGAGCTACCAACAGCCCTACCTTTAAAAATGGTTAACTGAGAAACCAATATGGATTAAGCAGTGGCCTCTAGCTGAGGAAAAATTGCAGGCTTTAGAACAGCTGGCACAAGAGCAACTAAATGCTTGACATATGAAAGAATCTACCAGCCATTGAAATTCTCCTGTATTTGTTGTTAAAAAGAAATTCGGAAAATGGAGAATGGTGACAGATTTAAGGGCTATCAGCAAGATTATCCAACCTTTTGGCCCTCCACAGTATGAAATTCCTCTGCCTTCTCTTTTACCAAAGTAATGGCCTCTAATAGCGATTTAAAGGATCTTTTCTTCACTATACCTTTACAAGAAAAGGATAGAGAAAAGTTTGCCTTCACAGTGCCTACTTATAATAATTCTCAGCCTACTAGAAGATATCAATAGACGGTCCTCTCACAGGGAATACTCAGTAGCCCCATCCTATGCCAATACTTTGTCATCCAGCTATTGGAAATAGTGTGTATGCAGTTTCCTAGGTCTATAATCTACCCTTAAATGGATGACATTTTATTATCTGATTCAAATACAGATAGTTTAGAAAGGATGTTTGAAGAAGTAAAGAAAGTCTTGCCTAAATGGGGTTTACAAATTGTTCCTTAAAACATTCAAAGAGGAGATTCTGTTAATTTCCTAGGTTACAGAATAGGCTTACAAAAAATCAGAACACAAAAGACATAAATTCAGAGAGACCAGTTGCAGAATAATAATGATTTTCAAAGATTATTTGGAGACATTTCCTGTCTACAACCAGATGTTTGGATAACACCTGATCTTGTAATTCATTTAAACAAAACCTTAGATGGTGATAAAGACTTGAATAGTCCCAGAGAATTAACAGCTGAAGCAGAAAAAGAATTGGCTATTATTGAGGAGAATTACAGGAGGTATATGTGGATTGGGAGAATTCAAATCTTAATTGTATTCTAATCGTATTGCCTTTCAAAATTTCCCCTACAGGAATTTTAATGCAGAGGAATGATATTATCTTAGAATGGATCTCTTTTTTTACCATATAAACCAAGTAAGAAATTAAAAACTTATGTGGAAAAAGTCTCTGAATTGATTATAAAAGGTAAATTGAGACTTCATCAATTAGCAGGTATAGACCCAGCAAGATTATAGTGCCTTTTACTGCTGATGAAACAAAAAAGTTATGGGAAGACAATGAACCCTGGCAAAGAGTTTGTGCTATTTCTTTTGGGAGAAATTAATAGTAACTATCCCAAAAGCAATAGACTTAACCTTATAAAGACAACCTCTTGGATGCTTCCCCAAATTGTACATGTTGCATCAATAACTGGAGCTCATACATTTTATACTGATGCAAATAAAACAGGGAAGACAGGTTACAAATCAGCAGAATTAAGTAAGGTGGAACAAAACCCTTATAATTCTGTCCAGAAGGCAGAATTATACGCTATTCTTATGGTACTAAGGGATTTTAAAGATCCTCTTAATATAGTTACTGATTCACAATATGCAGAAAGAGTTGCCTTGCATATTGAAACTGCTGAATTTATACCAAATGACACCGAATTGGCCTCCTTGTTCATCCAGGTGCAAGGCATAATCAGGAATAGCCTTTGTCCTATGTACGTAACACACATCTGATTCATTACAGGTCTGCCAGGCCCTCTAGCATAAGGTAACATAGAAATCGATCAATTATTGATTGGAAGTGTGTTGCAGGCCTGTGAATTTCATAAAAAAAATCATGTCAATAGAAAATGTTTAAAGAAAGAGTTTTCTATTACATGGCAACAAGCTAAGGTGATTATAAAGAGGTATCCTACTTGCTCTTTTTATAATAAAACACAATTACCTGCAAGGTATAACCCTAAGGGTACTCAAAGAAATAAAATCTGACAGATAGATGTGTTTTACACATTACAGAACTTGGTAAATTGAAATATACACACCACACCATAGACACGTATTCAGGTTTCATTGGACAACTGCCTTGATCTCAGAAAAGGCTGATTCAGTAATCACACATTTATTAGAAGTTATGGCCATCATGGGCATTCCTGCACAAATAAAGGCATACAGTGGTCCAGCATATGTATCTAAGAAAATGAATTATTTTTTTTGCTTATTACAATATAAAGCATATTACAGGTATACCAAATAACCCTACAGGACAGACAGTTATAGAAAGGTCAAATAACACTATAAAGAATATGCTGAACAAACAGAAAGGGATGGAAAATACCTCCAGAAATAGATTGCATAATGCTTGAATTTTCTTAACGCTAATGAGAAAGGGACAACAGCAGCAGAGAGACACTGGATAATAGAAAAATCTTCTCAATTAAATCAACCGGTTTATTTCAAGGATGTGCTGACCTCACAATAGAAACCAGGAGATGTGTTAAATTGGAGGAGGGGTTTTGCTCTTGTTTCCACAGGAGAAGAAAAATTATGGATACCATCAAAATTAATAAAGATTCATTTTGAAAAGGAGAAATTTATTGAAACAGTGAAATGACAGCTCATCCACATGGTGACAACAATGCAGGTTGGGTAAGGAAAGCCATATAGAGTTGGGGCAGGATTCTGCTCTTATTTTTGCAGGAAAATTTTATGTTATCAAAAATTCAAGAGACCCTGGGTGTTTTAATGATGATATAATGAAAAATAACTATCCACTAAGGATCATCTAGAAAACAGAATATGGATTTAGTATAAAGGTACTGGTTACACTTACGTTTATACACACACATACCACATACACACACACACACTCACACACACACACACACACACACATCTCTCTCCGTCTCTCTCTCTCTCCATATATATATATATATATATATATATATATATATATATTTAATATATATATTAAAAGGAACATTCAGAGTTTCTGTCTCATATCGGGAGCCATCTGGTATGGGACAGAAGGAAGACTTTAGAAAAAAAATTAAGTTCTCCATCCCTATTTTTCTATATCATATTCTTCATTGTAGATATGTTTATATAAATGATGTTTAAGTTTTCCATGATGAACAATAGATTTTTCCTGCATATCCTTTTCCTGCAATAATCTTTGATGTTTCCAAAAAGAAGATGGAGCCCCACAGCAATCACTCCACCTTGTTAAGATGACATTGTGATATAGACAGCACTACTATAAGACTGTTTTTGGTACCAGCAGCTGAAATGGTACCCCTTCTCATATTCTGGCCAGAACTCCAAATGAGAACTTTGAAGAAAAAAACTTATTGACTGCTCAGAAATTGTTTGCAACTCTACTAGACAGTAATTTTGAAACTTAACCATCACTTTAATTTTGCAGGATACCATTAAGAGAACATCACCCCCATGATAACCCCATCCCAAAATAGTTTGTCCATAGGGGTTGGGAATACTGTTTTGGGGTTGTTGATTATTACTTGTACTAGATAAAGGGTTGGGGTGAATATGTTTGTTCAATAAAGGAGGGAGGATAGTAATAGTGGGTAATAGAGTGAATACTTTTGATCTATTATTTACAAATAATTTACATTGGTATAATTTTTGCATATTGATACAAGTTTAAAGTATATTTGATATTTTTGTTTACATTATTGGTACATATATATATATGAGTTATTTTGTCAGATTTTATATATTCATGTTTCTAACTCAGTTTAGGACATTTTGTATATAGATACAATTTTTAGGGTATATTTCATATTATTATAGGTCAATAGTTGTTCATGCTTGTTGTACATACAGTTAGATCAATTAGGCTCTTTAAGGGAACAGAGATTTTATTCTGTCTAGATAGGTATTCTTCCACCAATTCAAGGATCTGTGGAACATGGCATTTAAATAACTTAGGATTCTGTTGACTTGAGACATGATTGCTTCTGACAGCATCAATCTATTTCCGAGAGAATGTTGAGCACCAAAGACACTCCACTTGGACCTTATTTTCTTCTTGGCAAAACTGGCCTTTGGACAAGGAACCTAAAATGCCTGACAAGTTACATAGTATCTGGAAATGGATAAATAGGACTGTCAAATCTTGCCAAGACAGGGTAAATGGTTTTGAAAATTTACCTGCCTCTGAAAATGGTCAGTTACACTAGGCCTTAGCAAAAGTTGGTTGCTTCAACACTGCAAAATGAGACTTTGGGTGATTGCTCAGGTAACTAATTGTCTCCGTCATATATTGCTTCCTTTGGAAGCTACTTGATTGTACTTCCTGCCTCCTCAAGTAATATTATCTCCCTTCTCAGGCCTTGGATGGGGTTGTAGGTTAGATAATCATAGTTACTGTACTCTTATTATCGAGCCAAGCCATTTCCTATACAAGACTTAGACTCCATATGATAGAATATTTACTAAAACTTTTAACATACGCTCCTTGTTTAATATTGTTTATGCTCGATATAATTCTAATTATACTTGATATCTGCATCTAGTGTATATAGTTTTATACTGGGTTTGGAACTCTCTTATTTAAACAAAAAGAGAAGCACATTCTGCCACTACAGCCAATAGTGTTTAAGATATCAACCCACTGGGGCATGGTCTCTTATACTTTAAAAAGGAGCAGGAACTGTGTGCTCTCTCGCTTGCTTCCAGGTCTTTTTATGGTGGATAGACTTTCTGTTTCCTGTTTGCAACGAGAGGACTGTTGTTTGGGATGGTGATCTGTAAGTTTTTCCGCTCAAATAAATAACTTATTTTATTATCCATAATTCTTAACTTGTGTTGCAGCTTCAAGTGACTGTCTCTGGATCAGGCCAAATTCAACAACCTCAATGAAAGCTGGCCTGAGTCAGGTCCCACTTCAATGGGACCAGGCCGGAGCCAGGAACTTCCACAGCAACAGGTCCAAGCAAGCAACCTCCATGGAAACAGATTTGAACAACCTCTTGAATTGCAGTATGACCTCCAGGAGCACCGAATGAACTCCAAGAACACTAGGTGACCTCTGGGATGACTAAAACCATGGCCCTGATTCCATCATGAGAAACAACCATCTGAGTCTTGGATGCACTGGCACTTGGAAGAGTGATCACAAAAGACATGGCCCCAACAACATCAATCAGAAAGAAACAAATAGAATGATACATGGGTAGATATGTAAGACCACATTCAATACAGAAAGAGCAGCACTACTCAATAAAAACTCATGGCTCTAAAACAGCAAGAGTTGAACACCGCAATACAGATGAAATAGAAGAAAACGATATAAAAATAACTTTAAAAGAATGCTTGATACCTTTAAAAAGGAAATGAAATATTCTCTCAAAGAAATGGAGGCAAAGACAAGCATTTGGAAGAAATCAAAAAATCTCTTAAAGAAAATGAGGAAAAAGCAACCAAAACAAGTAAAAGAAATGATTCAAGGCTTGAAAACCAAAATGAAGATAATAAAGAAAACAAAAACTGAAGGAATTCTGCAAATGCAAAATATGGGAAAATGATCAGGAATCACAAGTGCAAGTATAAATAGCAGAATGTAAGAGATAGAAGAAAGAATCTCAAGTGTGGACAATACAATATAGGAAATAGACTCATTAGTCAAAGAAATAATTAAATCTAACAAAAGCTGAACACAAAATATTTAGCCAATATTGGACACTATGAAAAGACCAAGCATAAGAATAGTATGGATAGAAGAAAGAGAAGTTTTCCAACAAAAAGCACAGAAAATATAGTTACCAAATTCATGGAAGTAAATTTTCCAACATAGAAAAGACATGCATGTGAATATACAAGAAGCTTACAGAATTCCAAATATACTGAACTACAAAAAAGGTCCCTTTACCACATAATAATTAAAACACTAAACATATAGCTTAGAGAAATAATATTAAGAGCTGTAAAGAAAAAAGACCAAGTAACCTGTAGAGGCATACCTAGCAGAATTACACCTGACTTCTCAATGGAAGCAATGAAAGCAAGACAGTCCTAGTCAAACATTATGCAGACATTAAGAAACCACAGTTGCCAACCCAGACTACTGTACCCAGAAAAACATTCAGTCACCGTAAATGGACAGAGCAAGATATTCCATGACAGAACAAGATTTAAACAATACCCAACCACAAATCCACCCCTACACAAAGTACTAGAAGGAAAACTCCAACAGAAGGAAGTTAACTACACCCACCAAAACACATGTAATAACTGATTTCAGAGCAGCAAATTACAAAGAAGGGGAAAAACATACAAGGTAACATCACCAACAACAAAAACTGAAATAACAGGAATTAACAATCACTAGTCATTAATATCCCTTAATATAAGTGGGCTCAACTCACCTATGAAAAGACTCAGGCTAACAGATAAGACATGAAAACAGAATCCATTCTTCTACTCCGTATGAGAAACACACCACAACCCCAAAGACAGAGATCACCTCAGAGTAAAGGGTTAAGAAAAAAATTTCCAATTAAATGGACATAAGAAACAAGCTTGTGTAGCTATCTTAATATCTAACAAAATAGAGCTTGGACTAAATCAATGAAAACAGACAAAGAAGGACATTTCAAATTTCTCACAGGAAAAGTCCAAGGGAAAATCTCAATACTGAACATCTATGCCCCTAACACAAGGGCACACTTATATGAAAAAAAGAAAACACTACTAAAGCTTAAATCACACATCAAATCCCACACACTAATAGTGGGAGACTTCAACATCCCAGTCTAACCACTGGACAGGTCTGCCAGACAGACACTTAACAAAGAAAAAAGGAAACTAACAGGTGTTATGACTCAAATGAACTTAACTGACATTTATAGAACATTCCATCCAAACATAAAAGAATATACCTACTTCTCAACATCTCATGGAACCATCTCAAAAATTGACAACATATTAGGTAACAAAGTGAACCTTAATACATAGAAAAATATTGAAATACTCCAATGTATCTTATTTAATCACCATAACTTGAAATTAGAATTCAACAACATTAATTTCAGAAAGTTCACATACACATGGAAATTAAACAATGCTCACCTGCATCACCAATGGGTCAAGTAAAAAATTAAGGAAGAAATTAAAGACTTCCTAAAAGTCAATGAAAATGACCACATAACATACCCAAATTTATGGGACACAATGAAACCAGTGTTAAGAGGAAAGTTCATAGCACTAAATGTCTACATAAAGAAGCCTGAAAAATCCCCCACTAGTGAATTAAAATAATATCTGAAAACTCTAGAACAAAAAGAAGAAAACACACCCAGGAGGAATAAATGTTAGGAAATAATCAAATTGAGAGCTGCAATCAACAGAATAGAAACAAAAAAAACAACACAAATGATCAATTAAATAAAGAGTTAATTCTCTCAGAAAATCAACAAATCAGACAAACCTTTATCAAACTAACCCAAAGACTAAAAGAGAATATCCAAAGTAATAAAATCAGAAGTGAAAAGAGTGCCCTAACAATAGACATGGAGGAAATCCAGAGAATCTTCAGGTCATACTTTGAGAAGCTGTACTCAACAAAATTGGAAAACATTAAGGAAATGGACAATTTTCTGGGTAAATATCACTTTCTAAAATTAAATCAAGACCAGATAAGCAAATTAAATGGACCAATAACTGCTAAAGAAATAGAAACAGCCATCAAAAGTTTCCAAACCAAAAAACCCAGGAACACATGGTTTTAGTGCAGAATTCTGTAAGATTTTCAAAGAAGAATTAATGCCAATACTCCTTAAATTGTTCCACACAATGAAGACAGAAGTAACATTGTCAAACTCTTTTCACAAGGTGACAATTACTATGATCCTCAAAGCACCTAAAAACATTACTAAGAAAGAGAATTACAGACTCGTCTCACTCATGAACACTGATTCAAAAACATACAATAAAATACTGGCAAATCAAATTCAAGAACACATCAGAAAAAAAATCATTCACCCTGATCAAGTAGGCTTCATCCAATAGATGTAGGGATGATTCAACATACAAATATCTGTCAATGTAATCCACCATTAAACAAACTGAAAAAAAAAAACCAAACACATGGGCATCTCAGTAGATGCTGAAAAAGCCTTTAACTAAATACAATACACCTTAGTGATAAAGGTCTTGGAGAGATAAGGGATACAAGGAACATACCTAAACATAATAAATACAATATATATCAAGTCAACAGCCAATATCAAACTTTATGGAGAAAAACTCAATGCGATCCCACTGAAATCAAGAACAAAACAAGTTTTTCCACTCTCTATATATCTATTCAATATAGTACTTGCAGTTCTAGCTAGCTCAATAAATATAAAAAAGGAGATTAAGGGGATACAACTTGGAAAGAAACAGTCAAACTCTCACTATTTGTTGGTGATATGATACTTTACATAAGTGATGCCAAAAATTCTACAAAGGAACTTATACAACTCATAAACATCATCAGTAATGTAGCAGGATACAAAATTACAAGATTAACTAAGAAAAATCAAAGCTCTCCTTTATACAAACGATAAATGGGCTGAGAAAGAAATAAGAGAAACATCAATTTTTATAATAGCAAGAAATAACATTAAGTATTTTGGAGTAATTTTAACTGAACAAGGGGAAGACCTATATGACAAGAATTTTAAATCTTTTAAGAGAGAAAGTGAAGAAGACACCAGAAAGTGGAAAGATCTCCCATGTTCTTAGATAGGTAGAATTAACATAGTAAAAAATGGCAATTGTGTCATAAGTAATCTACAGATTCAATGTGATGCCCAGCAAAATTCTTCACAGATCTCAAAAGAACAATACTCAACTTCATATGGAAAAGCAAAAATCCCAGGATAACCAAAATAATCCTGTACTACAAAGCAACTTCTGGAGGCATCACAATCCTTGACTTCAGACTCTACTACAGAGCTGCAGTAATGAAAACAGCCTGGTATTGGCATAAAAACAGACAGTAGGACCAATGGAACTGAATCAAAGACCCAGATATCAATCCACACACCTACAAACACCTGATTTTTGTCCAAGAAGAAAAAATTATAAAATGAAATAAAGAAAACATATTTAACAAACCGTGCTGGCATAACTTTATATCAACATGTGGAAGAATGAATATAGAGTCATATCTATTGCCATGCACAAAACTCAAATCCTAATTGGTCAAAGACTGCAACATAAAACCAACCACACTGAACTTCATAGAAGGGAAATTTGGAAGTTAATTGAATGCATTGGCACAGGAGACCACCTTTTATAAATAACTCCAGTAGCACAGACTTTGAGAGAAACAGTTAATAAATGGGACCTCCTGAAACTGAGAAGCTTCTATAAAGCAAAAGACATGGTCGATAAAACAAAATGACAGCTTACTCCTTGGGAAAAGATCTTCACTAACTCCACATCAGACAGAAGGCTGATCTCTAAAATACACAAAGAACTCAAGAAATTGGTCATCAAAAGAACAAATAATCTAATTTAAAAAGGGAGTGCAGACCTAAACAGAAAACTCTAAATAGAGGGATTTAAAAGACACTTGAGAAAATGTTCTACATCCTTAGCCATCAGAAAAATGCAAATCAAAACAACTGTGAGATTCCATTATACACCTGTAAGAATGGTCAAGATTAAAAGCACTGATGACAGCTTATTCTGGAGAGGATGTGGGGTAAAGGAAACATTTCTCCATTGCTGGTGAAAGTACACACTGGTATAGCCACTTTGGAAATTAGTATGACAATTTATCAAAAAATTAGAAAACAACATACATTAAGACCCAGCAACACCACCTTTGGGTGTATATCCAAAGGATGCTCAATCATACCACAAGGACAAGTGATCATCTGTGTCCATAGAAGCATTATTTGTCATAACCAGAACCTGGAAAAACCTAAATGTCCTTCGTCTAATGCTGAGTAAAGTAGATGTTTATAAAGATATATTTATACAATGGAGTACTACACAGCTGAAAAAATGACATCTTGAAATTTGCAGGGAAATGGATGGATTGAGAAAACATCACATTGAGTGAGGTAAAGATAAATATGATATTTACTCACTCATAAGTGACATTTAGACATAAAGCAAAGAAAATTCAGCCTACAACTCACAACCTCAGAGAACCTAGACAACAAAGAGAACCCTAAAAAACACATGGATCTAATTTGCATGGGAAGTAGAAAAAGACAAGATCTCCTGAGGAAATTGGGAACATGGGTATCATGGGAGAGTGTATAAGGGGAGGGGAGAGGAAGGAAAGGGAGTGGAGAAAAACATATAGCTCAATTTAAAAAAACTTATAGTCATAAAATCAGAAATTTTAAATTAGAGCTTTTAAAATAAATTTTGATTATGTAGAGTAAATTTTACAAAAACACAGTCTATTTTGCATTAAATAATCAGTAACAAATTTTCAGGATTAAAGAAATTTTGTCTATTTGTCGATCCACCTGAAATAGTCAGGTGTTGGCTTGGTGGTACTGCTTTTCTTGGATGTTATTACTCAAGCAACAGTTTCAATTGGTTGCAGATTGATTTGAACCTGGTGAGTGGGGATACTTTGCTCTGCCTCAGAAATGACTAGCATTTTAGTTGTATGACTATCAAAAACCATAAACCTCAGTAGGAATCTCTGAGCTTCACAAGGTCCACTTACATCGTCTTTGCCAATGGTAAAGTGATAAATGAATGTAGAGGAGAAACTACAATACATAACCAAACAAAGGAAGCAGCTGGCAGAAAAAGGTCATCCAGTGACCTTCTACTGCATTATCACAAAATCGTTGTCTTAAAGTTTGTTACTGCTGTGAAAAGACACCATGACCATGGTGACTCATAAAGAAAATCATTTAATTGAGAGGGCTTACTTACAACTTTAGACATTCAGTCCATTGCAACATGGCAGAGAGCACGGTAGAGTGTAGCTAAAGTTGGTATTGGAGCTGAACATTCTACATCTTGACTCAGAGGCAACAGGAAGTTTACTCACTGTGCAGACACTGAGTGAAGCTTGAGAAAAGAGACCTGAAAGCTGACCCCCACACTGACACACTTCCTCCAACAAGGCCTCAAGTCCTAACAGTGTCATGCCTCTAGGGCGAAATTTTCTTTTAAACCATCATAACTATCAAAGGTTAGATATAAATGCATAAATTCAAAAGTAAAGGTGAATGGCAAGGAAAGTGAGGAGCAATAGGGCCAAGACAGATCTATGACTTCACAGAAGAACTTGCTCAATGTCTATCATATGTTAACAGTAGGTATCATATTCCTATGTATTTGGCTTTCACTGGATGTGTTTTTAAGTGGCATATCCATTCTGTTTCATGATTTTGGTTTTCACTCGATGTATTTTTAAGGGGTCTAGCAGTTCCATTTTAAAATATCAATATTTCAGCATGCTAAGATCACATCATTTGCAACTGTTAAAACTTAAGATGAAACTAAAGCAAAATGTGTGAGGACTAAATAAATCTCAAAAGTTATCTGAGAGGATATATGAACAAATCATTTAATTTTCATTTCACTGATTCTGTATTTCCACAGCACAAAAAGAGTGTGAAATTTTGAAGACTAGATGAAGCCTAGGTCAAATCAAGGATCTTCATGTTTGGATTTTTTACAAGACATAATAAGTAATGCCAAACTAATGGTTGGCTATAGTCTGTATAATGTGGTTTAATTGTTTGATTGTTTGTTTATAGTGGTATATTATTTGTATTTTCATAAATAAAGCTTGCCTGAAAATCAGAGGTCAACAAGCAGCCACACTACACAGACATACATGCCAGGCAATGGTGGCACACACCTTTAATCACAGGACTTGGGTCACAGAGGCAGACAGAGTTCAAGGCTACCCTGGGCTACCCAAGATAGATCCAGAAACAGTTTCAGATGGTGTTGCTTCAAACTTTTAATTCCAGTGTGTGGAAGTCATACACTTTGAACCTGATAGAAGAGAAAGTGGGAAGTAGTCTACAAGATAAACGCACAGGAGACCACTTCCTAAGCAGAACCCCAGGAGCACAGACAATAAGAGAATCAATGAATAAATGGGACCTACTGAAACTGAGACGCTTCTGTAAAGCAAAGGACACTGTCAGTAAGACAAAAAGGCTACCTTCAGACTGGGAGAAGATCTTCACAAACCCCTCATCAGACAAAGGTCTGATCTCCAAAATATACAAAGAACTCAAGAAACTAGACACTAAAACTCTAATTAACCCAATTAAAAAATGGGGCACTGAACGGAACAGAGAATTCACAACAGATGAACTCCGAATGGCCAAAAGACACCTAATGTCATGCTCAACCTCCTTAGCGATCAGGTAAATACAAATTTGAGATATCATCTTACACCTGTCAGAATAGCCAAACTCAAAAACACCAATGATAGCCTATGCTGGAGAGGATGTGGAATGAGGGGAACACTCATCCATTGTTGGTGGGAATGCAAACTTGTGCAGCCACTGTGGAAATCAGTGTGGCGGTTTCTCAGGAACCTGGAAGTCAACCTCCCTCAGGACCCAGCAATTCCACTCTTGGGAATATACCCAAGAGATGCCCTATCATACTGCAAAAGCATTTGTTCAACTATGTTCATAGCAGCACTATTTGTAATAGCCAGAACCTGGAAACAACCTAGGTGCCCCTCAATAGAAGAATGGTTAAAGAAGGTGTGGAACATATACACATTAGAGTTTTACTCAGAGGTAAAAAACAATGACATCTTGAATTTTGCATGCAAATGGATGGAAATAGAAAACGCTTTACTGAGTGAGGTAAGCCAGATCCAAAAAGAGGAAAATGGTATGTACTCACTCATAAGTGGATTCTAGCCATAGTTAAAGGTCTTTGAACCTATACTTCGTGATCCTAGAGAAGCTAAATAAGAAGGTGAACATTGCGGCGCGCTTCCTGACCAGCAGGAATGAACGCCACAAAAACGAGAATTCCTTCCCTGATCACGTCTTTATTCAGAGCACTCGATTGAGGAAAATTGGGGGAAGGGAAGAGAACCTAGAGAGAGGAAGCCAGAGAGGAAGCAGAGCCCAGAGGCAGCTGCTTTTCTAGGGTGAAAGGCTCGAATGCTGATTGGTTGATGCCATTCTGCTAGGGCCCAAGGCCACAGGACAGGTCAGGAAACTAAGTCTCTGAAATGTAAAACAAGGCTTCAAGCACACTGGCCTGAGCGGCAACATCAAAGGATATGTATACCTCCAGGCTGTAGGCACTATCTGGCCAAGGCGACATCCTGGCAGCTCCCTACAGAGCATGAAGAAAATCTTATAGTTATCCTCTTGGATATTGGAAGTAGACAAGATTGCCAGGCAAACTTGGGTTCAGGGGGGTGGGGCGTGGGGGTGGAAGTAAGGGGAGATGGTTAGAGAGAAGGGAGAGGGGGAGGATTGGGGATGGCTTTGGGGAATGGAAGGGGGGAGGAAGGATGGATATGGGACTAGGGAAGTATATATCTCAACTAAGAGATATATACTCTTAGCGTTTGCAAGAGTCTTGATTCTGGAGGGGTTCCCAGGCCCAAGGAGAGGTCCCCAGATTGTTCCCTGGGCAGCAGAGAAGAGCAAGAGCATACCTAAACTGGCCCTGGTCCATAACCATACTGATGAATGTTTTTTATATCACCATAGATCCTTCATCGGGCGATGGATGGAGATAGCGATAGAGACACACAATGGAACACTGGCCTTAACTCCCTAGGTCCAAATGAGAAGCAGAAGGAGGGAGAATGTGAGCAAGAAAGGCAGGACTAGAGGGAACCTTCATCTGACGATAGATGGAGATAGAGAAGGAGACCCACATTGGAGCACTGGACTGAGCCCCCAAGGTCCAAATGAGGAGCAGAAGGAGAGAGATCATGAAAAAGGAAATCAGAACCGTGTGGGATGCGTTCACCCTTGGATACAAGGGGACTGATCGAATGAGAGCTCACCAAGGCCAGCTGGAATGGGACTGAACGAGCATGTGATCAAACCGGAGTCTCTAAATGTGACTGACATGGTGGCTGACTGAGAAGCCATTGTCAATGGCACTGGGTCTTGTTTTGTCTGCATGTACTAGCTTTCTGGGATCCTAGTCTGTTTGGATGCTCACCTTCCTAGACCTGGAGGGAGAGGGGAGGAACTTGAACTTCCCACAGGGCAAGAAACCCTGACTGCTCTTAGGACTGGAGAGGAAGGAGGGGTGGGAGTGGGGGGGGGAGAGGGAGTGGGGAGAATGGGAGGGTTCGGAGAGGATGGGAGGAAGTGGAAATTTTTATAAATAAGTTAATTAATTAAAAAAAAGAAAGTATCTGTTCCTTCAAAGAAAAACTGCTACCAACTAACAGTGATGGTAGTAGGGACTCTCCTGAAGGCATGATTGGTTCTATGCTATGAAATAATGCTCTTGTACCCTATAAAGATTTATTACTTGTATTGGTTTAATAAAATGCTGAATGGACTGTAGCCAGGTGAAAAAAGATGCTTAAAAAATTCCCACACTAGCTCAGAATTGAGAAATAGATGGTTATTTATTCATGGGTAGATTCACAAATCAGAATCCTCTGCTTGAATGGAGATCAGAAAACAAAATTCTGCAGCTAAAAAGAGGGTGGATATATGCTCGACATCAGCATATATAGTTTACGAGGCCACACCCCAGTGAGTGGATAACCACTGACTGTTAGACTTCCTACAGCACCTCCCCCTTTGTTTAAATAAGAAAGCTCTAAGCCAAATACAAAATTACATACACTAAGAACAAATATATTTAATAGTCACCCAATCCTAACTAGTTAAAGTCTTGTATAATAAATAACTTGGCAAATTTGTGAGAAGAAAGTAACTACAACTATCTAGTCTTAAACCCCATTGAAGATCCCAATCCAAGAAGGGAAATATTACTTGAGTAAGCAGGAAGTGCAATCAAGCAACTTCCAAAATGTGCAACAAATGACAGAGACAACTGGATGCCTGGGAGATCACCCAAAATCTCATTTGCAACGTTGAAGCAACCAACTTTGACTAAGGCCTAGAGTAACTGACAGACCATTTTCAGAGGCAGGAAAAAAATTTAAAACCATCTTACCCTGTCTTGGAAAGATTGGAAAGCTTTGCTTATCCATTTCTGGATACCATGTACCTTGTCAGTGGTTGAGGCATGGGCATTTCATTGCCCAAAGGCAGTTATACCAAGAAGACAACAAGCTCTAAGTCTTCAGTGCTCAACATTCTCTTGGGAATAGAGTGGTGCTGCCAGGAATTGTGTCTCACTTCAACAGAACCCTAAGTTATTTAAATGCCATATTCTACAGCTCTTTGAAGTGGTTGAAGATTACCTATATATGCAGAATATATTCACTATCTACTTAAAGAAACTGATTAGTTTAACTATAAGTATGACAAACATAGATGGCTATTGATTGATAATTCTTAATATCTACATAACTTAAAGACTAAAGACTTCATATTAGATTATTATGCAATAAACAACTGTGCAACAAGTAAAGACAATGACCTCAAAATGTAAACAATATAAAAGTATCTTGATCTGAGGTTGAAATGTATATTGTAATATGATAAATATATACCAATATACAAAATATGTTTTAAACAGAGGTAGAAGCATGGATGTATGTAATATTCAATAAAATTTGACTTTGTATCATATACAAGAATCTATACCAATGTAATTGCCTATAAATAATAACTCACAAGTATTCACTCTATTACTCACTATCATTATTAGTGTGAGTAAGCTAATACTAATCTATTATCCCATCCAAGTTTTCCTTTTTTTCAAAGAGATCCCTGAGCCTACAAAATTTCTTCCCCAACCTCTAACCCTATACCAATTATAATCAACCCCTAAATTATGTCCCTAACCATGAGGATAAACTTTGTTGTTAGAGGGGACATCATTTTTTAGAATTACTTTCAGATATATTGGGGTCAATGTTCTTTCTATAGGATCCTGTGAAAGTAAAATGATGGTGAAGTTCCAAGATTTCTGTCTGGTATAATTGCAAATAGTTTCTGAGTATTTGGTAGGGTTTTTCTGAGCTTCTTATTTGGAGGCCTGGCCAGAACTTTGTGAAAAAAAAAATGTACACCATTTCAGCTAGCCAAGTTAGAACCATCTTGAGCGGCTGATACACAAAATGGGTCTTGTAGTAGAGTTATCAGCATTATGATGTCATCTCAACTAAGTGGAAGTGTTGTGGGGCCCTATTTTCTTCTTAGAAACTTCAAAGATTATTGTAGGAAAATTCATTATTTATTGTGGAAAACTTAAACATTATTTATATGGACATATACAGACACATATATACAATGAAATATATGATAGAAACAAAAAATAAATATAAAGAAAAGAAAATTTTTAAATTTTTTTCTTTCTGTCCCATATCATAGCTCCTAACATGAGACAGAAACTCTGAATTTTTATTTTAACAACATGATTGGATTTAGAGAGGGTCAGAGCTAGTGTCCAACTCCAAAGCCATCTCTATATATTCATAAATATATATGCAGCCGGGAAGAAGGATGACCAGATTAGGAGAATTCTGTGAAGAGGAAAGGCACTGTCTGTAGTCAGCCCCATCCCCCAGATGCAGAGAATACCTTATTGAGTAAGATACCAAGCCACATGGCTAAACATAGATAAGAATTATGGGTTAATTTATGTTATAAGAGCTAGTTAATAATAAGCATAAGCTAATAGCTCAACCACTTTATAATTAATATTAAACCTCTGTGTTTTTATTTGGGGCTGAACAGTTACAGGACTGGGCAGGACAGAAATTCTGTACTACAATGCTAATTCCCCAACTCTACTGGCAGCCTTACCAAAAAAACATAGGAGCAGGCAGTAGAATATCAGACTCTAGAATGGCTAAGTCCAACAGAGATCCAAAGACCTGTGAGTTTAAAACTTAAAGAGAGAAAAAAAGTTTAATAATTTAGAATAGGTCAAAAATTGTGAAGACAAAATTTTGAAAACACTAAGATATTGCATCCAAGAAGATAGATACAAAATTAACAGAAAATGTTTGAAATACTAACTTGCCACATTTACATGAAATTTATCTTTGAATAAAAATCTATATTGCATACCTAAAAAAATGTAAGATGCCATTAATGAAATACAATGTGTTTACATTTAAGTTTTAATTAGAATGGATTGAAAATATACTTGGTTTTCAGGAGTAGAGATGCAGAATTTTGTTGCATTTCCACATCCACCTTAACACTTTCAGGTCACAAGCTCTGAAGACGGTTGTTTGTCACTGAACAAAGGAGAAAATGACAACCATTCTAATGCTTCAGGGAGTGGTTAATAGGGAAAAACGTCACTGAGTCTCTTAGGAACTGGCCACCCCACAAAAACAAGCCAAGTGATACCCTTCACTGGTAGAGCTTTCATGAACAAATTTGTGCTTGCCCCCCTCTGGCAATGACCACTCACAGGAACTAGCAATCACAAGAACACCTGTATCCTAGCATGAGTAATGGAGACCTTTTACTTTTCTAGCCAGCTGATTATTCTTCACATGGCTACAATCATGTGATTGTAACATGTAATATGGAGCATTTAACATACAGTTTCAAGAGGTTATTCTCATCATAAAGACAAAAATCTAATCAGAAACATTGCTCTATGGAGAATCGAAATTCCTTCTAGACTCATAGGAACAAGAACACAGTAATTAAGGCTCCCCAAAACAATACATCTCAAGTATGATCGAACTATAGGAGTATATGCCACTTTTCTTTTAGTCACAGAGATTTTCATTTTATATATATATATATATGTAATATTATCCTACACAATAGCAGTAGAAGGAATTTTCCTACTGCCATAAGTGTGATGGCTATCAATTGAAACTTTTCCTTAAAATAAGAGACAAGCTAAGTTGGACAAGCTATCTCAACTGGCTCCATATTCATTATTATTAAATAATTGGCAACATCAGCTGTTGCTTTTCCCATAACCACATTTCATCCCAATTTTGTTAAGAAAAAAACTGATCTAAGCAAGACAGGATATCCTATATCAGTTTTAAAGTTCAAAGGAATATTCATTTGACATAACTATTACCTAATTATAGGATGCCAGGAATGTGATTACTGAGAAGGAAAGGACGTGGTCCCTGCCTTAAGTAATTCACATGCTAACTGGTTCAGCATCACCAAAATTAAAAATGATCTACAAAATCCCAAGCTATCATGTAAATAGGGACAGATAGGTCAGGACTTGAAGGGCTTAGGAGATTTCTGTGTCATTGTAGAAACCAACATATCACTCTTTTTCAGGCATAGCCTGTAATAAAATCAATATATGAACTCATAATTAAACATGACAAAGCAACCCCATGAATTATTAGAAACATTTTTCTTCAAATTGAGAGTAGATAATATGATGACCAAGGCGAGCATCAGGATCTCACATCTAACCAAGTTCACATACTGGAAGTATCTTGAGTGAATCACTGCCATAGAGATGCTCCAGCCTCAACATATTCCTTTGTATTTAGTGGAACAAATTCCATTGCACTCAGGTCAGTGTTTTTGTTTTTGTTGTAGTAATAGAACCTCTGAAGCCCTGGAAAGATGCAGTGACATAACAGGCTAGGAGGAAAGCATTCTTCTCAGTTAAAAAAATGAGGAAGAAAATAGGACTAAGTGACCTGTTAAGGAACTTATTTTCTCTTATGTAATACAGTTTTTCTTCTGAATGCTAGTGATTGAGCGATTTAGGTTGACATGCTAAAAAGTAAGTGGATGGTGCAAAAGCCATGTGGTTTTGTGAATGTAAAATTGATTATATAGGTGCCAGTGAGGTGACTCAGTGAGGAAGTATATCTGCCTTCAATGTCTGACAAGCTGAGGGCGTACATGGCAGGAGGAGAAAATAGAATCCTGTAAGTCATGATCTAATGTGAACTTCCCCACAACCACTTCTTCACACTAAACTAAATGATTAAACAAAATGTTTTAAAACTGACTATGTAGCAAATATACATATACCATGTTGTTCTAGTCACAGAAAATAGCAATCATTTGCATATTTTGTCAAACTCCAAATAATGTTAATCTCTGTATATGTGCAAAATTATAGATCTTCACTACTTCTATCTTGCTTAGTTCTCTCGGAAGTGTTTTAGCATTTTGAGAAAATTCAGTGACATTGAGATTAAACCTGTGAATAGAAGTTTGTGGGAAGGATTTCATGGTATTTAATTATGAGGCACATGTATTGATTTTATTATGTACTGTATCTGAAAAATGGCATGTGTTGATTTCTACAGTGACATACAATCTTTTATGTTCTTTATTTCCTGGCTTTCCTGTCTCTCTTTATGTAACAATCTGACAATTTACAGATCACCTGTGTCATTTCATGCCAGTCGGGTCCTCTGTCTTCTCAGAATTAGGACCAGTGGGCAACATCCAAGCCTGAGGGTAATCAATAAATTCTGAGCAGAACAGCAAACCTAACAACAGCTTACGATTTGTTGTTAGGCCAACCTATACAGACCCATAAAAGATTCCCTTGTCTAACTTCAGCAAGAGGCCTTGAAAAGAATACTAATCTTAGATATTCACAAATATCAAACTGAACCATGGGTAATTGCTTTCCTGATTCCTGTTTTCAGTAAGCTCTTAGATGACGTTTGTTACTTGAGTCATTTGGTGATAAGTGAGTCTATGCAGTTTGTCTTCTAATTAATTAGTTTGCATCCTATGCCATTTATAGAATCTGAATTACATTCATTAGTATATTTGAAGTTTTTCATTCAGTCTTTGAAAAAAATTTAGACTTCACAGCCTTGGAAATTACTGCCTCTTGGAAAGCCATTTGCTCTTCAGTAGGAGCTAGAAGACCTCCTCAGGTTTCCTTCAGCCCCATAGGAGAAATAAATACCTACCAGATTCAACTTGCCAAAAATTGTCCACAGTAATACTGCAATTTCCATCCAAAGCAACATGCATTTTGTCAGGGATGGTTCAGCATTATGTTGGTAATTAAGTTAACAAGTGCTGTGTGCGACTTAATTTGGCAACAAGCTATCTTACAGACTGTTCAGTAAGAACAGCAGCATTTCTAATGATTTTGTTTTTAAACTTGTAATTAAGCTAAAAACCATAATGACCCTACCAAAGGGATGGCTGCTACATGTGCTCAAAACGCCAAGGACGAGAATATGCTTCAGTGCAATTTGATCCTGAGATCTTTTATTTACAGGTTTTCTGTAGAGCATAGTCAAAATAGGGATAATTTCCTGTGTACATTTTTAATTCATCATAATTCAAATAAAATGTGTTTTCCTGCAGAACTTCTTAATTGCCCTTGTCAACTTTTAGCAACAACAAATAGGCTTTTAATAATGAATTTCTGCTGAAGTTTGCTAATTATGAGTATAATTCATCCTCTTACTCCCCTCCATTGATCTCCTACCTCTCCAGCTTCATGGAGAAAAACAGATACTCATTGTTTGTGATGGATGATGTTGTCAAGTTGACAGGATCTGGAATCGCATAGAAGACAAACTTCCAGGCACATCTGTGAATGGTCATTAGATTCGGGAAGTCTCTGGCTATGTCTATGAGGAAGAGTCTTGGTTGGGTTAGTTAATAGAGGAAAACCAACCACAACAATATGTGGTGTCATATCTCTGCTTGGGTCCCAGACCACATCAAAAGTCAAAAGATTTCTGAGCACATGCTTTTGTTGCTCTCTTTTTCTTGACTGCATACCATGTGTCTAGATGTTTCAAACTTCTGTTGCCATGACAGATTGTATCTGCAAACTCTAAGCTTAAGTAACCATCTCCCTTACAGGATATATGCAGATACACTGTTCTCATGCGTTGTCTTCTTAAGTGTCTACCAATAAAACGTGATTGGTGGAGATGCTTACTTGGATACCAAAATCCAAGAAAGTTAATTAGTCAGTGATGGCAGAAGGTAACACAAATAATGGGTCAACATGGAAATAGGGCTGAAGGTTTAAAAATATTTAATAGGTCTTTCCACACCCTATTCTTTATTTGGTAATTGGAAAACATCTAAAGTATCTATTATCATTTCTTAAGGTTCTTTCTTTTCAGCTGTCTAAGTCCATAGATACATTGAGTTTTATAAGACAAGATGTGTCTTCCCATCTTTGACTTTTATGTGTCGGTAGACATTCATATCAGTTGGAATAAGCCATCATCAAAGGCTAAGATAAAAATTTTTATGCATATATGCCTAAATATTTTATTGTATTCTCAATATTAATCAGTACAAATTATTAAAATATGATTTTAGTAAACTATATTAAAATATCAAATCACCCTTTGAAGCTAGCTGCTCTGAGTAAGCTCCTCAAAAAAGAGAGAAAAAATAATATCAAGTACATGAATTAAAAAAGCAAATAAATTTTAATTGTTTATTCATACTACTTGATTTAAAACGGCATTTCACAGATTGAAAATGGATCATTTGGTAAAATACTTGTTATGCATCATGAGAATTTGAGTCTGAGTGTCCGGTACCACATCATAATCCTGTCAAGATAATAATGTGTGTAATCTAAGAGAGAGAAAGATCTGTGGAACTCAGTGGCAAGTCAGCTTAACTGATTCAATAAGAATCGGATTCAATATGAAATTCTCTCTGAAAACATAAGATAGAGAGCAATTAAAGGAGACATATAGGGTCCTGGTCAATCAGTCCTCAACACGTATTTACACAAGCATAAAACCATGAGTGTAGACTTGCACAAACACAGGCATGTACTAAAATGGGCAAAAACATTCACCATAAACACTAGATGGACATGTGTGCATTCATGAATTATAGATGTTTGAGTTCTAATTGGTATTAATAATAAAAACTGATGATCAGATATTAGGAGACCAAAGCTGAAATTTCAGAGAAGCAGAGCAACCAGGCACTAAAGATCTTACCTTCATGAAGAGACCAAACTCTTCTCTTCAAACTGCCTTATCACTTCCTGCCTGCCTGTACAGACCTATAGACCTCTATGATTAACTAATGGCTAGCCCCTACCTCTGATCTTCAGGCAAGCTTTATTTGTAGAGTACAAACAAAAAAATCACCACATTTCCCCTTTTTCTCTAAAATAAAAAAGAAGGCTATAACTAATAAAAAACTATATATAATAAGTACTATAGCTATATACTATATATACATGTGTACACGCATATATATATTTATAATATATATATATACAATAAATACATCAGCAATTTCAAGTCCATTAGCATTTGATAAATTCAGACAATCTTTTAAATCAATAATGGTAAGAGGACACCATTTAGGTAATTGAGAAGGTAAAGGAATTCAAGAACGTAGAGAATCCATTGGCCAAATAACCTTATTAACAGCTCATAGATCTGTTATCATTCTCCATTTTTCTGGGTTTCTTTTTAGGAATAAATTCAGAAATTCCAAGAGCCTCCAATATCCTTAGCATTTCAGTGATACTGTACCAGATGTTCTAAAGTACACAGTATCTCTGTTGTTAAAAGTCATTGTACAGCCCGTACAGGTTTTAAAAGTAAGGTTGCTGGTGCCTTTGAAAGATCAGCAGCTTTTGCCCTGTTCTTGTACAACCTCTGAGAAGGTGTTTTCTCCATGGTTAAAGGAAATGAATGAACTGAGTTTGGCATGAAGGTTTATAAATGGCTTTTTAAGGAGTTTCCCTATGGTCAAGAATCACCTTTGCTGTTCCTTGTCAAGCTACATTCATTGGTCCAATACCTGCCTTTGTCACACCTTCTATACATATTGCATAAGGGGAAAACATTCTGTTTGAATTATGCTTAGAAAATAACTTTGCTTTTAGGAACATCCTACTTACAATCTCTTTGTTAGTGACCATGTTGGCCACAATTGAACCATTTGATTCTTCAATTTTTCTACAAACCTTTGGAAATCAACTCTTCTCTCCACGAATCATCATTGTCATGAGATTCAATACTGATTGTATCTTAGATTCATTCTTCCAAAGGTTATGGTCTTTCATTTAGTGACCTAATTACTCTTGTGAATTGTGCTTTATCATTTTAAAAAGCCAGAGATTCAATAATCATTTGGCTTCTAAATTTAGTATCATTCTGTTTACTATTAAAGTCAGTCTCTGTAAGAAATCCATGAAGTCTTTTTTGGACTCTGTAACGCTTTAGTAAATGACTCAATTGTTGTTGCTATTTCTAGAATTCTGTCCCTAGGATTTAAAGCTGCTGTGCAATATAAAATTAGGACATGGTCATTATGCAGAGATTGCCTTTGTACATCAGCATAAACTTTCTCTTCATGAAGTTGATCTTGGTAGATTTCTGTACTTCTCATCTTACTTAATTGTTCAATGATGCCATCTTCTTTTTACTCACCAATTAATCCATTGTAATTAAGGACCAGACTCAAAGACACTTTAACAAAGTCTTTTCAGTGTCTAGGTATAATTCTATTACAATTTGACTATGAGTTTAAGATCTGCTTCACAGAAGGAAAATGCATGCCACATGAGGTTATCACTTCCTTGAACCTTTTTAAATCTAACATTTCCACAGGAGTCCTTTAACTCTTGCACAGCCTTGGAGACGTCTGTTATTTGGCAGTTCCAGTAAGGTAGATTCAAGTTGGTTGTTTGAAAACTTTAGGCTGTTCCTCTCTAAACTTATAATTCAGTGCTGAAGTTGGTTCTATATGAAACTCCTCTGATCATCTCTATGATCTGTTTTATTAAGTTTTTCTAAAACTTATATCTTAGCATTCATATTTACCAACTATTTTAGTGAAAAACAAAAATGATAAAACTGATCATGTTTATAATTGACATGACATAAGTCCCATCTAAATTAGTTATCCTCTCATTTAATTGTTTCATTTTCAAACTGTCTAGTGTACTATCAAACAGAGACCTAAATTCTTCCATAGTGACATTTTTTAATGTGGGACAAAAACCTTCTCTTTTAACTCATTACCCCTTTAAGAAATTCCAATCGTCTTATCAATTCTGTTGACAGTATCAGTGAACTATGAGGTACAGCACATCTGAGAAGAGAGCATACATGGTGCCATGCACTGAGAGTGGCAGCTCAAGGTGAGGAGGTGTACAGAAAGCACACAACCCATGTTGGAGGGAGAGAGAGAGGGAAGAAGAGAGGGAGAGAGACAGGAGGGGAGAGAGAGAAGGAGAGTAGGGGGAAAGGGAGAGAGAGGAGAAAGAGAGAGAGAGAGAGAGAGAGAGAGAGAGAGAGAGAGAGAAAGGGAAGGAGGGAGGGAGGGAGGGAGAGAGAGGACTGTCTGAAAAAATACACAGAGGATTGTGTGGAAAAAGCACACATGGCAGAGGGCTGCCTGAAGGTAGAGCCAGCTTGTCTAGGGCAAGCAAGTCTGTGGATTTTGGAGCCCAGGTGCTTCTGGCATTTGAGTGGCAGATGGAGACAGCTTTAGAGAAGCTAAAACAATAAAATTCCAAGCTCACTTATTTTGGGAAAAAAGAAAAGAAAAGAAAGTCTAGCCAGACAGGGCAAGAGATCCCCAAGTAGCTCTGGTGAGTGTTCCATGTGCAGCTCCAGCCTATGTTGGTGGTTGCAAAGTCACAGGCAAGTGGCTGTTTTTAATGAATTCTTGCCTTTAATTTGGGTGCGTATATATAGCATGAGTTCTAATAGATTTTAGTAAGAAAACCCCAGAGTCAGGTATTGGGGAAAATGCTGAGAGATCAGAGAGATAAAGGAGTAAACCCACAGCCACCTAACATCTCAACTTCTCAGCCACAAAAAGGAGACTGAGTTCCTGTCTCCTCCTTATCACGTCCTCCCTTCACCTAGCCATATCACTTCCTGTCTGTACAAACCGCCAGACCTCTATGGTTAGCTAGTTGCTAATTCAACCCTCTGGTTTTCAGACAAGCTTTATTTGTATAAAAAAGATATCACCACAAAACGTATCAAGGACCAATGATTGTTAGTTCCTGTTATTTTTATTTTGTTGTTGTTTTTGGTATATGTGTGTGTTTCCCTTCTGTGAGTTTTGCTGGTGTGGGGTTATCTATTGCCTGTGTTTTTGTTGGTGTAAATAGCTCCCTTGGATTGTAATTTTCCTTCCAGTATTTTCTGGAGAGTTGAATTTGTAGATAGGTATTGTTTGATCTAATTTTATCATGGAGGATTTGTTTTCTCTGTCAAAGATGATTGAAATCTGTGCTAGCTATAGTAGTCTAGCCTGGCATCCATCATAGCTTACTATCCACAGAGCATCTATGCAGGACCTTCTGGCGTTCATAGTTTTCATTGAGAAATCAAGTATAATTCTGATAGGTCTGACTATATATGTTACTTGGCCATTTTCCTTTGCAGCTCTTAATAAACTTTCTTTATTTTGTATGTTTAGTGTTTTGATTATTATGTGGTGAGGGACCTTTTTTGGGTCCAGTCTATTTGGTGTTCTGTATAAGCTTCTTGTAATTTCATAAGCATGTCCATCTTTAGGTTGGAAAAGTTTCTTCTATGATTTTGATGAATATATTTTCTGTGCTTTTGAGCTGGACTTCTCCTTCTATCCCTATTATTCTCAGGTTTGGTCTTTTCATGGTGTTTCAGATTTCCTGGATATTTTGTGTTAAGAATTTCTTGGGTTCAACATTATCTTTGCTTGCTGAATCTATTTCCTTTATCATTTCTTCAGCCCCTGAGATTTTCTCTTCCATCTCTTGTATTTGTTTGGTTATGCTTGCATCTGTATTTCCTGGTTGTTTACACAGATTTTCCAGTTTCATAATTTCATTGGTTTGTGTTTTCTTTATTTCCTATATTTCAGTTGTCATGTCTTGAACTGATTCCTTCACCTACTTGATTCTTGGATTTTTTGCTTTCTTTCAGGAATTTCTTTCTTTCTCTCTCTTCCTAGCCATATGTATTTCTGCACCCACCTCCCTTGTGCTGGGATTAAAGGTATCTGACTCCCAAATACTGGGAGTATAGGTATGAGCCACCCCCACTTAACTCTGTTTCTCTGGATCAATCTTGTGTAGCCCAGTGTGGCCTTGAAATAACAGAGATCCACTTGCCTCTGCCTTCCAAATGCTGGGATAAAAGGTGTGTACCACCACTACCTTGCCTCTATGGCTAACTAGTGGCTACCTCTGCACTCTGATCTTCAGGCAAGCCTCACTTTTTAAGGTACAAACAGATTATCACCACAGCACTCATACCTAGGAAGAAGATGTAAATAGCAAATTGACTGCCTATTTTCCAGAAACTATTTCTTTTATAAATTTAGTTTTATATTGTTTAAATAAACCAGGTCTAGTAAACTCTTAGAACAATTGATCTTCTAAGTAATAGAAGCAGCAGAGTCAGCTACATAGTCTATGAGCATTGTTAAAATCTTTACATCTCCATTGAGGGAATGGGGGTTCCACTTGGGTATTAGCAACTCATTTCTTCAATAATACAGTAGACATACTAATGTCTCTCATCAAGGTTTTTGTAAAGTCTGTGTACAAAAATGTTCAATAATTCAGGACCCTGTGGTGTTCTATGTACTAAGAGACTAGTATTTTTCAAATAATTTTTATTTGTTATTGCTATAGGTATGTGTATATGATTCTGGTAGAGGCAAACATGCCAGGATACATGCTCCAGGAATCATATAGAGCACAGAGAACAACTTTATGGGATTAGTTCCCTTTCTCCTTTTTGTGTGTTTCTGGAATGTAACTAAGGTTTCCAAGACAAGCACTTTTGCCCCCTGATATATCTCTCATGCTCAGTTATTGTGTTTAATCCTTAGCTGCAAAACAGATACAAAGATTTGCTCATCTGGTCCAACACTTACTTTTTTGAGGAAATTGATTGCAAGCCATGTTTATATTATTTTAGTTTTTGCTTGTTTCACATTTCACATCCTCTTCCTCTTTGAGAATACAGCATGTATGACTAAGAGCTCAGGCTTCATGTGCACTCAGTAGTCCTTTGTTGTAGGAGGCTGCTCATTTGTTTCCAGCTGTGTCCCACCCAAACTGCAAAGCCCTACTCTCCAATATGGGTGCGCACTTCCCTAACTGAACTACAAGCCTGGATCGATATTCCAGGAGTTAAACAGACACACACACAGAGACCAGGATCATTTGCCCAAAGGGTAAATGTCAATCTTTATTCAGCACATGTTGGGTTTATATACTTGGGACAAAATGACGAGAGCCTCCTCCCATCTGGGACAGGGAATGATTGTGCCAGGCGCCAGGTGCCAGTGGCTTGAGAACTGAGGGGAGGGGGTGCCAGTAGCTGCGGTGTCAGACATTTTAGGTGCCATGGTGGAAACCTTTGCTTGCAGGTGGAATTACCATATCAAAAGAGGACAAAGCTCTCTCTAAGTTAATCCCCCAAGCCCGGTACAGTGAGCAGAGAAGGCAGGAAGCTTAGTCTGGTAGGAGATACAGCTCTGCATAGCGCCTCGAAGGAAGGGGAAAAGGCCCAGGTACCAACACAGCTGCTCAGACCCAAAGTCACTAATCACTCAGAAACTGTATTAACTAAATCACTGCTTGGCCTATTAGCTCTACCTTCTTATTGGCTAGCTCTTTCATCTTAATTTAACCCATTTCCATTATTTTATATTTTACCACAAGGATCATGGTCTACCAGCAAGGTTCCAGCTGACAGCTTGCATCTTTCCCCTCTGTCAGCTACATGGTGTCTCTTGACTCCACCAACTCCATTGCTGTGGGAGTGCCTTCAGCTCCTAAAGCCTTTAAGATATGAGCTGACTTGGGCATGGTCTCTTATAATATAAATGCAGCTGTAAAACGTGTGCTTGCTCTCTTGCTTCTGGTTCTCACTTCTGGCTGCTAGACTCTGTTCCTATTCCCCATTCATGCAGAGGATTGTGATTTAGGACAGTGATCTGTAAGTCTCCTGTAAATAAATAACCCTTTATTATATGTGATTCTGAACTATTGTGGAATTATTTTGTATCTTCCACCATCATCTGGTATCCAATGTGAGACCTAGTCCACACTATTTGGGATTGTTCTGCCAGCTGGGTGGTGCACTGGGCACCAACTCTCCCACATGTGGCTTTAGTCAGCCCTCAGTCGTAGCATGCTGATGTTCAGGACTCCCTGGCTCATGATACACATGCCAGACCACACACTGCTGCTTGTGATATTCATGGTGCACACAGTCTACAACTCATACTAATGGAAAACTTTGGGTTTTCCCTTTATTCCGGGCCCTGACTCTTAAACTCATTTGATCACCTTGAAAACTATTCTTAATTTGGTAAACAATGCAGATTTTTCAGTACCTAAGTAAGTAACAAATGCTGTTCACTGCTGCTAGCATCTCTTGGCTGTGTGACTGCAACTACAACATCTGCTAGCCGATAATGATTATTACACCTACTCAAACTCATTGCAATTACTTTACAACAGGTAAGATCTGAAAAACTACAAAAAGTGATTGATAACAGCCAGGAGTTTAATAATTATTTTGCTTATATTATGTATGGTATTGTGCAAGACTTACACTATTTTCCTTCCTATTATTTGATTCTAGGAATTAGCTTTGTTTTCAATATTATCTTATTAAAAATGTTTCAATACTCCTGAAGGTAGGATCAATTTGACAAAATTATCTAAAAGAATTTGTGCTGTTGAATCTAGCTGTTGGAATTTGTTGAAATGTTATGATATGTCCAAGGATGAGACATTATCTTTACTGAAGAAGTTGGAATCCTCAGTGAGAACATTAGAACAGAACAGTGGATAGGAGATTCAGACTTTAAAAACAACAGTAGTAAAAAGATTAGAAAAGATTAAAGAATTTATTGAAATTGAAGAACAGGATTTAGCCTCATCAGTATGTGCCAGACAACTGGATGACTTACATAAAGTTTCAACTGCATATCTGGTGATTTCTTCAGAAAGATCATCTGGCACAAAGTACCCTAAGGTAGTCAAAGAATATGCATGGGAATCAATATGCATGTGTCACCTAAAAGAAATAGAATAAAAGTTTCTTATGTGCTACATTCTCCATTTTTCAGGGAAGTGGTAAAAATATGGACTTCAAGCATTAAGACTGCCCATAATTGGCTTCAATTAATCTCTACAGTCCTAGAAAATGGACCTCAGCTGTTTTGAAGTGTTATTTGATAAAAGGGGTGAAAATTTTAGAGCAACAGGAGAAAGCAAAAGAATTTGAATCTTTCCAAGATCAAATTCTTGGCAAAGGTCATTACTTTGATCCATCCTTAGAAACAGACTCACTAAAATGAGCTCACTTTATCTCTATGTTGCACAGCAGCTTTAAATGCTTTAGGCAGGATTCAGGAACTAGTAAAGAGAACTGAATCGTATATTTGGATTAAACAGGGCCAGAGAGAACCCTTTACTGATTTTTTATAAAGATTAGCTGAGGCTGTACAATTAGGAGTGATTGACCCTGGAGCTTGACATGTATTTATTGAATCCTTGGCTTTTGAAAATGACAACCTAGAATGTAAGAAGATCCTTGGGCTATTAAAGGTTTGATCAGCACCCATAGATGAATGAATCTTGCATGCAATGTATTTTGAAACATTTGACTATAGTACTGAAACTTGGGTAGGAAAAATGATTTCCAATGGTATGAAGAGACACCAAAATGCCAAATGTTTTAATTGTGGAAGATTAGGACATCTAAGAAGGTACTGTAGACAAGGAATTCTTAGGAATGATGTCTCATCTAGTAATGGAAAGAATAGGAGTACTCAATCTTCTAGTATATGTAGGAGGTCTTGCAAAGGCCAACATTAGACGAATGAATGTAGGTCAACAATATACAGACAAGGCAACCTGATACCACTGGGAAACTCCTTGGGGGGCCTCTTACAGGACCCCATGTCAAACAAGGCCCAGTCATTCCCGGTCACTGTGGAGAACATGTCTCACCAGGAAAATTAAACAATCCAGTACTAACGTTAAAAAAGCATACTTTTCTGGATGATTGAATAGACCTGGAGGATGAGTCATAAACTTTAGTAGGAAATAAGAAATGCATATTTTGGTAGACTTATATAAATGATCAAAGACCAAAGCTAAGGGTGGGTATAAGTGGCATTGTAATTGAGGGATTACTAGACACAGGTGTGAATGTGACTATCATTACTCCAAAATTTTGGCATTCAGATTGACCTCTTCAAGAGGCAGATATTCAATTCCTAGGAATTGGAACACTATCTCAAATAAAACAAAGCATGAGGTGGGTTGAATTCCTAGGGCCAGAAAGACAGAAAAAAAAGGCTAAGGCCATAATATTTCTGTGAATTGATTGGGCTATGACTTATTGCACCAATGGAATACCAAGTCCCCAAAACTCATTCTTCTGGGAAGAATATTATAAAATATTATAAACAAAGGTCACCAGTCATACAGGCTGTACAAGAACACAAAGCGACTAACAAAACTTCAGAGGTACTAAAAGTCTTGCCTTTAAAATGGTTATCTGAGAAACCCATATTGGTTAAACAATAAATGTAAACATGGCCTTTACATTGTTTAAACAGAAGACAAACTGCGGGCCATAGAACAGCTAGCACAGGAGCAATTAGATGCTCACAATATTGAAGAATCACCAGTCCTTGGAATTTTCCTGTAATTGTTAAAAAGAAATCTTGAGAAGGGAAAATGGTGACAGATTTAAGAGCTGTCAACAAGGTTATCCAACCTATGGGTCTGCTACAGTCTAGAATTTGTCTGTCTTCTCTATTACCAAAAGGATAGCTTCTTACAGTTATTGATTTAATGAATTGTTTCTTCACTATACCTTTACAGGAAAAATATCTAAAAAATTTATTTTCACAGTGCCTACCTATAATAACTCCCAGCTTACTAGGAGATACCAATGGACTACACTCCCACAGAGAATGTTCTATAGTCCCACCCTGTGCCAATATTTTGTAAATCAGCCCTTGGCAAGAATACACAAGAAATTTTTAAGTCTATAATTTACCATCACATGGACAACATTTTGATATCTGACTCAAATGCAGATACTTTAAAAAGAACATTTGAAGAATAAAAAAAATGCATAAATGAGGATCACAAAATGCTCCAGAAAAAATACAAAGAAGAGATTCTGTCAATTACCTAGCTTATAAAATAGGTTTACAGAAAATTAGTACATAAAGGGCACAAATTAGGAGAGACCAATTACAGATTCTTAATGACTTTCAAAGATTGTTAGGAGATATTACCAGTCTAGAACACAAAAGGCACAAATTAGAAGAGACAGATTACAGACTCTTAATGACTTTCAAAGATTGTTAGGAGATATTACCAGTCTATGGCCAATTGTTGAGATAACACCTGACCTAATAGTTCATTTAAACAAAACATTAGGTGGTTAGAAACACTTAAATAGTTCCAGAGAACTAACAGCTGAAGTGAAAAAAGAATTGATGGTATTTGAGCTCAGAAAAGTTTGATTCAGTAATTATGCATTTATTAGAAGTTATGGCCACCATGGGTATACCTGCACAAATAAAGAAAGACAATGTTCCAGCATATGTGTCTAAGAAAATAAAACCATTTTTTCTTATAGTAATATAAAGCATATTACAGGTATATCACATAATCTTACAGGTCAGGCAGTTATAGAAAGATCAAATCAAACTATATGCTAAACAAATAGAAAGGATGGAAAATACCTCCAGAAATAGATTACATAATGCTTTATTCACCTTGAGTTTTCTTAATACTAGTGAGAAAGGAACAACAGCTTTCATTGGTTAAATAAAGAGACTGCCTTGGCCTTTTGATAGGACAGCATATTAGCTAGGCGGAGTAGACTAAACAGAATGCAGGGAGAAAGAAAGCAGAGTCAGGCAGATGTCATGGCTCTTCTCCCTGAAACGGATGCTGGTTAGACTCATGCCAGTAAGCCACAGTCAAGTAGCAATATAGATTTTAGAAATAGGTTGAATCAATATGTGAAAGTTAGCTAATAAGAGGCTAGAACAAATGGGCCAGGCAGTGTTTAAATGAATACAGTTTTTGTGTAATTATTTTGGGTGTAAAGCTAGCTGGGAGCCAGGTGACAGGAACACAGCCTGCTGCTCCTTTTACAACAAGTAGATTTTCCTGCAGTAATCTTTGAAGCTTCTAGAAAGAAGATGAGGCCCAACAACAATGACTCCACCTGGTTGAGATGACATCATGATGCTAATAGCACTGCGATGAGATCAGTTTTGGGGTACCACCTACAGAAATGATGCAACTTCTTACAATGTTCTGGCCAGAAATCCAAACAAGAACTTCAAAACAAACAAACAAACAAAAAATTTCTATTGATTACTCAGAGACCATCTGTAATAATACAAAACAGCAATCTCAAAATTTTACTTTTACAGGATCCCATAAAAAAAAAAAACATTGTCCACATGACAGCAGGAAGCAATTCTAGAAAGCGATGACCTCTCTCCCAACCAAGTTTGTCCTCATGGTTAGAGACACAATTTAGGGGTTGATTATTGCTTGCATAGAGTTGGGGGTTGGAGTGGAAATTAAGTAGGCCTAGATATCTCAAAAATGCAAGACTGAATTAATGGGACAATATGTAGTAGTGGTAGTAGTAATAATAATAATAATAATAAGTAATAGAGTGAATACTTGTAAGCTATTATTTATGAACAATTTAAACTGGTAAAGTTTATGGTATATTGATACAAGTTTAAGTCATACTTGTTATTTCTGTTTATAATATTTGTACACCTATACAAAGTTATTTTATGATATTGTATGCATGCATGTTTCTACCTATGATTAAGACATTTTGTATATTGATACAATTTTATGATATATTTATCATATTGTATTATATATTTATATCTCTGATTAAGATATTTATACATAATTTACATTTTATCTTTATTTTTTATTGATTTTTATTGAGCTCTACAATTTTATCTGTTCTTCTCCCTATCTCTCCACTATCATTTAAGCCTCTGTCAAAGTTCCCACGACCCCAATTTATTCAGGAAATCTTGTCTTTTTCTACTTGCCATGTATATTATATCTATGTATGCCTCTCTTAGGGGCCTCATTGTTGTCTAGATTCTGTGTGATTGTGATTTGTAGGCTGTTTTGTTTTTTTGCTTTATGTTTAGAAACCACTTATGAGTGAGTACATGTAACAATTGTCTGACTGTGTCTTGGTTACCTCACTCAATATTATGTTTTCTGGCTCCATCCATTTGCCCAAAAAATTTAAGATGTCATTATTTTTTTCTGCTGTGTAGTACTCCATTGTGTAAATGTACCACATTTCATTATCCATTCTTCAGTCGAGGCACAATTAGGTTGATTCCAGGTTCTGGCTATGATAAACAGTGCTGCTTTGAACATAATTGAGAACATGTCCTTGTGGCACAATTGAGCATCCTTTGAAAATACCAAAAAGTGGTATTACTGAGTCTTGAGGAAGGTCTCATTTCCTAATTTTTCGAGAAGTCAACACACTGATATCCAAAAGGCTTGTACTGTAAGCTTGCACTCCTACCAGAAATACAGGAGTGTTCCCATTGCCTCACAACCTCTACAGCATAAGTTATCATCAGTGTTTTTGATCTTGGTCATTCGTACAGGGGTAAGATGGAATCTCAGAGTTGTTTTGATTTTTATTTCTCTGATGTAATATTAATGATTTTGACCATTTTATAAGTGTCTTTCAGCAATTTTAGATTCCTCTGCTGAAAATTCTCTATTTAGGTCTGTATTCCATTTTTTAATTGGATTATTTATTCTTTTGATGACCAATTTCTTGAGTTCTTTGTGTAATTTGAAGATTTAACCACTTTCTAATGTGGGTATAATGAAGATATTTTCCCATTCTGTAGGCTGTTGTTTGGTCTTATTGACCATGTGATTGCTTTAAAGAAGCTTTTCACTTTCAGAAGGTCCCATTTATTGTTTCTCCCAGTGTCTATGCTACTGGGGTTATATTCAGAAAGTGTTCTCCTGTGCCAGTGTTTTCAAGTGTACTTCCTACTTTCCTTCTAAGAGGTTCAGTGTGGCTGGCTTTATGTTGAGGTCTTTGATCCATTTGGACTTGAGTTTTCTGCATGACAATAGATATAGATTCTTTTTTATTCTTCTATAATTTGATATCCAGTTACACCAGAATGATTTGTTAAATACGCTTTCTTTTTTTCATTTGATATTTTTTGCTTCTTTTTCAAAAATCAGAAGTTTGAAGGTGTGTGGATTAATATTCGTTTCTTCAATTCAATTACATCGGTCATTCTTTCTGTTTTAATGCCAATACTAGGCTGATTTTAGTACTGTAGCTCTGTAGTAAATTTTGAAGTCAGGGATTGTGATGCCTCTAGAACTTCTTTTATTGTACAGGAATGTTTTGGCTATCCTGGGTTTTTTTTTTTTGTTTTGTTTTTCTGCATGAAGTTAAGTACCATTCTTTTGCAGTCTGTCAGGAGTATTGCTGGGCATTGCATTGAATCTGTAGGTTGTTTTTGGTAAGTTTGCCATTTATACTATGTTAACTCTACTTATCCAAGAGCATGGGAGATCTTTCAAATTTCTGGTGTCTTTTTGAATTACTTTCTTCAAAGATTTAAAGTTTTTGTTATACAAGTCTTCCACTAGTTTGGTTAGAGTTACTCTAAGATATTGTATGATATTCATGGCTATTATGAAGGGTGATGTTTCTCTAATTTCTTTCTTGTTATATTTATCATCTGTGTAGAGAAGAGCTACTGTTTTTTTTTTCCACTTAAGCTTGTATCCAGCTACATTACTGAAAGTGTTTATGAGTTGTAGAAGTTCCTTGGTAGAATTTTTTGGGTCACTTTTGTAAAGTATCAAATCATCAGCATATAGTGAGAGTTTGACTTCTTCTTTTCCAATTTGTAATGCCTTCATCTCCTTTTGTTGTCTTGTTGCTCTAGCTAGGACCTCAAGAACTATACTGAATAGATATAGAGAGAGTGGACAACCTTATCTTGTTCCTGATTTCAGTGGAATCGCTGAGAGTTTCTCTCCATTTAGTTTGATGTTGGCTGTTGGCTTGCTTTATATTGCCTTTATTATGTTTAGGCATGTTCTTTGTATCCCTGCTCTCTCCAAGATGTTTATCATAAAGGGATGCTATATTTTGTCGAAAGTCTTTTTTGGTCTCTCTTGAGATAATCATATGGCTTTTATTTTTCAGTTTGTTTATGTGGTATATTACATTGACAGATTTTTATATGTTGAACCATCACTGCATCTCACGGATGAAGCTGATTTGATCATGGTGGATGATTGTTCTGATGTGTTCTGAGATTTGATTTGCCAGAATTTTATTTAGTAATTTTTCATCAATATTCATGAGTGATATTGGTCTGTAATTCTTTTTCTCAGTAATGTCTTTGTGTGGTTTGCATATCAGGGTAATTGTAGTTTCTGATCTATCTCGTGCTATTGTGGGGAATAATTTGAGGAATATTGATATTAATTCTTCTATAGAAATAATGTAGAATTCTGAGCTAAAGCCATCTGTTCCTGGGCTTATTTTTGGTAGTGACACCTTTGATGACACTTTCAATTTCTTCAGCAGTTATAGGTCTGTTTAATTTGTATATCTGGTATTAATTTAATTTTGGTAAGTGATATTTATCCAGAAAATTGTTCATTTCTTTTAAGTTTTCCAATTTTGTGGAGTACATGTTTTTGAAATATGACCTGATGATTCTTTGTATTTCCTCAAATCTGTTGTTATGTCCCATTTTTTCATCTCTGATTTTGTTAATTTGGATATTCTCTTTCTTCCTTTTGGTTAGTTTGGATAAAAGTTTGTCTATTTTTGTGATTTTTTTGAATAACCAACTATTTGTCTCATTGATTCTGTGTATTGGTTTCTTTGTTTCTATTTTGTTGATTTCAACTCTCAATTTGATTATTTCCTGGCATCTAGTTCTCTTCAGTGAGTTCGCTTCTTGTTATTCTAAAGTTTTCAGATGATGTGCTAATTTACTATTGTGGAATTTTTTTCAGCTTCTTTATGTAGGCATTTAGTACTATCAACTTTCCTCTAAACACTGCTTTCATTGGGTCCCATAAATTTGAGTATAATATGCGGTCATTTTCATTAAATTTTAGGAAGTCTTTACTTTTTCCCTTTATTTCGTCCTTGAACCATTGATGTTTCAGGTGAGCATTATTTAATTTTCATGTGTCTATGGGCTTTCTGTAATTAGTATTGCTGTTGAATTCTTGTTGAAGTCGTGGTAATCTGACAAGATACATGGGGTTATTTGAATTTATTTTGTATATGGTCAATTTTTGAGACGGTTCCATTAGGTGATGAGAAGAAGGTATATTCTTTTATGCTTGGATGGAATATTCTATAGGTGTCTGTTAAGTCAATTTGAGTCATAACATATGTTAATTCCCTTATTTCTCTTTTCATTTTCTGTCTGACTGACCTGTCCAGTGATGACAGTTGAGTGTTGAAGTCTCCCATTATTAGTGTGCAGGGCTTAATGTATGATTTAAGCTTTAGAAGTGTTTCTTTTACATAGGAGGGTGCCCTGGTATTGGGGGCATGGGTGTTCAGCATTGAGATTTCCTCTTGATGGATTTTTCCTGTGACTAATATGAAATATCCTTCTTTGTCTCTTTTGATTGATTTTAGTTTGATGTTTATTTTGTTAGATATTAGGAAATCTACACCAGCCTGGTTCTTAGGTTCATTTGATTGGAATGTTTTTTTTTTCCCCAACCATTTATTCTGAAGTGACGTCTTTTTTTGAGGTTGAGGTGCTTTTCTTATATGCAGTAGAAAAATGGATTCTGTTTTTGTATCTAATATGTTAGCCTGTGCCTTTTTATAGGTGAGTTGAGTTCATTTATATTAAGGGATATTAATGTCCAGAGATTGCCATCTCCTGTTAATTTAGTTTTTATTGTTAGTGATGTTAATTTTTACATTTTTTTCTCTTCTTTGGGATTTGCTGCTATGAGACCATCAATTATCTGTGTTTTTGTTGGTGTAGCCCACTTCCTTTGGTTGAAGTTTCCCTTCTAGTATTTTGTGTCAGACTGGGTTTGTTGCTAGGTATTGGTTAAATCTTGTTTTGTCATGGAATATCTTGTTTTGTCCTTCTATGGTAATTGAAAGTTTCACTGGGTATAGACGTCTGGACTGGCATCTATGGTCTCTTAATGTCTGCATAATGCTTGACCATGACCTTCTGGCTTTCATTGTCTACAATGAAAAGGAGGGTGTAATTCTGATAGATCTACCTTTATATGTTACTTGGCCTTTTTCCTTTGCAGCTCTTAATATTATTTCTTTATACTGTATGTTTAGTGTTTTGATTATTATGTGGCAAGGGTTATTTTTTCCACTCTGTTTGGTGTTCTGTACGCTTTTTGTAACTTCATAGGCATATCTTTCTTTAGGTTTGAAAGTTTTCTTCTATGATTTCATTAAATATATTTTCGGTGATTTTGAGTTGAACATCTTTTACTTATTCTATACCTATTATTCTTAGGTTTGGTCTTTTCATGTTGTACCATATTTCCTGGGTTAAGTTTTTGTTAGATTTAATGTTATCTTTGACTGATGAGTCTGTTTCCTTATTGTATCTTCAGTGCTTGAGATTCTTTCTTCCATCTCTTGTATTCTGCTGTTTATGCTTACTTCGTGTGTCCTAACCATTTTCTCATGATTTCTGTTTCTATAATTCCATCAGCTTGTGTTTTTCTTATTGTCTCTATTCCACTTTTCAAGTCTTTAATAGTTTCTTTCACATGTTTGATTGCTTTTTCTTGGTTTTCTTTAAGGGATTTGCTGATGTCTTCCAATTTTTTTTTGTCTCTTTCTCCATTTCTTTGAGGGAATTTCTCATTTCCTCTTTAAGAGTTTTGAACATTCTCCTGAAGTTATATTTAGGGCACTTTCTTCTGCTTCATCTATATTTGGTTGTTCAAGTCTTGCTGTTTTATGGTTTTTAAGTTTTACTGGTGTTGTGTTGCACTTTGTGGTTGGGGACTGTTTGTGATTCTGTTTATTGATCTAGACGCCAGTGAATCCAAGGTGCAGGTGGTTGTTCCTTGTTGTATAATCAGTGTCATGGTTCTGGTCACCCCATTGGTTACTCTGTGTTCCTGAAGGTCACTCAGTGCTCCCAAGCTTTGTTCTACTCACTTGAAGTTTGCTGTCTCAGGCCTGCTCTTGCCTAGGTTTTTGGCTCAAAATTATTTCTGTGAATGTCCCTGGCCTGGATTCATTTCTACAGTGGTCCCTGGCTTGGGGTTGTTCCTACAACTGTCTTTGGTTCCAATCTACTCCCTCGGAGGTCCCAGAATTGGGTGCACCCAGACCCCTTTAGGTCCTGGCTCAGGCCTACTCTCTCAGATGTCCCAGACTCACTCTTGGACCCACAGAGGTTTATGGTTCCTGTCTATTCTCTTTGAAATCCAGACTTATGCCTAGACCCACAGATATCCTGGCTCAGGCCTACTCCCTCAGAGATCCCAGACTCAAGTCTGGACTTGCACAGATTTCTGGTTCCCTGGTACCTGCCTACTCATTTGGAAGTCCTAGATTCATGCCAAGACCCACAGGGGTTCTGGCTTAGGTCTATTCCCTTGAAGGTCCCAGATTAATGTCCAGACCTACAGTGGTCTCTGTCTCTGGCCCATTTGATCCACGGTTGCTTTCCTTTACCTGCTCCTGTGAAATTAGCTGTCTCAGGTCTGCTCTGGCCTAGGTTGCTGGCCTAGTCCTGCTTCCACAAATGACCTTGGTTTGGATCTACTCCTGCTCTAATGGAGTTCACTGTCTGTGGCCCAATTCATATTGTTTACATTTTGATGTCATTGTCCTCCTTTACTGCACAGTTGTTTAAAGATTGTTTAATATTCTGAAGTCTTAATCTTTAAGTTATATAGACATTAAGTATTATGTGTCAACAGTGATTCATGTTTGTTATACTTTTAGTCAGACTAATTAAGTTGTTTAGATACATAGAGATTTTATTATGCATAGATAGGTAACCTTCAATTACTTCAAAGATCTGTAAAGCATGACATTTAAATAACTTAGGATTCGGTTGATGTGAAACACAATTGCTCCTGGAAACACTGATCTATTCCAGAGAGAGTGTTGAGCACCAAAGACACTCCACTTGGCGTTTGTCTTCTTCTTGGCACAACTAACCTTTGGGCAAGAAACTGCCCATTCCTTGATGACTAGACAAGCAGGATGTAGGAAAAAAGACTGCCAAACCTTGACAAGACAGGGTAAGATGGCTGTGAAAAATTTCCTGCCTCTGAAAATGGTCTGTCAGTTACTCTAAGCCATAGCCAAAGTTGGTGCTTCAGCATTACAAATGAGACTTTGGGTGATTGCTCAGACAGTCAGTTGTCTCTGTCATCTACTGCACATTTTGGAAGATGCTTTATTGTACTCACGTAATACTATCTCCCTTCTCAGGCCTTCGATATGGTTGAAGATTAGATAGTCATAGTTACCATCCTTTTATGATCTAGCCAAACAATTTCCAATACAAGATTTGGACCCCTTGGGATTGAATATTTATTAAAATATTTAGCATATGTTCCTTGCTTAATATTGTCCATGCTGGTTGTAATTCTAATCTTGTTGTAATTCTAATTCAACAATACTTGTTGTCTGTTGCTTGTGTATATAGTTTTGGATTGGGTTATTTAACCAAAAGGGGGAAGTCCTGTGGGAACTCCTTCCTCTCTTTCAGCCAATAGCCTTTAAGATACCAGCCCACTTGGTCATGGTCTCTTATATCATAAATGCAGCTGCAAAGCCTGAACTCACTTTCTTGCTTCTGGCTCTCACTTCCAGCTGCTAGACAATGATTTTGTTTCTTGTTTGTGCAGAAAATTATGATCTAGGACAGTGATCTGTAAGTTTCCCCTAAATAAATAACCCTTTATTGTATGAAATTCTGAACTAGTGTGTGATCATTTTGTATCGTCTGCCATCATTCTTTCTCTGTCTCTCTCTGTATCTATATCTATATTTCTATATTAATGACTATATCTATATCTATCTATATATGTTCCAGCCTGGTTATACTCTGCTAAGCCATTGACCAAAAGCAGGTTCTTTATTCATTAACCAATAAAAGCAACACATAGACAGAAGGACCTCCAACAACACTCCTTGAGGCCTCTACTTTCTAGCCAAACCACAAGATTTCATTTTCAGGGTTCATTTTGTTCTCAGATTGCACAACTTCACCAGGAAAAGATTAATTGACCCTGGGACCCTCTAAGAACTTCTGCTGGCCACAGATTACATTCTTTATCTAGGTCAATGTTACCTTATCAGATGGGCCTCACTGTCATGGGCGATTGTGGGATTATTGTCTTTTCTTCTACAGATGCAAATGTCACCAAGGTCACATTTTGGTGCTGATATTCGTTTTTCAAGTGCCCTGCTCTGTCCTTTCTCCCATGTACTTGTGCATTTATCCTCTTTTGTATGATTAGATAAAGCCCACAGTGTTGTTTTCTCTAAGTCTCTATTCAGTTTCAATTTGGGAAATGCCAATCTGTAGTTTAAACAAAAGAAGTTTGTCTTATTCTCAGTCCATAAAACCATTCTAGGAAATATCATTTCGTGTGTGTCCAAAATATATATTATAGTGTTCTCCTCTCATATAGTTTATATATGGCTATCAAGTAGTGGGTATAAATGTGATCCATTTTATTTTTCCTGCAATAAATATTTTATTAATTCTTTAATATAAATTGCCATGAGTGTAATAGTTTACCCTTTGTAATAGTCCATTTTATTGTTTTGAAGATGTTAAGGAGAACCTTTTATTATATATAGTTAATAAGTATATTTTTCAATTGGAAGAAGTAGTTTCTAACTAGAGTATGTCTGTTCAGCAAAGCAAAGTGGGAGTAATGAGAAAGAACAGGCCTCAGTTAAAAGGAAGGTAATTCAGAAGATTGTGTTTTAGTTTTATTGTCTTTCTATCTGTGATGCAACATTTCACTTGTGACCTTCTACACATGCCATGTGCATACTGCTGTACAACAGGAAATGTGAGATGTGTTTAGATTGCTGCTTCTACAATATTATGTATGAACATAGCATCTCAGTAGGATGAGTCTCATAAGAAGAAGTCATATAATTTCTAACTCCTAGTCACCACTCATTTGTTATGTCCTTCAACAAATCATTTAACATTCCTATGCTTCAGTCTTACAATGAAATAGGATAATACTTACCCTTGTCACAGACATTTTTAATAAAAGCAGAGAAAACGAAAGAAAATTAAATTTGTTGTATGCTTAGGCCTTTCAGAAAATAGTTCCTGGTCAGTACTTAACCTTACCATCTTTACATGTGATGTTTATTTGTGCATTTCAAGAGACAGAGATAGACATAGACCTCTAGCTGGGAGCTCAGACTAATACACTCATAACAGTCTCTATCAAGTACTTAATGCACTCCAGCACAGCTCTAAGTGCTTTTCATGTATTGCAAACATTAATCCTCACAGTAACAATGTGAGGCATGTCCGCTTGTTTGACCACTGGGTTAATGGGCCCTGGATTACTTGAGTGACACAGAATGGAGTCATGTTGAAATCTACTAGTCACTTCCATAAGTCTGGCCCCTAGTCTTCCACTGGGAGCCCACTCTGTGATCAATCTCCGAGATTATTTCCAAGGATCTGTGATAACATGGTTTTAGCTCCTTAATTAAATCTGCTCATTTGTATTGGGAAGATAAACAAAATGCATAGATTTCTATCAAATGTGGCAAAGTTTGGAGAGATAGGTTTCTTCTTTGAAACCTAACCTTGTGACTTGGCATGCCTTATGAAAAGAGCAGTTACTTAATTAGTCTGTTGGTGACTATTGAGGATGCACTGCCCTCCTTGTTCTGTTCATCAATAAAAATGGGAGTACCTGTCTTAAAAGCAAGTCCTTAGAAATAAACTCTAAGATATAGAACATATGGAGCAGGTATGGAAGTGTAAGAGCAAATTAAACAGATAATAAATACAATCTACAGATTTAGTAATTTCAACTATTATTAAAGAAACTAAAAATTGTTATGAAAAAGACAGAAGAACTTGTTTCTGAACCTGGGGGAGGAAAGAGAATGGCACTAAGGGAGTTATTTCATAGAAAGCCACAAGTCTTGGTTTGAAGCAGAGTCCTTTTGCTTTCATAAGCGTAATGTGAGTAGAAGCATCTTTTACAATATGAGTAATTGTAAGTGGTAGCAGACACAGAGCCTCTGGTACAAGTACTATTGATCTCTATGCCTTCATAATTATTAAAAAAAGAGATATGTTTTATTTCCACAAAAAGAATAATCAAACAAATAAGAACAATGAGCTCAGTTGACATTAAATATGATCATGCAATAATTTTAAAAATGAAATGAACCTGAATTAATTACTCTACAAAGATGTTTGAAAATAAAATATTAATGTTCATAGTTGTAAATATTGTTACATATTGACTCTATTAATATGCATCCATGCACACACATATCTGCATGTATGTATACATATGTGTGTGTATATATGACAGTTTATATTCTTTCACTTATTTACCTAATTTTAATTAAATTAACAATTCATTAAAACTTAAAATTTATCCATAAAATTACTCAAATACATAACAAATGAATGTGCTGGTTATTTTTTTGTCAACTTTGCACAAGGTAAAGGCAACACTCATCTGGAAAGAGGGAATCTTCACCAGAGTGTCAAGTGGACAAGTCTGTCAGACATATTCCTAATTGATCATTGATGTGGGTAGGAAAGTACAGCCCACTGTGGCTAGCACCAACCCCAGGTAGGTGTTCCTCAGTGCTATAAGAAAGCAGGCTGAGCAACACATGTTTAACAAACCCAAAAGCTCTGTTCCTTTACGGTCTATGCTTCATCTCCTGCCTCCAAGTTCTTCTTTGAGTTTCTTCCCCAGTGTCTCTCAATGATAAACCATGATCTGAACAAATAAGCCAAATTATCTCTTTCATCTACAAGTTGCTTTTGGTCATGGTATTTATCAGAGTAATAGAAAGCAAACTAATAGAAGTAGGTCCTAAGATCCTGAGCTATTTTCTAAATAAATTATTCTCTCATACAGTGCAACTCAACTGCAGTTTTCCCTTCCTTCACTCCTCTCAGTTACCTACTTTCTCCCACGCACTCACTCCCCTTCCTTATCCCATCAGAAAAGAACAGGCCTTCAAGAGACAACAGACAAGCACTACAAAATAGACACAACAAAGGAAGACAAAAGTCCTCATATCAACACTGGACAAGGCAACCCAATAGGAAGAAAGAGTTCCAAGAGTAGGCAAAAGAGTCAGAGAAACATCTGCTCCCACCAAAATATCAAGTTAACAGCTATACCACATACAAAAAAGTCCTGGGGCAGACGTATGCTAGCCCTGCAGTTGCTGCTTCTGCCTCCATGAGTCCATATGAGCCCTGCTTAGTTGATTAAGTGGGTTATATTTTGCTGATATCCCCCTCCCATCTTACTCCTACAGTCTTTCCTTCCCCCTATTCCACAGGATTCCCTAAGTTCTGAAAGGAGACCTCCAATATAGACACTCTCTTTCTCTAATGTCTGGCTTTAGGTCTCTGTATCTTCTGCCATATACTACAAGAGAAAGTCTCTCTAATGACAACTGCAAAAAAAAAAACCCACCAAATATGAGCATAGCAAAATATCATTAGTAATTATTTGGTAGATTATTTCTTTGTTTGTTTGTTTATATATTTTTGTCATCTCTATTGGGTTCTACTCTTGATGTGGGATTTCCCTCTGTATGCTGTGATTACCATTAATGAATAAAGAAACTTCTTTGGACCTATAGCAGGGTAGAACTGAGGTAGACTGGGAAAAATAAAGTGAATGCTTAGAGAAAGGAGGTGGAGTCAGACAGAAGACATGTATCCCCACCAGAAATAGATGGAACTTTAGCCAGTAAGCCACAACCATGTGGCAAAATACAGATTAATATAAATGAGTTAAATTAATATGTAAGAGTTAGCCAATAAAAACCTAGAGCTAACGGGCCAAACAGGGATTTAATCAATACAGTTTTGTGTGACTATTTCACAGCTAAGTGGCCAGGAACCAACAAGTGACCCCGCTCCAACATACTCTCAGTCTATGAGATACTTACTCTCCCATTTGTTGCCATCCAGGCAGTGTTGAGCATGGGCTTCTTCTCTCAATGTTGGCCTCAATTTAAACCAGATAATGACTGACCACTCTCATAACCATGTTCTTTCAGGAAGAACTGAGGAAGCACTATGAAATGTAGGCTGCAGGATTCCTTAAGTCCTCAGAGTTTAATAGTGTTTGCTCTGGGAGCTTGGAAAATAAGAATGCTAAGAGCAATGTAAATAATGGAGGCCTAGCTTGTAAATTTTTAGAGGGAAGCCTGGCAGTCTTTCATAGACCCCAGTAGGGCCTTTGGTTGATATATTTGAACTTAGAATCTGTTATTTCTAATTGGCTGGGGCAGAAGAATCAGCTGTGATTTAAACAAGATACCAGAATCATTGAGGTAAATTTTTCTGGAAAGTATTTCCTCAGGCCAGCATAAAAAATAACAGTGAGACAAAAGGGGTCAAAACTGCATCGTGTGCTGAGAGATTAACTTGGCAATGTGTAAAAGTTCCCCACATGATACTGGTTTTGTCACCATGTAAGATGTAGGACTTGGTAGGTACAACTTCAGTTGCTGTGGAAACTCTAAGATTAAAGGCATCATGAAGAGAAGATAAGGAATGGCCCCATGGGTTGGAGTCCTTGAAGAAATCCAAGCAAAAAGTATAGTCTCAGTTACAGTGATAACATAAGGATAATTGATATACTAGGACAGTAGAGCAATGGTGAAGAGTTGTGGCAGGTTTTTTATGTAGGCTGAACCTGTGAGACAGTCTACATATGCTTCAGATGACCGAAATTGAGTAGTGGAACTACCTAATCCATTTATAGTCCAGAAGATCATGAGTGATTCTCATACAATGAACATTGAGTTATTTATATGAATAAAGGTTTGTTTTACTTTGATTTGATTGGGACTATGCCCTGATTTTTTCCTCCGGAGGTAAGGAAATATTCAGTTGGTTTTGTTGTTATTTATTTGTCTGTTTCTGTTTTTCTTTTTAGGAGCACATAGTTGAGAGGCTTGAAACTTATAAAGAGATGTTAGACTATTTTAAAGAGACAGAATTTTAAAGTGTTTTAATTTTGTAAGAGACAGTGGGAATTTTAAAGTTATGCTGGGTTTTGTTTTCTGATACTAACATGAAATCTTGAGGATAAGAAAGCAGGGAAAAGTTACAGTTTAATCATGAGGTATTTTGTGCTATATTGACAGGGGTTCAATCATGTTGCTTAGCTTTTATAAATTGACACAAACATGTTAATCTGGGAAAAGGTAACCTTTACTAAAAGCCAACAAAAATTCCAATTAGACAGCTTTGCTTGCACACAGATAGAAGTGTCATACTTCACCACTGGGGATATCTCACCAAACTGGTCATAGTTGTGTTAGGCTTTGTGGATAGACAGGACTACTGCCTGCTTTTTTTTTCTCTTGGGAGTTTGTATAGTACCTGTTGATAATATATTAGCTAGTCCTCAGATTTTCAGGTCAGATCCATTCCAGTTCCTCCAATACTACATCTAAATTACTTGGTATCTTCAGAAACACAAATAGCAATTACTAGGCCATGTGACAGATTCCAGTTTACATGGGTAGAGAAGGAATAAAATTTCTAACATTTCACAACATGTGCAATTCATCTATCATTAGGTATTACTAATGTATTCTAGAATATTCACATTCAGTAAAAGTGTCACTTATATTACATTCTTCTATGGCAAATATTGGTTGTTAATTTGATACGTCCTAACACTTGAGGTTTTAGCCTGTGAGGCTAATGTAGTTTGAATTATTTTGGAAATGCTTTTGATGGATTATTAAATTGAGTTAATTAAAGTGGAAAGACCCATCTTAACCATAAGTAGCACTGTCCATGGGCTAGAGTTCTCTGGGAAAGGGTGTCCATAAGGAGCATTCATTACTTTGCTTACTAACTGCAGACAAAATATGACCAAATATGACCAGTTACCATAAACTTCATGCTTTCATGATTTTCTTACTATATTGCCATAATGGACTGAACCTTATTAGCAGAAAAAATTTAAATCCTTCCTCTCTTATGTTTGCTTCTCGTTGGATATTCTGTCAGAAAAAAACGTCAATTGATATTTAATAATCACCAAGAATTTCTTTTTTTTTTGTAATTTTATTAAATTATAAAAAGTTTCCATTTACGCCCCTCCTCCCAACGCCCTCCCACTCCCCCCCTCCCTCTCCTCCTCCCTCTTTGTCCCCTAGGGAAGTCAGGGTCTCCTGCCCTGTGGGAAGTCCAAGTTCCTCCCCCCTCCCTCCAGGTCCAGGAAGGTGAGCATCCAAACAGACTGGATCCCAAAAATCCAGTATATGCAGAGGAAACCAGTCCCAGTGTCATTGTCAATGGCTTCTCGGAAAGACTGCAGGCCAGCCACATTCAGAAAATCCGGCCACATTCAGAGAATCTGGTTGGATCACATGCTCGTTCAGTCACGGTCCATCTGGCCTTGGTAAACTCTCATTAGATCCGACCCCTTGTATCAGTGGGTGATAGTATCCCTCGCAGTCCTTCGTCATTTTCTTCCTCCTTTTGCTCCTCGTTTGGATCTTGGGGGGCTCAGTTCGGTGCTCCAACGCGGGCCTCCATCTGTATCGTCATCCAACGCCAGATGAGGGATCTATGGTGATAAGCAAAATATTCATCAGTATGGTCACGGGCCAAGGCCGGTTCAGACACCCCCTCCTCTGTCCAGAGAACAATCTGGGGATCTCTCCTTGGACCTGGGATCCCATATATAATCAAGTTTCCTGTAAACTCTAATATGACTCCCTTAGTTGAAATATATTCTAATCACCAAGAATTTCTAGTAAATATTGCAGGTTCCTAGGGCTCAGAAAAAATGGTGTCTCATTATAAGCACCTAATATCAAATTCCTGTATTCTAATACCATTATGAAGCTTCCTTATTGCTGTGAGAGCACATTCCACTCCTTCAGCTAATAACCTTTAAAATGTGTAGCCTTGGCTGGCCTCGATCTTGTGATCCTACTGCCTCTGCCTCCTTTAGCAAATCCTACTGGCATGTGCCACCACAACTGGCTTCTACCTTCTTCAGCAAATCCTAACAGCATATACCTTTTGTTTCCACAGGAAATAAGAAGTTGCTGATTCATTCCAGGCAAAGAAAAATCAGGTTTGATCAAGGAAAACCCCCTGACAAATCTCCAATAAGAGTGGATGGCCAAGATGTCTGAGTTCTACATCCAGAACAGATTCAAGACTGTTGCCTGAGATGTACAAGCCTCACAGGATACTCTAATCATGACTTGATGATAATTCAAACTTTTTTAGGTACCCATAAGATTATCAGTGCCCCCCAAAAGCAAGAAGTAGCCTAAAAAACTGTGTCCACATTCCCAAAAGGTGGGCTATGGCTATTTTCCTTTGTTTAGAATGCTGGTTACAAGTTGTTATGTATAATGGTCAGGAGAAAAGCTAAACAAAGAACATTAGATTCAGAGTTCTTGTTTAATAAAATGGGGGGTGCTGTGGGACAATGGTTTGTACCCTATCAATTGTATTTTAATAAAACACTGATTGGCTAGTAGCCAGGAAGGAAGTATAGGTGGGACAACAAGGCAGGGAAGTAGAGGCGGGTGATGAGAACAGGAGAATTCTAGGAAGAGGAAAGCTCAGCTGCAGTCATGACCCAGCCATAAAAGAAGCAAGATGTGATTGCCTCACTAAATAAGGTACCGAGTCATGTGGCTAGTATAAACAAGAATAATGGGCTAATATAAGTTATAAGAGTTGATAAGAAGTCTGAGCTATTAGGCCAATCAGTTTATAGCTAATGTAGACCTCTGTGTGATTTCTTTGGGACTTAACAACTGTGGGAACCAGGTAGGACAGAAACCACAAACAACACCTTATGACCCTTTGGACTCAGTAAATAAGCTTAGAAAATAGCTAATTTCCAGACAAACATACTTATGTATAGAAACATCAGATTGGTCACCTAAAGGGAACACTGACTACTAACCAAATTGTTCATAGAAGTAACAGAAATGGCATTTCTCCAGAAACTTCTGGTACTTCCTGTAAGTACACTGTCGCAGCACACTAGGATCTTATCAAGGACCTCTAATGTCCATTACAATCAAATGAAATGCTCTCAACCAAAGCCAGAAAACCATCATTTAATTATGTAGGACTTCTGATTGCTCATCACTAGCCCTGGCCTCACTCAGCCTTGTGCCCCCTGTGTGCCTCTTCACAGAGAAGCGTCACTAATCTGAACAGTGGCTGGGAAGATGGGAATATTTACAACAAAGGGGAATATTAGAGTATCAAAAGAATTAGGAAGAGAACAGACATTTTCTTGAAAAGCCCCAAAAATGCATCCCCATGAACCAACTGCTTATCTGATTTTAAATTTCTTTCAGTATTTATCTTTTAAAAAATGCATGTTTATACATTTCAGAAGGAAGATACTTATAAAAATAGTTTTGTGTTTTCAGATTTTAAGCTAATGTCCCACTGACCACTGATAATGAAGCTGATGCGCTTTGGAACTAACTTATTTGTCTCCCTCACATAGGAAGAGAACTTATTGCACAAAGTTTTCATGGGAAATATGTTGTTTTTTGACCTGAAGGATGGTAGCTGTATTGTGGGATAAGAGGATAAAATATTATTTCAAATTAACCATGCATTGTATGATTTCAGAATCTCTGAATATGCTAAATGAAAATCTCCAAGATTAAATTTATCACTGGCTTTTCTATTCCAGATTCTAACTTTGAGCAATTGCAACTCATTCAAATGAACAAACCTGACAGGCTGATGATGGAAGTTACAAAACAATGCCTCACTAGCTAAGAATTGCATATAATAAAAGGTTATTTATTTAGGGGTATACTCACAGATCAAAGTCCTCTGCATGAACAGGGAACAGGAACCAATTCCAGAAGTCAGGAGAGAGAGTGAGCACCACTTTAAGTCATCATTTATAGTATAATAGACCACGCCCCAGGGGACTGGTATCTTACAGGCTACTGGCTGAAGGAATTCCTACAGTGTCTCCCCTTTTGTCTAAATAAAAGAGTTCTAAGTCTAACACAAACTATATCTAGTTTAAAATTAGAATCACAACCAGCATAAGCAATATTAAGCAAGAAAAATATGCTAAATGTTTCAATAATCATTCTATCCTAAGGAGTCTAAGTTTTGTATTAGAAATGGTATGGCTAATTCATAAGAAGAAAATAACTACCTTTATTTAGACAGAAAAGGGGAGGTGATATGGGATTTAACTCTGTACACCAAAGGTTAATAAAGAAGTTGCTTTGGGCAAATGGCTTAACAGAGTAAAGCAGGCAGAAAGAGACATGGAAAGACAGTAGGTGGAGTCAGAGAGAAGCCATGTAGCTACCCACAGGAATCAGACACCTCTGTCAGAGCAGGAACCCACTGAAACCTTGCCAGTAAGTCACAGCCATATGACAATACACAGATTAATAGAAATGAGTTGATTTAAGATATAAGAGTAAGCCAGAAGTATGCTTAAGCTATTGGCCGAACAGTATTATGATTAGTAAAATTACTGTGTAATTATTTTAGGAGTCTTGAAAGTCCAGAAAATGAATAAGCAGCCTCCTCCAACAACATGCCTGGAGGTACAGCTAGGGAATGTATGTTAAAGGTCCTGTATTCTATCCTCAATACTAAACACACAAGAGACAAAAATCTGACCAGTCATTTTTATCAAACAGTTGTCTCCCCTTCACACAACATGTTGTTTAGTCAACGAAATTATGTACACAAGCATTCACATTTTCCTCTTTCTAAGATATAATTCATATAACCCCATCTATAATACAATTTATAATGGACAAGTCAACTGGCATAACATTTAAAAGAATGCATTACTTATGTTCTAGTACAGTTTCATTAGAAGTCCTATACAACTGCTATTGACAGCTTTAAAGAATATCCACACTTGCATCAAGTTCAAGTTCTAATAGATATCCTAGCCAGAGAAAACAGCATAGTTTTCATCCATGTGACTGCACCTATTCTGTGACTACTGCAACCTGATCAAGAATGCATTCTCCCATTTAAAAGTGTAGAATTATCCTTGGATTATTCATGAAAGTGCTGGGGGACGGGAGCAAGTATGAGAGACAGCTCTCAAGTATTTTTGGTCTATTCAGGAAAAATGACAGCTCCAGGTGAAATTTTGTTAATCAGAAGACTATAATTAATGTATTATGCTTTCTTTCAAAGATTACATGGTCATGAAATATTACAGAGTATTTCTGAAGATGTTTGAGGGAATAAGTTGGAATGAGATAAGAGGCCTTCATTTTCTTAGCATGGTTTATGGGATGAGACACTGAATTTGAACCTGATAGGGTTGAGTTTGGTATTGGCTTTCTAATCAGTGCAGTTGTGTGTGAAAGCCATCTCTTTCCATGCTTTTGCACACCTACTGCACAACCTCTCTTAGCTCCATCAAAAGGTAGATTCAGCTTCAGCAACAGTGTCAGATCCATCTGAATGTCAGAAAATAGATGGTAGTTAAATATTCATCAATACAGATGTGTAAAGCATGTGAAACAGTTATGAAGTTAAGGAGAAGAGTTGGAATATTAGAACAAGATCAAGATCCATATGAGCAAAATAAAACACATGAAGTATTAAAGTGTGACAAGCAACTGGAAGCTAAATAAAGTACAAAGGCTAAAATGACAACTCAAATTCAGAAAAAAGTTAAACAAAGACTGTCCTCTATGGATTTCTTTTCATTTTGAAAAAGGTTGTTAAAATAGTGACCATTCATTTTAAATGTATGTGTGTTTGTACATGTGTGCAAGTGTGTGTGTATATGAATATGTGCAAACACATATGAAAAATGTGTGAGATCAGAGAACAACATGTAAGTGTCACTTCTCTCCTTTCTTCATGTAAGTTCCAAGGCTGTGACTCAGGTCATTAGGCTTGGAGGCAAATACCCTTACCTACTGAGCCATCTTCATGGTTCAAATTTCATTGCCAAGTTTCCTGAATATTCACCAGAGCATATTTTTAGTTCAGTTAGTTATGTGAGCCTAACATTTATGTTAGAAGTCCTCAAACTTCGGTCATTGGTGGACTCATATTGACAACTTGGGCCTATCCTTAGATTTTGAATGCCGTATTTTGTGACCAGTTACTAATTGCTAAGAATGGAAAAAAATTGCACTCTGGTACTATGGGGAAAGTAATATATTCTAATGAAATAGATATATTATATATATATATATATATATATATATAGAGAGAGAGAGAGAGAGAGAGAGAGAGAGACAGAGAGAGAGACAGAGAGACAGAAAGACAGAGAGAGTTTTATATATTACTTGTATAAAATGTATAAGAAATATTCAGATAGTTTGTGAATTAAACCAAATGTTCAAGGTATTTATGAAGAGTTGATAAGTATAAGGATAGACACCATTAATAAATGCAATATCTAATCAAGCCATAAAAGTTAAGATTCTCCCCAAGATAAGATAATTTAGAGACCTAGGGTAAAACCAAACACTATTTGTCTAGGAATAATTATAAAAAATTACTCCAGTGATATTCTGCTATATTCATAGATCAATGCCTTATCCAGTCATCACCAGAGAAGCTTCTTTACATCGCAAATGGGAACAGATGCAGAGAACCACAGTTAGGCACTACACACAGAGAGAGTCCTTGGAACACAAAGCTCTAAATAAGATTTCTCCATCCAGTTTCTCCCCTCAGAGTTCAGGAAATGTTCTGAAAACAGAGTCATAAAGAGTGTAAGAGCAGTGGTGATGGGAACACCAGAAGAAAAAGGCCCTCTGAATCAACTGAGCAGGGCTCATATGAATTCAAGAAGTGAAGCAGCAAGCCCAGGGCCATTATAAGACTGGACCAGGTTGTCTATATTAAAACACTCAACTTACTTTTTTTTTTATGGGATCTCTGCTTCTTATGCCTTCTATTTAGGCTCTTTTCCTGCTGCTGAGTTGCCTTGTCAAGCTTCAATATGATGACAGTTTTTATTTTATCTAATTATATTTTATTTTCTCATGTTTGGTAATTATCTCTTGGAAGTTTGTTTATTTCAAATAAGGGACGAAAAAAGTGAATCTGGAAGAAAGGGAATATAGAGAGGACCTTGGAAGAATAGAGGGAAAGATCTTGTAATCAGTGTATATTGTGTGAGAAAAGAATCTATTTTCAATAGGAGAAATTATAGTTCTCACAGTTATCTACATTAACCCTTAAAATAATGAGCCAATGAGGTGATCATAAAAACTATGGCAACACAATGGATGCTAAGACTTTAAGTTCTGTTCCTAGAAATATAGCTCACAACACTGTTTTCTCCTCATTCAGGATCTCTAGAAGCAAAGCAGTGTATCATATATATGAATGGCAGAGTTTGCACTAACAAATAGTGCTATCTTTGAAACAATTACATTGAATATATATTTCTTTGACATTTAGAAAAAAACTTCAAAAACAAAGTTGAAAATGTACTACCTTCATTGAAAAGATTGTGTGGGAAGAGCAAAAGTAATATGGAATTCATTCATGATAATCCCAGTATTTGTTGAAACAAATTCTACTTAAAATGAATAATAAACACGGTATGAAAAAGTCAAAAGTCATTTAATGGAACATGCTGGAATTGATCCTCTCATCTTTTATGACTAGCCAAATCTATGTAATATAGAGTGTTCTTTCTCTTTTTTTCGTGGTTTTTTGTCCCGCCCAATCTGCGAAGCCCACTCTTTGATGTGGTTGCGCTTCCCGAACCGAATCCACGAGAATGGATCAATATCCTGGGAGTTGAACGGACACACACAGAGAGACCAGGCTCATTCACCCAAGGAGTAAATGGCAGCTTTATTAAGCACAAGTCGGGTATATATACTTGGGGGCAGAAGGATGAGAGCCCCCTTCCATCCGGAACAGGGAAAGAGGGTGCCAGGCACCTTGCGCCACCAGCTAGAGAGCAGCTGCGGTGTCAGAGGAATTAGGCACCGCCCGCCACAGTGGGAACCTTGCTTGCAGGTGGAATTACCATAACAAAAGAGGTTCAAACTCTCTCTTAGCTAATCCCCCAAGTCAGTGCAGGAGCAGAGAAGCCAGGAAGTCAGAGGAAAAACAGACCTGCATAGCACCTCGAAGGAAGGGGAAAAAACCCGGGTACCAACAGTTTTTCTTACTTGTCCCCAACTACTATACCGACAAGACAGCAAAGCATTTAATTGTTAACAAATCACATACTTGTTTCCCTTTTCTAGAATATAAAAGAATCGTAAAAGTTTTAAAAGTCTTGGAACAAGGACAAGAAGCAGCAGCCAATGAGGAGGAGGCAGCTCATGCTCTACTGTTTGATTTACTTAGTGTTATTTAAGACACAATTGCTACATGGTTCCATTAAATGAAGGATATTAAGTATGACAGACAATATCACATAATGATTTGGAAAATGATGATGTCAATAAAGCCTGTGGAAATTTGGGGGCTTGAACTATTGTTTTCAAATATAAGCAATCCACATTTTGTATATATAATTTGTCCATCGTCTACTCACCCATCAATCATTTGTCTCTAACTATTACCTATCTATCTATCTATCTATCTATCTATCTATCTATCTATCTATCTATCTATCTATCTATCTATCATTTGTCTGTCTATTTATCTAAGGTCCATACATTTCAGACAGATATTGAACTCACTATATATCTGAGGAGGAGGATTTTGAACTTCTGCTTCTATACCAATCTCCCGGGTGCTAGGATTTTAGCCACTCACTACTATACCTGGTATATGGAGTACTGGGGAGCAAAAAGGTGCACAAATGGGCAAGTCTTGCAAGGACGGACTTTATTTTAGCATTCACTATTCATAGCTGGGTAATACTAAAATTATATTTCTCTTATGGTAATGTGTATAGCATCTTTCAGAACTCATAGGAATGAAGTTTCATGGTGAATACCAGCTCTTGGTGTTTCTATGAATCAGATATGTGGTGTTAGTAGTAGGGTGTTAATGACAAATTTTGGACAGAAACCAAAAATATTGGCAACAGCATTACCAAATTTTTACGGCCTTTGTGATCTCTGAGGCCAACAACCCCAAAAGACAAGAAGATTGACCAGGAGGAGATGACAGCAGGATCAGCAAGTTATTTATAAATTTAATGCTTTCTTTAATATTATTTTATGTATGTAATATGTTTTAATCTAACTCACACCCTCTTCTTCCCCCACAATTCTTCTATTGCTCCATACTTCCCCTCTCAACTTTGTATACTTTATTTCTCCTTTGTAAAATTTAATATCCACTAAGTCTATTTAGTGCCACTTGTACACACATGAGTTTGGAACAACCTACTTCCAGTAACTTCTTTGAGCGGGAGAGAATTGCATGAACTCCTCCATCAATGCTAGGATCTTGGCTGGTTTGAAGTATTGTGCAGACAGTCTCAGCCATTAGAAGTTCATGTGTATAAATGTCCTATCACATCCCCAAAATAGTGTCTCACTAAAGATACTCCTCTCTCTGGCTCTCCATGATGATTTCTAACCCTTGTGGGGAAATGATATCATATGATATTTTAACCATATTATATTTTAAGATCACTCCACAGTTTCTTATTTTCTTCATGTTAATTCTCTTCAGTACTAATTTCTATCTACTTCTAAAAGTAATCTTTTCTAATGAAAGTTTGGAGAATCACTAATATATGGATATGAAGAAAAAACTTATTTTTTTCTTATTTAGCAAAACAATAGCACTAGGTTGTCTTCTTGGGCTTATGTCACTTATGGAATTTGGGCCAAATGAATTTCAGGCATAGGATCCACCTTATGAGGATGGAAATCAAATTGAATCAGAAAGTATTTGAACACTCCCACACATCCCTAACACTACTGCACCAATAAGCTTATCTTGCCTAGGCAGTTGTCTTCATTAGGGTTTCAGTGCTGAAATAAAACACCATGAACCAAAGCAAGATGAAGAGGCAAAGGTTTATTGAGTTTATAAACCCACATCACTGTTCATCAGCAAAGAAAATTTGGGACAAGAACTCAACCAGGGCAGGCTCCTGGAAGCAGGGGCTGTTACAGCGGGTGTGGAGTTGTACTTTCTACTGGCTTGCTCAGCTTGCTTTCTTATAGAACCCAGGACCACCTGTCCAGAGATATTACCACCTACAATATGCTGGGACCTCCCCACATCGATCATTAATTAAGGAAACACAACTAGATCTCACGCAGGCATTTTCTCAGTTGTGGCTCCTTCCTCTCTCTTAAGACTAGCTTGTGTAAGTAGACATAAAGCCTGCAATTGTATTAACAACTTTTTCTTCTATCAGCTTCAGGGTATCAGGATTTGTGTTCAGATCTTTGATTTAATTGCAATTGAACTTTGTGCAGAGTAAGAAATAAGGATCTGAGGTGGATGGATCTCTGTGAGTTCGAGGACAGCCTGATTTACAAGAGCTAGCTTCAGGACAGACTCCAAAGCTACAGAGAAACCCTGTCTCAGAAAAACAAAAAAATAAATAAATAAGGATCTCATTTCATTCGCCTATGTGTAGCTACTTATTTTGACTATCATGATTTATTGAAGATGCTGTCTTTTCCCCACCAAACATTTCAGTCTCTTTGTCAAAAAAAAAAAAAAAAAAAAAAAGGTAACTGGGAATATGGACTATATTTGGAACCTCTCTATTTCACTAAACAGTCTGCCTCATTTTCTGATAGTACCCTGATATTTTAATCACTATTATCTCTGTGTTATAACTTGAAAACTGTTTTGATGACACTTTCAGAAGTATTCTTATTTTTAAGAATTGTTTTGGCTATCCCGCATCTCTGTTTCCATATGAATTTTAGGAATTTGTTTTTCAATTTCTGTGAAGAAATGCACTGGAAGTTTGAAAGGCACTGTAGATTTCATTTGTTGGGTTGACCACCGTCACCTTGTTAACTATTCCAATCCATAGATATAAAAAGTTTTTCTATCTTCCTGTATCTTCTTCATTTTTTTTCTCTGTCTTATGTTTTCCCTTCATTTGTCTTTCATTTTCTTGGTTATATTTATTCAAGGACATTTTTGAGGTTATTGTAAATAAATCATTTCCATGATTTCTTTGTTGGTGTTGGTTTGTTAATTATTTGTTGTATGAGATGTGTGTGTGTGTGTGTTTTAATTTTGTATCTTTCTACTTTGTTATTTATCAAATTTGGAGATTAGTGGCAGAGTCTTCAAGGTCATTTAAGTATAGAATTATATCATCTTCAAATAATATATTTTGGCATCTTTCTTTTCTATTTGTGGTCTCTTTATCTCCCACTGTCTAGATTATTTAAGTTATATTGGTTAAATTTTATAAGTATGTATCTAGATATCTTCTTTTAGATTTTTACAGTTTACTGGAATATAAATTATCATATTGTTTCTGAATTTCTTTATTATTTGTTTTAATGTTTCCCTTTTAATGTCTGTTTTTGTTAATTTTGTTTAATTTGACTAATAGTTTGTCAATATTGCTAATCTTTTCAAAGAACCGACCCTTCTTTTCATTAATTGTAATTTTGGTCAATTCTATTTCATTAATTTAAACTTTGATTTGTTTATCTCTTCCCATACACTCCTTTTAGTTGTCAATGTTCTTGCTTTTCCAAAACTTTTATTTGTACTATTGATTTATTTATTTGAGGTCTCTCATTTTTTTTTATTTAGGAGCTTAATAGTACAAATTTTTTTTTTTTTTAGTAAATTTTATTAAATTATAAAAGTTTCCATTTCCGCCCCCCCTCCCAACACCCTCCCACTCTCCCCACTCCCCCCCCTCCTTCCTCTCCGTCCCCCAGGGCAGTCAGGGTTTCCTGCCCTGTGGGAAGCTCCAGCTCCCTCCCCCTCCCTCCAGGTCCAGGAAGGCGAGCGTCCAAACAGACTGGATCCCCAAAATCCAGCATATGCAGAGGAAACAGGTCCCAGTGTCATAGCCAATGGCTTTTCAGAAAGACCCCGGGCCAGCCACAGTCAGAGAATCCGGCCAAATTCCGAGAATCTGGCTAGATCACGTCCTCGTTCAGTCCCAGTCCGACTGGCCCTGGTAAATTCTCATCAGATCCGTTCCCTTGTATCAGTGGGTGATAGCATCCCTCGCAGTACTGATTTCGTCTTTCATGTTCCTCCTCCTTCCGCTCCCCCTCCGGACCTCGGGGGGCTCAATCCATTGCTCCAATGTGGGCCTCCGACTGCATAGCCGTCCTTCGCCAGAAGGGAGCCTTTTTAGGGTTTACAGGAGACTTGATTATATATGGGATCCCAGGTCCAAGGAGAAATTCCCCAGATTGCTCTCTGGACAGAGGAGAGGGTGCCTGAATCGGCCGTGGCCCATGACCATACTGATGTATATTTTGCTTATCACCATAGATCCTTCGTCTGGCGAAGGACGGCTATGCAGTCGGAGGCCCACATTGGAGCAAATTTTTCTTTTAGGGATAACTTCAGGATATTTTGAGTTTTACTTTCATTTAATTATATGAATTTTTAAACGTTCTTCTTGACTTCCTCCTTGATGTCAATTATCAATTGGTCATGCCTTGGTTATTTTAATGGATTTTGTATACTTGTGTAGTTTTTTTTTTTTTATTCTTGTTGATATTCACCTTTAGCTCATTGTGGTCAGATAGAACAATGATGTTATTTCAATTGTCATATATCTGCTCAGATTTGTTTTGTTTCCTTACACATAGTAATACTTATAATGAGATTCAGGAACTACTAAAAAAAAGGTTATTCTTTAGTATTTAGATGGATGCAAATCCCTGTCTGGTTTATATTTAAAGATGTTACTTAACTTCAATTTTTATGTATTTTTTTATCTATATCATGTATCTATTGGTGAGAATGGGTTAGTGACATTGTCACAATTATTGTGCTGGGCTTTTCTATTGTTTTAGATCTCAGTATTTATTTGATGATTTTGGATAGCTCTGTGTTAAGTACATATATAGATAGAATTATAATATCTTCTTGCTAGATTGTACTTTTAATGACTGTGAAGCAAGACTCCTTATCTCTTCTAACTTGTTTATGTTTGAAGTCTATTTCTGTGAATAATAAATTAGCTATGTGATTGTTTCTCTGGTTCATTAACTTAGAATACCTTCCCTCATTCTTTTTCACTTAGATGTGTTTATCATTGATAGTGATGTACGCTTCCTTTATGTACCTAATAAATGAATCATGGTTTTAATCTAAGTATAACATCTTTGTTTCTTTATTAGAAAATTGAGACAACTGAAATTAAAAGTTTTATAGAACAAGGTACATTGTTACTTGTCCTATTTTTGTGTTTTCTCAGACATCTTTTGACAACCTGTCCTTCATTTATTATTTGCTTCCTGTGATCTGCTGAATGTGTTTATCCTTCTCTTCATATTGAAATATTTCTTACAGGACCATCTATAAAGTTTTAAATCTTGGTTTGTAGTCACAAATTCCTTTAAGCTGTTCTCATCTAGGAAAGGTGGTTTTTTTTGTTATTTTTCCTTTCACATTTAACAAAGAGTCTTGCTGGGTATGGTACTGATATTTCTGGGTTTGCAATTACTGTAATTCAGAACCTGTAATGCATATTTCTAGGCAGTCTGCACATTAAAAGTCTCTGCTAATTGACTAGGTGTTCTTGTGAAGTGGCTACCTTTATAAGTGACTTGGCTAGTCTGTTTCTTAGCTTTTAATATCCATTATCTATCCTAAGTTTTAATATTTTAATATGCACGTCATGGGAAGTTTTCTTTACGCTCCTATTTGGAATTCTTTAGGATTCCTGTACGTAGATGATCATCTTTGTCCCAAAGTTTTCAAGTTTTTTCTCCACAAATGTATTGAAGATATGACCTGTGCCTTTATTACAATATATTTTCCCATCTTCTAAGCCTGTAATATAAGGCTTATAGTGGTATTTAATTTGTATTTTAATAATAAAGCTACTTGAAGATCAGAGTGAAGAGCTAAAAGGCAAGGAGTAGTGGCACACACCTTTAATCCCAGGACTCAAGCTACCCTGGACTACACAAGATTGAATCTGTCTAAAAAGAGAAATAAAACTCACAAAGATGCTCCTAAAATGTTAAAGTCACATACCTTTAATCCCAGTACTAGGGAGGTGGAGATAGGAGTGATGTGGCTAGATGGGCAAAAGTATATAAGGCAGGAGAAGACCAAGCTCATTGTAGTCTGAGGTGTGCTGGAGAGCCTAACAGTCTGGTGTCATGATGAGGACAGGATTGACCCTTTGTTCGTCTGAGCCTTGTAGAGGTAATAATAACTCTCTAGCGACTTGGCTGCTTTGCTCTTCTGATGTTCAGCTTAAATTCCAATATCTGTCTCTGGGTTTTTACTATTCATGCAACAAAGGCTATTGATTTTTGTGAAGTCCTAGCACTCTCCTACTTTTGTTCACATTTTTCTTAACAATTTACCATTGGCCTTTATTGAGTGGTCAAATTACTATTTTTTGCAATCCATCCCTAATTATCTGGGAATAGGAAATTTCAGTCAAAATGCAGGGATATTCATCTTTAATTTTAAGTTAATGGTTTGTATTCCCAGTATAAAACAGAATATCTCTCCTTGAGGACTCTGTCCTTGAGCACAAAACAACAGGGTTCTAATCTTTATTTATCTTTCCTGCTTCACATCATAGATTATTCCTCATGAGTATTCACAGCCATCCCCCTGTCTCCTCCTGAAGTGAGGGGCTCTGAGTCAACACCACAGACTTCATTGCAGGTTGACCTAAGAAGCCTCTCTTTGGTACTGTCTGTCTGTAGTTCTGCTTCTAGGTCTTCTGTCCTCAGAAACAATTCATAGAAAACCTGGGAAGGTATGAATATTCTACTCAGTTCTCAGTGCTGCCTTCAGTGCTATGTAGTTTCTAAATGAAGGGACATATTTCTTTGGATGTTGATTTCCATCATGATCTGTATACTTTCTGCATTCTACTCTACAAGTCAGCAATAACATGGTCTGTCACATTTTCACTTTCATTACTTTGTTTTAATTTTCACATTCCTTGATAGCCTACAATAGTTATTTTCATGTCATGTCTGACAGTTGCTTGAGGGTGACTTTATTGTGAATAGAAAGAAAAACAAAGAATGAAATTTTAACTGATTTTAAATTTTTCCCCTAATTTTGGGAGGTTAATTAAGGTCACTAAGCCTACAATAATTGCAATGATCTATATTCAAAATATAATCATCACTGCAGAATGAAAACTATTTGTTAGTAGTTGTCCCCATACCCATTTCTCCAGTTCATGGCAGTAAATAACTAAATTGGTTTTCCATCTCTAGGGACTTTCCTCTTTTGCATTTTAAACAAATCAATCCATGAACACCATTTTCAAGGTTCATCCAGGTTCATACATGCTTCATTTCCTTTTGTGGCTGACCAGCATGAAATGGAGACCCAACATTTTGTTACTCGTTCATACATTAGTGGAGCTTGTGTGTTTGTAAATACTACTGCTGTGTACTTTCATATGCAAGGCTTTGACTTTAATATTCAGGTACATGTCTGGGAGTGAAATTGTTAGGTCATATGTTACTTGTAGATTTGACCTTCTGAGCAATGAACAAAATCCTTTCAGAAGAGTTGCACTAGCTTGTCTTCTTACTAGCAATATATCCTTATTTCTTTGATTGTAGCCATTCTAGTAGGTGGTAAAGTAAACTTTCAATGGGAGTTTAAGTCAAATTAATGATTAATGATATTGGGCATATTTTACTGTGCTTACTAACCACTCGCAATATTCACTAGATAAATGTTTGATCAGATCCATTGTCTATATTATAATTAGGTCATTCATCATTTTCTGTGTATATAAGAGTGTTTTCACAACTCTTTTTCCCTTTCAGCAGCCCACAATCCCTTAACCTGCCACTATGCCTGAATACTGTATATAATACATACTGCGCAACATGTACAATTGCATATTGTACATTGTATTGTATAGTATATCCAATTGTAGATTGTATATGCATAATATTATATATATTTTGTAAGATAATTTTCCATGTATCAGGATAACCATAAACACTTTTGACTGTGTCCTTGGCTACTCAAATTGAGATAGTAAGAACTTGGTAGCTGTCTCTAAATTTGCAGGAGGTACAAATCTGTATCTGTACCTAACTTTGTGATTTTGATCAGATCACTTAACCTGGCAGGGCATTAGTTTCCTAGCCTCTAAACAGGCTTAATAGAGATGAACATTACAGGCTGGCTCATAGCACAGAAAATGTATATAGCTAATTTCTCTGTACATGGGAAACATGCATAGCTGGTCAGTTTAGGTCCTCCAAGAAACAGACACAGGTGAAATTAGATAACAACTTGTATATCATTAAGGCAGCAGAAGAGGAGAAGATAAGAAAAGAAGCTTCAAGTGAAACAGCCAATCTACAGACTTGAAAGAGGGGAAATTCAAATATTCCATCTCCGATCCAAATAAAGATGGCCCAGACCCACCGAAAGTCCTTTGTCTTGAGGAAGAAGTCTTGTTTCCTGCTAACTTGCAACAGCCTTCCTATGCATGGCACAGGTTTGGTGGTAAATATGGAGCATTAGAAACTGGGAAACTATCAACTATACTCTCAATAGAAGAACTGAGTAGAGCACATTCAGGGCACAAATACTATATTATGAAAAATCAACATAATAATGATTTACTACCACTTTCATTACACCATTAGCAAATATGTGTTTTTAAATCCTAGCTCTAATACCAGAAAGTGCTCTTTAGTAGCAGAGAGTTTGTTTTTCCATCTTCATGATCATGATATCCAGAAATAGAATGATACATATGAATTATTCAGTAAGAATATCTTAAGTAAATAAATTATCCAGACAATGCCCCAGTACATATGCAGGCATCAAGATTCCACATTGAAACTGAATGCTCTCAAACTTGGATTAAGAGTAAATCAACAGATAAAATCATTAAGATCATCTCTGTGTAGAACCTTTCTAAGGCAAACTACTGCTGTTTCACTTTTTTTCATGGCATTATCTCCCTTTTCCTCTATGGAACTGGCTTAAAGACGAAGCTGAAGGCTGTCTGTAGGAAAAAAAACATGGTTACCAAACCATTTCTATTGTGAATGGTCAGTCTTGGATGATTTACAAAGTTTTAGTTTTTATTATGCTTAGACACTCTCTACAAAGATGTTTCAGTTATAATGGGTTAATCGGTACTCCTATTAGTCTGAAGTCAAACAGTCTTGATTTCACTGGAAAAAAAAAAACTTGATTTCTATACCCTCATCTAGACATACCATCCAACCTAAAAATCAAAACCACACTGGCCTGCCACCACTACCTCTTCTCTCATTGTAAATATAGAGAAATGAAGGCAATTAGTGACCTCTGAGGACAGAAAATTGTCTGTGAACTGGGTAGTGATGAAATGCTATGAGGTAACCTTTACAGTCTATTTGTAGTGTTCTCTGATTATAGAATTTAAAATTGGCAAGATTACAACTACAACAATTATGTGGTGATATCTAAATATAGACCTTGATGCAGAAGACTAAGAGTATAAACCCACCCTCTTCTCCACATATCATTTTCTCAATGAATAAGGTCAACCCAGTTAAAAGAGAAATGCTGAGATAGAAGGAAACTAGGCAAATGGAAGTAAGTTCACCTTGAGAGCATATAAATGATTGGATTATTGTTGCCGCAATCCATTTGTTTACCTGATATTGTCATTTTTCTCTAAATCATTGCATTGTTCACAGCTCACTAATCACCATCAATGCATCATTATCTCTTAATAATGAAAGCAATTCTAGTCATTATAATTTCAAGGATCAGACTCACTCAAAAATCACACTTTCTACAATTGTATCACTGCTACTAAGAAAGGTTTTCTTGGGTTTTTTATCATTACAATCTCCTTTAATTGAAATTATTTCTTAAAATTAACAATGTGACAGTGTTTATTGTTACTTGGCATATCACTGCAGTATTACATAAGTCAATAAAAATCACACTGTGAAAAATTCTTTTATTTTTAAAGAACATAAAAGCCACAAATTAGCTAATGTTTTCAATCACTCCAAATATTGGAATTAACTTACTCCACATGTACATAGAACAGAGAGATTGTATCAAACAATAAGAAGTTGAATGTCAGAATTAGAATAAAAATACTGATAGTGGTTGAGTAGCCTAGTTATGGAGTTGCTTTTAAAGCCAGAAATTTTTGAAGAAGATTGCTCATATCCTAGATACATTTTATCTTCAAAAGTATAATGAAATAAATAGAAGTTATGATTTTGTGTAGAAAACTATGAGAGTGTTGCCCAGTTTCTTTGTGGCAATATTATTTGGGAGACTACAACATAAACATAAGCTCTATTAAAATATATGACATCTCCATTAAATGTCTGTTCATATCAGTGGTATCAATCATATCAATGAAAAAATGACAAAACACATTTAAAACAATATAGTAGTTCTCTCAAGAGCTAGGGCATAGTTATTCCTTATGTTAATGGTCACATGTCAGGAAAATGTGTATTAATAAGGTGACTATACATTAAGGCAGATTAATAAATTGTCAGTTACAGTGATAACTATAATTAAACCCTGTTGAAAAACCTGAATGGTTATACAATAGATGAATATTCCAGTCAACTCTTGCAGATCAACTTAATGAATATTATTTGTCTATTTTAATTATAAAGTCTTTATGAAAAGAGAAAAATTTTAATTATGAAATGATAGGTGGAAAACACAAAAAATATGTTTATGGTGCTGTTAGCATATTTTAAATATTCAGAAAACATTGTTCAATGAAATATATAGAATGAGAAAATTTGTTGCAATCAATGAAAATAATGCCTGTTTAATTTTTTCATAGGTAAATCCTCTGTCTTTGATTTAATGTATTGTGAAAAGCAAAGAAAATAAAATTAATTACAAATAAGAATTTTACATTTTAGTGTGGACAAAAGTATAGCAAATATTGTTTTTCAATGGCTTGGTTCAGTTTGATAACTTAAAATTATCTTTCTAGGTATTTGTAAATTATACAAATGGAAACAGTGCCTGCTATATACTCTTGCCTAGTAAGAATAGTACCTTCAACATTGCTGTTCTTTGAAAATGGTAGATAGTAAATGTTTAACTTATAATCATATATTTCATGAATTACTTGGAGCTGCCAGTGCTTTACCAAAATGTAGCTCTGGATGTTTGATATACCATAATCTTTCACACAATTCACTCTCAGCTCATCTCCTCATACTAGCTATGCTGGATGTGAGTATAGGGCATCCTTCCATGTCTTGTGAGATTTTAGCATGAATCATCACGAATACTGTAACAAATACCTAAAGGCTACTGTGAGTGTATTGTTAGCCATAAAATGTTGTACTGAATGTAGAATTTTGTCACTTTCTGTTGTCCTTCTCATACTAAAGTGATAATTGCACCATTGGGTTGTTTTATGAGTCATCTGTTCACCTCCTGAGTAGATAAATGGAAGGAATCGAGGTTAGAAATTTCATCATGGTAGCAGAACATAGTATTTGCTCAGGGAAAGCTGGGGAAGACTACACGACACAGTGTTTTGTGTACTAATCTCTCTGCCTGTGCCATTAGCTACTAAGATTGAAGGTAATATAAAATTATTTTTTAGATAATTTTGATGTACTCAAAAATACACCAAAGAGAGAACAATAGAAAAATTTCTAGTTAAAAACTATAGATGGAAGTTTCTGTCCCACCTAGTCCCACAGCCATTCAGTCCCAAAAAAACACACAGAGGCTTATATTAATTGTGAAGTCAGAATCAATGAAACACATATGCCCCTGACCTTAGCTTGAAACCAGCCAATTGCATGAACATGAAACCAACCAACCATTCTTTGAACATGAAACCTATGAAATCTCTGATTTTGTCCAAGCTCAGGGAATTGAAATCCAATTCTTATCTGGAAAATCTTCTGCCTAGAAAAACTCCATCCTTAAGAAGCCCTATATAAACCCTCACCTATTCAGTTAGCAGCTGCCTCTTTCCACCCTGTGAAAGGTAGGCACACTCCTGAACTCCTCCCTCCCCAATAAATCTATTCGATGAGTTTTTGTTGGAGACCTTCTTTCACCTGAGTATAGCAAGAAATTCCTTTAGAGGAGTAGAACAGAGCAATGATGGCCATCTCCACTGGGAAACTCTCTTAGCAGAGTGGAGCAGAGCCCAGCTGTAATGGCTCTCTCTCAGAGAGAAGCAAAGTTACCACATCCTGTGGGGAGACCATGTCTCACTGGAACACAACTTCAGGTATATCCTGAATTCCCTACAGTTAGAATATCTTTCTCCACAAAACTGTAGGTATCTAGTCTTATTTTGGCAAGTTCAGGATTCACTTTTCTGTATCCTAAAGAATATCTGGCAGACATTTTTATGAAGCAAGAAATTTGTAGGACTGTCCCATCTTAACTTAGCAAAGTCCAACAGTCTTTTCCCTTTGTGTTCTGCTAATCCATTTTGTACAACATATTGTCAACAGTCAAGACAAGAGCAGTTTCTTACATAAATGGACAATTTTGAAACATTGAAAGCAAAATTCACATGGAGTTTCTTCAATGCCCATCTTCTTTGAAGTAAATGGATGCTACCAGGAGCAGATGTGTCTCATTTTTATTAAAAGCCCTATGTTAACAAAAATATTTATATGTCATATTCTGTAGGTCTTTGAAGTGTTTGCGGACAATCTATCTAAAATATATCTGTGTTTGAACTGGAAAACATACATAATATGAGAATAAATTTGATTGCTATAGGTGACCATTTACCAACATTTCCTTATTAGCCTAAATAGTTTGTAATAATAACTTTCAAGGACTAGAAATTTACAATAGACCTTTAAATGAACTACATAGGCACAATACCGTAAACAGGAGTAAAAGCATACATACTATATGTTCTAACAAAAATAACTTCAAATTTGTATCAATATCCAAAAATCCATATTAATGTAAAATATTTAAGAATACTGGTTGCCCAAAAGTAGACTCAATAATCCACCATTTTATATTATCATTATCCCTCTTTTTCCTCTTCAGAAAGAGATCCTTGAATTGAATCACCTTTGTTCACATTTTTTTCTGCCCTGCCCAATAATACTTTGTACTAACCCCCCTATATAGTAACAAACATCCATAATCCACCAAATGACCAAAATCCAATCACCCCCATCTCTTGTGAATGTGGGCATTGTGTTTTCTAGACTACTTCCTGCTGTCTCAGGGTACTGGAGTCTTTGGCGGACCCTGAGAAAATTAAGATAATGGTCAAGTCCCAGCTAGAATAGACTCCAAGAATGAACCATCTCAGCTAGCAGTCTTGTAGCTCTTCTGGATGTAGAACTCTGAGGAAACTGCAGCAGAGGCACTCTGAGAGGCTGGATCACCTGGGCCAGGCATTTTTATTTCTATTTGGTCCCCTTGCTCTGAAAACACACAAACTTTCAAAGTTAACATACATTTCTGCATTAACACAAGTATAGATTGCATGTTGTACACAAGTCAGTCAAAGATTTTATTTGGTTTTTGTTTTAGCAGCTAAAATATCACCTGACATGCAGTTTTCCTATATTTATTTCTTTATGTGTGCAGCCAGGATTTTCAGGGGCATCTCCCTTGATCAAATTCAATCTATTTAACCTCGAATGAATCTATAGCCTTTCATTTTCTGTGGAAACAAAACCATAACCTCTTCCCCAAAGTAGTACATTTTTTACATTCATTTTAAACTTAAGGTATTCCTAAAGTATCTAGACCTGTTTAATTCAGTAGTTCCTTCTGCAGTCCAATGTCTTGCAGTAGCTATCATTCTCTATTAATTAGCATTCAAAAAATAAAAATTAATAAAACACCACATATATACATAAATATGTATATATTTATATTGTGTCTTATATGGAGTCTTACACAGACTCCATATGTGTGTGACTTATCCTTTTTATATTATCTTATTTAAAGATTTTATTATATTAATTATAAACTATTTTTTTCTATTACTGAACCCATTTTCTTTTCATTTTTAAGCCAATGCACAGTTTTTAAACACACCATAACCTGTTTAGAGTTTTTCTTTTACCCATTTGGATCCGTCTTTACTGGGCAGTTGCTGTGTTCTCTGATTGTATGAGGCAAATATTAAAATGCTATGTCAGTCACCATGCTGCTTAGTGCATGGCATTGGCACATGGTTCTGGCAGATGGTACTGGTTGTTCACTTCAAGCCAGAGATAGCAGCCTGTTGCTGTGCCTTTGTGTGCTGCTAAATCCTAGTTCACCTGAGAGATTTCAGTATTAGAGATCAAAATCTGACTCTTTGACCAGAATTTTCTTAGCTTTCTTAGGTCTTATGAGAATATAAATGACGGTGCATTCGATGTCATATGTAGATGGATTTTATTTTGGGCCACCAGCTCACAGAAATGACATGGAGACATTATTAATTATGAGCTAGAACTGACCTGAATGCTTCTTCCTTAAAGACTATCTTTCATGATACCAAGACCCCTTACAAGCATTCATAGGTGGAAAGCAAGTAACAATCCTACCCAGCTATTATGCCTGTGAAAAACATCAATAACCAGAATGGCATATAATTCTAAAGGTAGCTTAATGGCAAACATACTTTAAAGATGATCAACAGTTGTCCAATTGGACTCAAGACCAACTCAACAAGAGAGAAGCCATTCCTGGTCCTTGAAACCTAGCTAATTATTCAGTGCTTGTGAAGGCAGAGATGTTGTAGAAAACCTACATCTACTATTTTCCTAAAATAGTGTAATCCTTACAAACATCTAAATATTTTCCTTATGCTTACAATTAACTGTGAATATATTTACAAATTCACCAATCATCATAAAAAAAATTCATTGAAAAATAAAGAGACCAATGCAGAAAACCACAACCAAATAAAATGCAGAGTTTTGGAGCAGAGTACCAAGGGACGCATGTACAAAAGGAGCACCAACACCTAAGGCTCAGGGAACATTGCATAGAGGGTGTGGAAAGATTGTAAAAACTGGAAGATCAGAGAGTGTTCTGTGAGGTCGTGTCTCCTGACATACCAGAAGCTACACACATAGAGCCTCACCAACATGACTGCCGAAATGTTCGCTAGACAAGAGGGACATTGATGGACATGCCAGAGTAGTCAGAGAAAAGCCCTTGAGGCCTCAAACCTACAGAAAGAACTATAAGTAACTGAGAAAAGCTGGGAACTAGAGGATATATATATATGTATATATATATATATATATATATATATGTGTGTGTGTGTGTGTATATACACATATATATGTATATATATGAAAATGTATGCATACTCATATACAGCATTTTTTTATATATGCATATATATATACAAGTACAACATTTAATGATTTAATGAAAAAAGATGCTGTGAATTTTAAGAAGAGCCAGGATTTATATATGAGAGGGCTTAAAGGGAGGAAAGGGAAGTGGGAAATTATTTGATTATAATCTCAAAAAGAAGTCCTAGTCAATACTTTTCTAAGATTAAAAAGAATTTTCTAGAAAAATTTCTTTATCAATAGTACATTATCAGAATTATTACATCAGTAATAATATAAATATATTTCTTTTCAATTTTTAATTTTCAGGTATGTGATTTAAAAATTGACAATGCTTTCTTCCATTAATAATATCCACTACATTATTTTTCAGAACTTATACCAGGCTTATATCTTTGGGAAAAATTCTCTTGGTTTGCCATGGCTTACAATACTTAGTGGTATTTTTGATGATTATTATGATCATGTTCATGAGGCCTACTTCCTGTAGTAGTTTCTTGTTTTGTTGGGGTACCAGAGTCACACCAAACTCAGACTAAATAAATCTCTCCCCTATATTTTAGAAGTATTTTTTGTTAATTCTTTAATGGTTTTGGTAAAGTATGCAGACTTTTCATTTTAGAAAGCTCCATCCCAGCCATTCATGCTTAGATTCCATTACTACTATGCATACCATTTCTACGTATATTAAATACAATCACTTCTGTGCATTCTTACAATTGTTTAGTTCAATCTTACAATTTTTAGCACATTTTTTTGGACAGAAGTGTCTTTTCTTACTGTCTGCCATTTTAACATTTTCTAGGGACTTTACCTCTGTCAGTGGTTGTTTAAAAGTGATTATTTAATGAATTTTTGCTTTAATGTGACCATCAGATCTTCACAGATTTTCTGGCAGTCCTAATAAGATTTTCAGTGTTTGATTTCAAATTTTTTACAAAATAGTTACAAGGAGAAAAACTGTGTGTTTTCTTTTTAACGTTTGACTAATTAATTTTTAAAATATTTCTAGGTTTGTATTGCTATCAATAATCTATTTCATTTCATTGTATCTTAAACTTTTTATTTTATGAGATGAATTTTTAATTCTCCTTTATCATCTGATGAATGATATTTGTGGAAGGTATTTTGCTACATTTTAAAAATGAAGAAGTTGTTCAAACAAGAGAAGTATTAGGGTTGACAAGATGCTGAAGACCCTGCTTCATCAACAGCTTTGTGCTGACAGCATCTCTCATCACTAAACAAATGTAAGGAAGGCTCAGTGAATTCTCACAAAGAAGCTGGGCATCTGTGGATGCTGCAGCACTGACTGATGAAAATAGATGTTGTGCCAATGCTGAGATGGTCCTCCTCCTAGTCAGTTTTTACTACAGCACAAGTACAAACCATTGAAGAAGATGAGAAAGCTACATATTCTGTAGCAGAGCTAAATGATTACAGTGAAGGATATATGCGCTCTGAATAACCATGTGTTATTTTTGTAGAATGATGTTCCAAATGATATTAATGTGCAGTATGAACTGATGTTGAAGTATTCTTTTCAATCTAGAATTACATTAATATACTGTGAAAGGACAAAGATAAAGAGCAGGTAGTCTTCAGGGTGTTAATAAGCATAATATTCAGTAAATGTGGTGTTACAGTTAAAAATGAAAAATGAAAAGGGAGAGTCATCTCACAGAGCACTCAGAATTTTCTGTTAGTTTCTTGGGTCATGAAATTACATAACCTTCCTAGTGGCTAAAAGTGTATGCTTCAAATCAGAATGGTAGGAGTGGTTACTACTACATACATTTGTTATCCAATGTCCCGTGTCCCATCTTACAGTTAGCAAGAAAAAAAAATATCATCTGAACTAAAAGCTGCAGTGGCTATCTCACCACAAGAACAATTTTCACTTCCACCCCACACTGGCTTGTTATTATGTGCAGGAGGAAGGTAGCCCATGGATAGCAGCCTGCTCCTGGAGATGGTGAGCAGGCTCAAGGACATCTTTTGTTGTGAGTCTAAGATGTAGCCGAGAAATAATGACTGCTATTTTTGCTTCATATGTACCATTAAGAATGCAATGAAAGTTGATATAATTGTTAAATTTAGGTGATGAATATTGGATGTAAAAATCAGGGCTTAAAAAATGGTTCAATGATTGAGCACACAACTTGTTCCTGCAGAAGACCCATTTTCCATTGTGAGCACCAACGTGGCAGAACCATTTCGTTTCAGTTCCAGGTTTTATGACACCTCCAGGCATGCTCATGGTACATAGCTATTTATGCAGGCAAAATACCCATACATGTTAAACAACAACAAAAGAAAACAAAATAACAAGGGTACTATTGCTTCAAAACCATACAGAATAATGTTATGGTTTAAAGCTCAGGTTTATGGTCTCAGCTACACGAGTTTGTGTCCTAATTTTTCTCTTATTAGTGTACTGAAGCAAATTATTGAGTGATCCCTTTACCACTTACCACTGACCCCTATAAAATGTATGAATGGCACTGTTACACTGTTCCATACTTAGAGTTGTATCATCCTTGTCCTTCCTACAGTAGCTCATCAACCACCTAAACAAATTATTTATGCTAGTCTTTAGTTTTTACAACATTTATCAACTGGTTGAAAACATCCCGTAAATGTCTTCTAATTGTAGGGGAATGTGTTACAGTAGTGGCATTGGGATATGCTGACTTATCAGAAGCCAGGATATACTTAGAGCTGTGATAGGACAGCTCGGGGGTGGGAGGCTAGAACCACAACAGGACAGCTCTAGAGGCTGGAGCTGCAAAAGGACAGCTGGAGGAAAGGTGTCCTGACTACTGAGAAGTCAGGCTACCAAGAGCTGCGATAGGACATCTCTGGAGGCTGGAGCTGCAATGGGAGAGATCAGCCCTGTAGGGAAAGGTATCCTGACTATCAGGAAGCTAGGCTATCCGAAGCTGGGGTGTCGTGAGGGATGGTACCCTGCGAGATATAGGAATCCTGTTCTCCTGGAGAGCTACTACAGATGAATTCTGCTCTGTTTCCTTATGGGAGCATCCTAGCAAAGCTATCTGCTTCTTCTCCAGCCTAAGATGCTTCTTCTGCTAACACTCTGCTAAAAGGGAGGTCCCTGAAGAAATGTAGCAATCCCCTCCTGCTCTGGTGAAAAGTTGTTATGTTTCCTCTGCTGGCCTTGCTTAGTCCCCTTTTCCTAGCAAGGTTCTCTGCCTTGCTGAGGCCCCCTAGTGAGCATCTCAGCAAAGTTTTTCACCTCAGCCCCCTAAGGGACATCCTTGCTCTTCTGCTCTGTGCCAGTGAATGAAGGTCATCACCTAAGACTCTTTCGAGAAAGAGATTTATTTGGGAAGGAGGAATCCAGGAGTGTGACTGCCTCTGCCAGGGAGGGATTAATGGCAGCTCTTAACTGAAGGAGTGGAGAGGCTTCTATAGGGCTTCTTATGGGCGGAGTTTTCCCAGGGGAATGGGAGATTGCTTAATTTTTTCCTGTTCAGGGGCTGGTCAGTTTAGTTGATCAGGGGCAATGATGGCTCTGACTTTATGGTCAAACTGTGTTGTTTTTTTTCCCACTGGTTCTTTTTAGCTTTTTGACTCTAATTTTAGGACCAGGGCATATTTCTTTCACTGGCTCTGATTCTAGGAACAAAGTGTGTTTCTTTGACACTAGTATCAAAGCCAGGGCACATGTCTATAGTCATGGGTTCAGGGATAAAGATGTTTCTCTCCCGGGCCCAGGTCTCAAATACAGAAATGCGTTTCTTTCTCTGACTCTGGGTTCAGAGTCAGGGTGCTCAGTGATTGATCAATTTCCTGCTCTTCTCCCTTTTACCCTACACTAATATCTAAAGGTAGAGCTCCTGGCTTCTACTTTATTCAGATCAACCAATATATCTATATAGAATTCTCTTAGAGAAATCACTTGAACAAAACTATATGCAGTTTTAAAATAATCATTAAGATTTTCAAAATGCCAATGAGAACTAAACTTAAATGTCTTAAAACTGAACAGTATAGAACCTATTTGGTTTCTCACAGAGTCTTTTCATCATAAAGGTGAACAAAGGATCCTTACTTCTTGGTTGAAGTTCTTCTCTTTTGTCATGAAATGCCATATATAATATTAACATGTTAAACTCTAGGTCTGCCACCATAGCTGTATAGTTGTAAAAGAACAAAGTATATCAAAGTCCTGGAAGCATAAAGAAATATAAAAGTCAAACCAGACATGAATGAAAGGCGAGTATAGCTTTCACAGTGTTTTGTCCTCCCACCACCTGAATAACCTGCACACACTAGCTGAATACTGTATTATAACCTGGGAAATAATGTGCTCATCTGAGAAGGAAGCTCGGGAGACTTTGGGAAATATTCTATATTCAAACCTTCAAAGGGATCACCTGAAAAGATTCTCATTTGTATGTTGTAACTATGGGAACAATGTGGGATCTGAGTCTCACTGAAGGATTTAGAACCAGATAGAGATTTTTGCTTCTTTTTGGTCACCACAGAGCTACAGAACCTGGAAACAAATGGTTAGCACATATTTTCCATGTGTCGTGTGTAGGAAATAAGAGAAAGACCCAAAAGTGTTGGTAAATAAGATCGCAAAAGGGGCAAGATGAGTTTAGGGGTCCAAGAAAAGAAGTACAACTGGGCTCTCTTATTGAAGGTGGTTATTTAGCGTCTTCCATCTATTTGGAAGGCTAAGATTGTATTTCCATTGAGGGAATTTGAACAGAATTTTCAACTCTGTAGACAAAGTGTCAACAGAACTAAGAGGCTGCTCTAGTATATCAGCATGAGAGAGAGAAAGAAGCTATGCTGTTCACGAACAGCTTTTCTACTCTGCTATCTTCTTCCTTTGTGTATCTTACAGGTCAGTACCACAGCACATTGGACATCAAGTGGTCAGCATAGAGAAGTGAAAGTGAGATGTTACAATCTTCTTTCTAATACAAGCTACAGATGTTGGTAATTCATTTTGAAATTTAAATATGATTAGAGAAAGAGTATTCAATTTTCATAACTGAGGTTATGATTTATTCGATACAACCACAAATATCACTGTTACTTACATCCAAAGACAAAAGTCAAGTCAGTGAAAAACCAGAAAAGAAGATATATATTAAATACATTCAGATGCACAATAAAAATGAAGCTAAAGATACATGAAGCCATTTGTGGATGGTTATATCCGTCCCACAACCTGGGCCATTGCTACCTGTTACTTTGTTATTAGAGAAATGGATTTGGGACAGGGCTGGCAATAAAGGATTAAAAAAATCCTGTCTCTTCTGCTTTGCTTTGGTACCTGAGTTATCTCCATCAACTCGACAACTTTGGTCTAAGGTTTATTTAAATGCTTCTTGCCACAGATCTCTATCATCTATCTATGTATCTATCTATCTATGTATCTATCTATCTATGTATCTATCTATCTATGTATCTATCTATCTATCTATCTATCTATCTATCTATCTATCTATCTATGTATCTATCTATTTATCTATCTATGTATCTATCTATCTATTTATCTATCTATCATCTCCCTCCCCTTGTCCTGAGAAAATAATATATCATAAACATGTAAATTAGAAATATTTTAAATTTATCCTTTAGCATTATGAAAGACAGGTCTCCCAGATCAAGGATTTGGTGTCTGCTGAGGACCTGCTCGTGTGGAGATCCTTCTCATTATATTCTCCTGAGTTAAAAGAGATTAGCTAACTCTTTGGAGTATCTTGTTAGGAAACTAATCCATTTAGGAAAACTGCACTTTTATGACTTTGTCACTTTCCTAAGACCTTACTTCTCAATGCCATACCTTGCATACTAGAAATTCAACCTAAAAATTCTTCATTGGAAGGTCACAAACTTTTAGACAAAAGCAACTAACTATCTAAAACATCTTAAAAGGATGTAGATTTTCTTGTGTTGGTTATTTATGATTAATACATTCACATTTAACCTTGTGTGCTTTCAAATATCTTTCATGGCCTCGTTCTTTAAGATGAAAGTTATTGTGTCACTTCCTGAAGGCTTGGTCAAATTATCATCAGTCTTCCCTAGAGAATTTATTACCTTAATATTCTGAGAAATTTTTCACCATGCAGCATGTTTGTTTTTATTTTCAGGCTTGATCTCCTTTTGTTGTCTTATTGCTAGCTAGGACCTCAAGAACAATATTGAATACAAATGGAGCGAGTGGACAACCTTGTCTTGTTCCTGATTTCAGTAGGATCACTGAGTGTTTCTCTCCATTTAGTTTGATATTGGCTGTTGGCTTGCTATATATTGCCTTTATTATATTTAGGTATGTTGCTTGTATCCCTGCTTTCTCCAAGACCTTTATCATGAAGGGATGCTGTATTTTGTTGAAAGTTTTTTAAACATCTAATGAGATGATGATGTGGTTTTTATTTTTCAATTTGTTTATATGGTGGATTACATTGACAGTTTTTTGTGTGTTGAACAATCTCTGCATCTCTGGGATGAAGCCAACTTGGTCATTGTGGATGATGGTTCCGATGTTTTCTTAGATTCGATTTGCGAGTATCTTATTGAGCATTTTTGCATCAATGTTCATGAGTGAGATTGATCTGTAGTTTTCTTTCTTAGTACTGTCTTTGTGAGGTTTGATTAAAAGGGTAATTATAGCTTCATAAAATAAGTTTGGCAATGTTCCTTTTGTTTCTATTGTGTAGAAGAATTTGAGGAATATTGGTATTAATTCTTCTTTAAAATCTTGTAGAATTCTGAGCTGAAACCATCTCTTTCTAGGCTTTTTTTGATTATGAGACTTTTGATGAATATTTCTATTTTTTTACATATATATATTTAATTTGCTTATCTGGTCTTTATTTTATTTTGGTAAGTGATATTTATTCAGAAATTTGTTCATTCCTTTTAAGGTTTCAAATTTAGTGGAGTACAGGTTTCAAAATATTACCTGATGATTCTGGAAATTTCCTCCATATCTGTTGTATGTCCCCACTTTCATTTCTGATTTGTTTAATTTGGATATTCTTTGTCTGCCTTTTGATTAGTTTGGATAAAGGTTTGTCTATTTTGTTGATTCTCTTGAAGAGTCAACTCTTTGTCTCATTGATTCTCTGTATTGTTTTCTTTGTTTCTATTTTGTTGATTTCAGCTCTCAATTTGATAATTTCATGACATCTAGTTCTCTTGGGTGAGTGTGCTTCTTTTTGTTCTAAAGTTAACAAATGTTCTATTAATTCACTAGTGTGGGATTTTTCCAGATTTTTTTTTATGTGTGCATTTAGTGCTATGAACTTTCCTCTTAACACTGCTTTCATTGTGTCCCATAAATTTGGGTATGTTGTGTGGTCATTTTCATTGAATTTTAGGACGTCTTTAGTTTCTCCCTTTACTTCTTCCTTGACCCATTGATGTTTCAGGTGAGCATTGTTTAATTCCCATGTGTTTGTGGGCTTTCTGGAATTAGTGTTGCTGTTGATTTCTAGTTTTAAGCCATGGTGATCCGATAAGATACATGGGGTTATTCCATTTTTTTTTGTATCTGTTAAGGTTTGTTTTGTTGCCAAGTATGTGATCAATTTTTGAGAAGGTTCCATGAGGTGCTGAGAAGAAGGTTTATTCTTTAATGTTTAGACAGAATATTCTATATATGTCTGTTTAGTCCATTTGATTCATAATATCTGTTAGTTCCCTTATTTCTTCATTATTTTTTTGCTCAGTGGTGAGAGTAGAGTGTTGAAGTCTCCCACTATTAGTGTGTGGGGCTTAACATATTATTTAAGCTTTAGAAGTGTTTCTTTTACATATGAGTGTGCTCTTGTATTGGGGGCATAGATGGTCAGTATTGAGATTTTCTCTTGATGTATTTTTTCCTGTGACTAATGTGAAATGTCCTTCTTTGTCTCTTTTGATTAATTTTAGTTTAAAGTCTATTTTGTTAGATATTAGAATAGCTATACCAGCTTCTTTCTTAGGTCCATTTGATTAGAAAAATTTTTCCAAACTTTTACTCTGAGGTAATATCTATCTTTGAGGTTGAGGTGTGTGTTGAAGGGAGTGGAGAGAGTTGTTAGGTGTTGGTTAAATCTGGTTTTGTCATAGAATATCTTGTTTTGTCCTTCTATGGTGATTTAAAGTTTTGCTGGGTATAGTAGTCTGGGTTGGCATCCATGGTCTATTAATGTCTTCATAACACTTGACCAGGACCTTCTTGCTTTTATTATATCAATTGAGCAGTTAGGTGTAATTCTGATAGGTCTACCTTTACATGTTACTTGGCCATTTTTCTTTGCCACTCTTAAAATTCTTTATTTATTCTGTATGCTTAATGTTTTGATTATTATGTGGCTAGGGAACTTTTTTTTGGATCCAGTCTATTTGGTGTTGTATAAGCTTCTTGTATCTTCATAGGCATATCTTTCTGTAGGTTTGGAAAGTTTTCTTCTATGCTTTTGTTAAATATATTCTCTGTGCTTGAGTTGGACTTATCCTTCTTCTATACCAATTATTCTTAGGTTTGTTCTTTTCCTGGATATTTTGGGTTAAGCTTTTGTTAGATTTAAAGTTATCTTTTACTGATGAGTCTATTTTCTCTACTGCATCTTCAGCGCTTGAGATTCTCTCTTCCATCTCTTTTATTTTTGCTGTTTATACTTGCATTTGTGACCCCTGATCATTTTTCTCATGATTTCTCTTTCATAATTACCTTGGTTTGTGTTTTCTTTATTGTCTCTATTTTAGTTTTCAAGTCTTGGATAGTTTCTTTCATATGTTTCATTTCTTTTTCTTGGTTTTCTTTACAGGATTTGTTGATGTCTTCCAATTTTTTGTTTGTCTTTTCCTTCATTTTTTTTTCTTTTGAGGAAATTTCTCCTTTCCTCTTTAAGCACCTCAAACATTCTCCTGAAGTTATTTTTAGATCATTTTCTTTTGATTCATCTATATTTGGTTGTTCAAGTCTTGCTGTTGAAGGGTCACTAGATTTTACTGGTGTCATGTTGCTCTTTGTGGTGTGGCATGGGTTCTGACCCTGTCTACTCATCTTAATCTCTAATTGGTATAGTTGGGGATATCTGTGACCCTGGTGATCAATCTTCCAGGTGTCAGTAGCTCTAAGGCTCAAATGATTGCTCCTGATAGTGCAGTCAGTGCCATGGTTGCAGTTATGCAATTGATCACCCTGTGTCCCTGGAGGTTGGTCAGCACTCCTTGGGTTTGCTCCACTACCATGGAATTTACTGTCTCAGTCCTGCTCTCGCCTAGATTGCTGACTCAGAACTGTTTCTGTTAATGTCTCTGTTTTATATCTGCTCCTGTGGAGGTCCCTGGCTTGCAATTGGTCCTATAGAGATCCTGGCTGAGGCCTACTCACTCAGAGGTCTCAGACTCATGCCTGGACCCTCAGAGGTCATGGCTCAGGTCTACTCCCTTAAAGGTCCCAGACTCACTCCTGGACATGCAGAGGTCTCTGGTTCCTGTATACACCCTCGCAGGTTCCAGATACATGCCTGAACCCACAGAGGTCTCTGGCTCCAGCCCATTCCCTCAGCAGTTGCTCTCCTGTACCTGGTCTCATGGAGTTCACTGTCCTGGGCCCACTCCGACCCAGGTTGCTGGCTCAGTCCAGCTCCTGTAGAGTTTTCTGCCTAGGCCTGCTCTGGCCTAGGTCACTGGCTCCATCCTGCTACTGTGAAGTTCACTGTCCCAGGCCCACTCTGTCCCAGGTCATTAGCTCAGTCCTGTTTCTGTGGAGTTCGCTGCCTCAGGCCCCGATAACTGTTTTCTATGCCTTTATATGAAATATGCTTTCTGTAGGAACCCTATCTTTCTTCCTGTTCAAAGTTCATATCTATGTTCAGACATGCTTCTTTACTCATGTGTTAAGGACTTTCACCTCTTAACCACTACTACCATACTTGGCTTACTCATGAAACCTCTCTCCACTTGCTGTACCCTAAAACTTAAGGCCTTAGCTCTGTGCTTCTTGTCACAAGCCATCTCATTCTTCACTATGCTCTTTAACCACAAAAATATAAAAAAAAAATAGTTTGCCACTTGTTTTGTCATTACACTAATTATCTGCTGGTCTTTTACTTTAACTAGTGTCTTAATTCTCCTAAAACATTATATGAATGCAGAATAATCAGCAAAATGATTAAACCATAGGTGAATACACACACACATACATATATATGTATACATACACATACCGTGATATATGGCATGTGCATGTATACATATGGTCATCAGCAACAGAATTTGGGTAGTTGCAATGTGTCCACATCGTTCCCTTGTAGAAGTCTTATCTATCAACGACATATAGATGAATCTCACATGAGTAAACCTTGAAAGGCTGCCTGAGGATCAGCTGAAGATTTATATCCAAGAGAGATGGTAGTCATTGCTTTGGTGAACATAGAATTCAACAGAATGGGAGCCCTGATTTTAACTTTCTAAGATAGCACAGTTTAAAATGGTGCATTGAATCCCAACACCAGTCATATTAGCTTTTCCTTACAGACTTCCAAAAACCTAATGAAGCACAGCCTTCTTTCTCTCTCCTGTCATGCTTTTGTGATCTCACTTTAGGCTTTCTTTCACTAGAGTGCACTTACAGTAACTCCAAATCATCAGTTAATCCTTTGTAAAATAAAACATCTAAATTTGAGATCTATGGTGATTTCTTCTCAAAAGCAGTAAAAGAAATCTCCAACGTACTGTCAGTTGTCTGCTAATGAGCACTGAATGCACAGCGCTAAGTTCAGTAAACCTCATTGAGATGTGTTAGCAAGAGACAGCGCTATATTAAAGGTCTGAAACAAGAACAATAATTAAGGAAACTCAATGCCAGATCCTTTTCATCTTTAACTGCTGGTACCTACAGTTCATACACACAAATATAAAAGGTCATCAGAATTCACTTTATAATGAGTGCGTATTTATATTCCACAAATTTTGCCTGTCACAAATGTAGTGATAATGGGCTGAAACAAACTTGATATAGTTAGTCCTAGGACATGGCAAGAACACAGAACAGGGTAAAATGAGAAAGCCCACATCTGTCAATAAAGGGTACAGCACAGCTCCCTCTCCCTAATTCATTAGGAATGAACTCATGAGGCACTGTCTGTGCACTGTCCAGAGGTTCAGAAATTGGGCACTGTTTATATCTCTCTTTTGATGCTTACTCCCTGTAACCTGTAACCTTAAAGGAGTGACAGTTCTTTTAAGCTCAGTTTCCTCAGTTATGAAGCAAGAACAGATTCAAAGTCACACTTAGCCAGGACTGGATCTCCCAGGAGTCCTATACTGGTAAAATGAATTAAGTCATGAGACAGTGCTCCAAAGAGTACAGTCTGCTTAAAGGCACACTATAATTCTTATTTGACATTTCTCATGATTTCATTGTAAGTTTTAGAATAAATTTATTTTATTCCATAATAGGGGATTCAGTTAACAGTGTTTCTTCATTACGGCAGTGTCTGCTTCATCTGCTCTTGTGAAGGGAGAACACCTATGAAACAGTCTATATGGATCCGTTACTAGTATTCCATAGCTGCCTCTAACTACCATCACTACTAACTGTTAATACAGTTAGCTCTTAATGTAAACCTCAAGGAAGTTGTCTCTGCTCTTACCACAATGCAGAACGGTGGGTAGTTTTTGTCCTTTTTGCAAACAATCCACATACTTACAAAACTTAAAATAGTCTACTTTGAACTGAAACCTGGACAAAACCTCTGACATCGCTGACATCTCTGACCTGCTTCCTGCCTCAGCCCTTAGTGTCACATTTCATTATCTAGCAGTGTTCACAGGAAGGTACATCAGTCAGTAAAAGCTCCTCTGCACACAATTCTCCAGTGATCTTCCTTGACCTAGAAGCCCCCACTGTGCCATTCGCTTGATCACTTTTTCATCCTCCAATTCAGTTCCTTCAGTTATCTTTCTCCTCCACACATAATTGTTCAATTATTATTACTGTTCCCCAATTACTTGGTGATTTCAGACAGGGTGTCTTCATAGATATACAAATTATAGGAAGCTTCTGCTATATTAGGTTTCCAGTCTACCTCCTCAAATAGTCCTTATTTCTTTAACTTAAAGAAATGTTCAACATCTTTAGTCATTAGGGAAAGAAATATCTAAACTACTTTGATATTTCATCTTACACCTGTTTCAGTGACTAGGATCAGTAACACAAGTGACAGCTCACACTGGCAGACACGCGGAGTCAGAAGAACAGTCATCCATTGCTGTGGAAGTGCCAATTTGAACAGACACTATGGAAATCAGTGTGGCAGTTAAATAATGGTGGTAATACCTCAGAATGATGGGAACCCATCTATTTCAAGATCCAGATGTATCATTCTTTGACATTCCCAAATAAGCATTTACCATGTTCATTGCTGCTCTATTCATAATAGCCAAAATTGGAAGCAACATAGAGGTCATTTAGTAGAATGTCTAAGAAAATGTGGTACATTTACTCAATGGAATATTTATTCAGCTGTTAAAAATATGAAATCATGAAATTTGGAGGTAAATTTCTAGAAAAAATATTATTCCAAGTAAGGCAATCCGGATTCAGAAAGAGAAAAAAATGGCGTGCATTCAGTTTTATGTGGACATGAATTATGTGGCTATCCAAGTTACAGTCCACAGAGCCAGACAAGTTAGGCATAGACAGAGTAACTGACTAGCAAGAACAGATACACCTCATTGAAGATGGAAGTAGAACAGATAGTTATGAATGTATGAGGGTGATGGAACAGAGTAATATGAAATTTTGATTTTTAAAAGTCTAAACTCAAACCATTGAAAAATTACCACCAAAAGATTCCTTTAATGATCATAAAAGTCACTGAAAAATTACCAACAAAAATTTCTTTCATGATCATAAACCTTCTTAGTTACTTTCAACTGGGAAAGAACAATGTCAGTTCTTATCACCATCATAGATTAGTAATGTCTACTTTGCTGTTCTAAAACATAAGGACATTCTTTCAATACATTCTAACATATCTAAAATTTAGATATTGAATGATGTACCTCATATATATATATACATATATATATATATATATATATATATATAGTACAAACTATATACAAGCTAGCAATAGGTGACAAGAAAAAATAATAACCAAAAGGTGACCCTTACTAAAGATGCCACACATGATATTTCTATTTCTATGAGGGATGCTCAATGAGGAAATGTGTTTCTCTTTAATGTTGGTAATTGTCAATCTACCTATGGAAACCTTGTTACAAGCCATTTGCTAATGTGTAAATCTGAAGCCCTCGTGTGGGTCAGAAAAGCACACATTCCCCAGAGTGAGCCATTGGTATATGTGGATCTCTGTTAAGCAGAGACGTGTCAGACATCAGCAGGAGAATCACATCCAACCATAGGATGTTGTGGTGATGCTCAAGAGGACAAATTACTTCAGCTAAGGCTGCCATTAATCTGATCTCAAAATCCTTTCTGCAGTGGGGTTTTTGTAAAGACAAAGCCACTACAACTGCAATATTTGTTTTTACCCCCTTTGTTCCACTTAGTGACAACCTTGTCCCCTTCTAAGCATCTGTTACATCTGAAATTCAGTCATCATGCTTACCTAAATACCCTTATTTCAGAAACTTCTAAGCCTATGTGCACCTTGACAAATACATGCAGAGATTTGCAGCAGCTTTCCCAGCTACATATGAGCTGAATTCTGCAAAAAATACAAAGGCATTTTCAAATGCTCATTGTCTCTTGGTATAGACAATTGGAAAACCATTGTTCTTTGAAGTCAGATGATATTTTAATGTAGAATCTCCTCTGACTTGTCAGAAACAAACAGATAGCAACAAAAAGGAGCTGCATTTGCATACTGCTTCTAGCAAATTCTTGAGATGAAAAATCAGTACAAGAATATAAAACACACAGACCACAAACCCATCATAAGCACCACATTAAAAACAAAGTTTAGCAATCAGTAGAAAATTAGAGTACACAAAGTTTGTTCCAGAGAGAGGCTCTGGACATGACCCCAAGGGCCTTGTGAAATGAGATGCTTGACATTTTCTCTGTCATTACATTCTGAGGACATTTTATTTGAGTCTTTCTCTATCCTTTGTACTCCTTCTGGGAGTCTACCTTCTACCGAGTATTTAAAAAGCTATCCCCTTCTCTACAGACTCACTATGAAGCCTGACTAGACAGTATTATTATTGAATGCACTCTCCTCTCTATTCTTTAAACAACAATGCCAAAAGCTTCCACTTTTGCATTTCTTCAATGTTTCTACTTTATTTTCTACCAATAGTAATTTTCACGAGCTCCTAAAATAGGAAGCGTAGGGTTTTAGTTTTATAGGGAAAGAAAGTAAAGTAATGAAAACAAATTCTCGAGTCATGTGGATAATACACTCAGAGCCTGGTCTCCCTGCCTCCAAATCCACATTCCAGGATGGATAATATATGAGACTCAATGAGGTCACCTGGACTGGGAGTGATGGAGCATGTGATCAAACTGGACACTCAGAATGTGGCTGGCAATGAAGACTGACTGAGAAGCCAAGGACAATGGCACTGGGTTTTGATTCTACTGCATGGACTGACTTTGTGGGAGCCTGATTTGTTTGGATTCTCACCTTTATAGACCTGGACAGAGGGGGGAGGACCTTGGACTTCCCATGGGGCAAGGAAACCTGACTGCTCTTAGGACTACGAAGAGAAGGGAAGGTGGGAAGGGGGAGAGAAAAGGGAGGCAGGGAGGAGGTGGAAATTTTTAATAAATAAATAAATAAATAAATAAATAAATAGATAAATAAGTAGCCACTTACAGCTACCATATGCTTACAGACATTATCAGTTTGATTCTGTAAGTAAATATTTCATAAATGTAAAAAATAAAAATACTTCATATATGTCCCCCCCCTCAAAAAAAGAAATGTCATTTCAAAATTACAGCTGCAGCTGGTCAGGGCCCTTCATAACTGGGAAATAGCACATACAGAGCCCCCTTTTAAACTCATGGAAAATACTCATCTTATAAAAATGGAAATGCTTCCTATTGCTTGTCCAAATACTGTATTGAACAAAATGGTTAATACTATTTTACAGGCATGTTATACACATAGGTGTTTACTGCTGTCAACCAGTTCCTATGCTGGTCAATGGCTCAATATTGCATTAATCTTACTTTTTGGCATCTCTTGTCTTCTCTCTTCTGCTTCTGTGTGTGAATCTACACAGGTGACTCTTGCTACAATGACTCAACATGATATGATTTTTAATTTTTTTTTAACTTAGCTTCCCTTTGTAGAAAGACCTGATGTGGGATTGCCCTCCGTATGTTATGAATATGTTTTATTGTCATTGGTAAATAAAGAAGCTGGTTTCGACCTATTGCAGTACACATTAGAATAAGATGGGGATTCCAAGCAGATATAGAAGGAGAGCGTAGGTGGCCTTGTAGCCACCGCAGGAGACAGATGTTGGATGTCAGCTGGAACTTGACTGGTAGACCACAACCACATGGCAATACACAGATTAATAGAAATGGATTAATTTAAGATGCAAGAGCTAGCTAAAAATACACTTGAGTCACTGGCCAAGGAGTGTTACAATTAATATGGTTTTAGTGTAATTATTTCAGGTTTTGACAGCTGGGCAATGAACAAGCAGCCTTAAACTACAAGATCCAAAAAAATTCTGATCCTTCTCTCCATAAATCTTTCCTGTTGTTTTTATCCCCTTACATGTTTCTCTACATTTTGCACATTTTTTTCAGAAATGTTACTCTGGAAGAGTGAAAGAAGTATCCACAGGACAGGAGCCACTGCCCTTAACATCTAATTTCTCTTTACATCCCCTGGTACTACTACTAAATGGTCCCTGCTTGGAACCAGAACAGGTACATGTGTCCTTCATCAGGTTTCCTCAAGTGACCACTTTTCCTTGTCTTTTTAAATCCATTAGTTGACATCAGGGAGCAACACTAAAAGCATTTCCGTGGATTGCAGAGGGGCTCCAGGGTTCATCTTTTAACCAACTCTCAGAATGATAGAATCATTTTCTTTCCAGAGATCAAGTTATTTTAGGGAGAAAGAACATGTTTACTGGAAGAGGTCTTTCTTGACTATTCTCACCTTAAATGAAATAATTCTAATTCTAATCTGTTTCCTAATTTGGTTAGTCCCAGGTGTTAGTAGACTGTTTACTAGGAGATTTGTTACCAAAAAGTGAGTTGTGTGAAATCTGAGCAGCTAATTAGACTGGTCAAATTGCCTCAACTTTGTGTTTCCTCAGATTTTTAGGAAACTATAAGATGCTAATTAACAGTGAATTAATTAAATGTTTAGTTCATTTGAAATGTGTTATCCACTAACCATAAGTAGGTATAGCCTGTCTTATGGTATAAGAAATATTTTGGATAAAAAATTGTTTATCACAAGGCAGTTTGAAAGTAAATTAATAATCAAATTATATGAGATAAAAAAGGAATTTTAACTACTACATAAAATCATAAATATGTTACATATATGGAGCATATACAGTGTTTCAATACCTGTTTATGTTTGTAATGTTGAAACTACTCTCTCCTCCAGTAATCGCTATTACTTAATGACAAAGCCATTCAAATCCTTTCTTGTGGGTCTTTAAAATATACAGTGTACTCTGATTCTCTGAAATCAGCAATTGTGCCATATTGAATGAGACCTTTTTGCCTAAGTGTGTGTTTGATGTGCACACATGTGCATATATATGTTTGCATGTGTATAAGCAATGTGTGTGTTGATGCACCTGAATATGGAGACCAGAGGTTACTGCTGGGTATCTTCCTCAGTCACTCTGCACTCTTTTTGCCAACACAGGGTCTTTTGCTAAGCCCAGAGCTAGCAGCTCCAGTTACTAGCCAATTGGCCCTGTAGATCCCAAGTGTCTACATCTGGAAAGTGGAGTTTACAGGTTTGCAGCTAGGCAGCCCTTGCTTTATGCAGATGCCTCGCATACAAACTCAGTTCCTCACACTTACAGGGGGATTACATTGTGCACGATGATTCTTCCCAACACCAAATTAAAACTTTATGTAACTATTGTACAGCAATGTTGACTTCTTTTTTGGCCAATAGATTACTCAAGATTGTGCTCTCAAAATAAACTGTAGACAGCAATTTTAAAGGAGACGATAGTTAGATGGATTCTGAATCTTCTTGAGCAGAGAAATGTGATTATGGTAGTCAGATAGATCTTCAATATTTCTGATGATTAAAACTAATTTTGAGGCTCAATGAACAATATAAATAGCTATACAAAATGGAATATTATTTTGAGAATAATAAAGAACTCAATAAATTTTCTATGGTTTTTGATATAACATCATTTTTATGATTAGAGGAACATGAACTTATGCATGAAAGAGAAAAATACTTAATTCATCTAAAAGATGAAGCTATGTTTCTTATATTTATATTGCTCCACATCTCTTTAGAGCAGAGAAATGATTGTTTTTGAAAAAGCCTTGTGCTTGAAGTTGTCATTCAACTTGTTAGGATGACCAATGTGATTACTGAGAAAACAACTTTTCAGAAGAAATGTTCACACTGAGAAGAAAATGGTGTAAGATTTTTAACTCAGTTGCTTCACACACAGATGTTAGTTCAGGGATACTTTAAGTTGAAGGAGAAATGTAAGTCTCCAGACACTGTGGGCATTTTAATGACGACATGACCACCAGCACTCTTCTGTGCTGCTCCTGTTTAGAGCCGGGTGTCCCTCCTGTTTAGTGCCGGGTGTCCCTCCTGCTTAGTGTTGGGTGTCCCTCCTGTTTAGTGTTGGGTGTACCTCATGTTTAGTGCTGGGTGCTGTGCAGCTTGGATTTTCTTCACTGCACTCTATTATTATTACACCTGAGCTATGTGAACTGCGGTTGGGAAAAGAGAAATCATTTAGTCTCTTCAATTAATTTTGCATGTGCTTGACTTTCCAAAGAAAACTAATGCCCTTTCAGCTTATCTAAATAAAGGCCAGTCAGGGGCGCACTTTGTGGTTGGCATTGCATGCTGAGAAAAGCCGACTTCATATGTCTTAACAAGAAAACCCCATTGAACATGTTTGTAGTTTCAAAGGAATGTTTTTCAGATGTCAAAAGTTTTGTAATAGTGCAAACACAAATTACAGTTCCATTTACTGGGTGACCTAAACAGTAGAAACCACTTCTGTTCCTACAATGATTCTTTAATTAAAAACTGAAAGTTGGGGACTGGTGAGATAGATCCCTGCATGGTTGAGAGTACTGTCTACTCTTCCAGAGAACCTGGGTTTGAGTTTCAGCACCCAAATGGCAACACACAACCATCAATACCTCCAGTTCCAAAACATCTAATGCCCTCTTCTGACATTCACAGGCATTGAACACACAGACAATTGAACACACAGACATACATGCAAGCAAAGCACCATATACAAAAAATAAAAGTAAACAATTTGGACATATATTTGAAAATAAAAGCAAAGATCTGGGACAGATTTAAATTTTTCAAATATTCCTAGTGTTAAATCAAGTTTTCTTAAACAAAAAACAAAAAGAGTAGCATTTTAAATATCTGGAGCCATGCAACTAAATGTATTAAATTAACAAAAAACTTTTAAATTAATTAAAAAATATTGATGTTCTGAGGAAGTTAGCTCTAACTGGAAACTGTCAAGAAGTTCACAGAAAAGAAAGACACTTAGAAGAAAGGCTACTAACTGGCCTTTCACCCTATACTTTAAAAAACAAAAGAGTTGTTATTCATGTTTGGGAGTCCTTCTATAAGCTACACTGCCACAAAGAACTAAGAGTTAATAAGATTTATTCGAAGCAGTGCTTATCTTACTTTAAAATTCAACATATGGTGCTGACATAACTGGATATCAATATGTAGAAGAATGAAGATAGAGCCATTTCTATCACTATCCACAAAACTCAAGTCCAAATCGATCAAAGACCTCAAACTAAAACCAACCACACTGAACTTCATAGAAGAGAAAATAAAAAGTACATTTGAATTCATGGGCACAGGAAACCACTTCCTAAATACAACCCCAGTAGCACAGACACTGAGCAACAAAAAATAAACAGGACCTACTGAAACGAAGAAGCTACTGTAAAGCAAAGGACACAGTCAATAAGACAAAAAGGCAGCCTACTGAATGGGAAAAGATCTTCACCAACTCCACATCAGACAGAGGACTAATATCTAAGAACTCAAGAAATTATACATTAAAATTCCAAATAATCCAATTTAAAAATTGGGTACAGAACTAAACAGAAAATTCTCAACAGAAGAATCTCAAATGGCCAAAAGACACTTAAGGAAATTTCAATATCCCTAGCTATCAGGAAAATGCTAATCAAAATGACTCTGAGATACCATCTTGTACATGTCAGAATGGCAAAGATAAAAAACATCAGGGACAGCTTATGCTGTGGATGTGGAGTAAGGGGAACACTGCTCCTTTGCTGGTGGGAATGCAAATTTGCACAACCTTTTTGGAAATCAGTATGGCAATTTCTCAGAAAATTGGGCATCACTCTACCTCAGGACCCAGCAATACCACTCTTGGGCATATACAGAAAGGATGTTCAATTATATTACAAGAACTTTTGTTCAACTATGTTCATAGCCACATTATTTGTAAAAGCCAGAACCTAGAAACAACCTAGTTGTCCCTCAACTGAAAGATGGTTAAAGAAAATGTGGTACATTTACACAGTGGTGTACTACTCGGTAATAAAAAGAAATAACATCTTGAAATTTGCATGCAAATGGATGGAACTAGAAAAAAATCCTGAGTAAGTCAACCCAGATCCAGAAAGGTGAACATTGAGTGTACTCACTCAAAAGTACATACTAGCTGTAAAGCAGAGGATAATGAGCCTATAGTCTAAGACCCCAAAAAAGCTAAGTAGCAAGGACAGCCCTAAGAGTAACATATAAAGATCTCCCTAGAAAGGGGATCTGCTGAGAAAACTGGGAGCACAGGGGTGGAGGGAGAAGGGAGATCTTGTGAGACTAGGGCTTGATGACAATATGGGGTAAAGGCAGAGACAGAAATCAAGGAAAGAAATATCTTGATTGAGGGAATCATTATGGGGCTAGCAAGAAACCTGGCACTAGAGAAATTCCCAGGAATACACAAGGTTGACTCCAGCTCAGACCCTAAGCAAAGAAGTCGAGAGAGGTACCAAAGCTACAAAGAAACCTTGTCTCGAAAAACAACAACAACACCAAAAAACCAAAAAACAAACAAAACTAGGGTAGAGGGTGCCTGATCTGGCCTTCTTCTGTAGTCAGAATATTATCTTAAATGTCACCACAGAGCCTTCATCTAGCTACTGATGGAGGCAGAGGCAGAGAGCCACAGGGAAGCATTAGGCTGAGCACACAAAGTCTAGTAGATGAGTGGGAGGATTTAGAATATGAGCAAAGAGGTCAAGACCATGATGGTGACACCCACTGAAACAGTTTACCTGAGCTAATGGGAGCTCATCAACTTTGGCTGGACAGGGAAGGAATCAGCATAGGAGCAAACTAGGCCATCGGAATGTGAGTGACAGTTGTATGATGAGGCAAACTGTGGGGCTACTGGCAGTGGAAGCAAGATTGATCTCTAGTGCTTGTACTGGCTTTTTGGAACCCATTCTCTTTTGATGGGTAATTTGTTCAATTACAGTAGAGTAAGGTAGTTCTTGGCCCTTCCTCCAAGCGAGGTGCCTTACCCTCTCTGAGGAGTGGATAAGGGAAGGGGCATGAGAAGGGAAGGGAATGGAAACTGGGATTGGTATATAAAATGAAAAGAAGATAGTTTTTTTAAAAAGACAAAAAAAAGAAAAAACAGCATCAATGAAAAAAATAATTATAAGCTAAATAAAAAAAAAAAAGGAAATGCTCCCCAAGTTGTGTTCTCTGCAATCTGATAAAGTAGCTAACAGTGCTACAATTTTTTTCATTTATATGATAATTTAAATACAACTGTACAATTTTAACAATAAAAATGAAATAACAATATTTTCATTTTATATTAGCAAATGCAAAGTCACTGTAAGGGAATAACTGGTAAAATATAAAAGGATTAAATTGCAAATTTTAAAGTTCAGTGGAGGACAAACAAGTGATTACATTACTCAGTGGTTCTATACAGGTTCCCCAAATTGAATTCTAAAGTTTAACATTCCGATGAAAATCTCTCCCATTCTATAACAGTTAGTCATTATAATTGTGGCAACATTGTCACTTTCTCACATACAGCACTTTTTACATCATACCTGTGTCTATAGGTAATATTAGCATATTTGTTGGTTACAAAGAAGCAATGTGGTAAGGGTAGATACAAGAATCTTGATAATTATATGATTTAGCCAAGACAAGCCTACTTTTTCAGTTAAAACATCACCCATGTCTCATAGGCCCTTCTCATGTGTCTCCTACATAACAAAGTAAATGGTAATGAGAGACAATGTACAAGCAAGAACTTTTCAAATTACTATATTTAGAAGTATATTGGTGAAATTCAAAGATAGGCTATTTTAACTATTTGCTATATACTCTCATTGTCATTGAAAATTTTATAATTTGATCAACATCAGATTGCAAACCATATAACTCCAATAAACTTTGATTTATTATTTAACATTTTTTAGAGATTGAAATATAGCATTTCTGTCTTCCCTTTCCTCTCTATATTCTTCTTTGCTCTCTTTCAAAATTAATGACCCATTTTTCATTATTATTACAGTAACAAATATAAATATATATATGTATGTACATATATACTTTTAAATACAACCTGTTTAGTCTATATAATATTACTTTTTTTTTATTTCAAGGGTGACCATTTGGAAAAATAATAGGTATCCTCTTACTTAAACTATACTATTTATTTCATTCTCAACATTCCATAGTTACCTGTAGTCCTTTGAGACCTCATGGAATGTTTATTGGTGTCATCCTTGTTCAACTTATATTTAGACAGTCATATTGCTTAGACATTATAGGTGCAGCTTCTGATATCTTTAGGAAACACAATCTCACAGCATATTTCCTGATCTTCTGGCTCTTACAATCTTTCCTCCCCATTTTCCACAAATGTTCCCTAAGGCTTTAGGATTCTAATTTAGGATTAGATTTAAGGAATCTAAGGATTCAGAAATGTTTTATGTATGTGTCTGTTGGGAATGTACTGCACAACTCTGTATTTTCATTGATCTGGTTAGTAATGGTTTGTGTCTGTTGCAAAGAGAAGTTTATTTGATGAAGAATGGGGATTACACTTAATTGTGGGTATACAGACAAATATTTAGACTGTTGTTAGGGATTATGCTGGGTTAGTAAATTAGTTGTTGTAAATTCTTCTTCAGTATCTGCTCATCCAGCATGTACTAGCTCCTGTATTTATGCATGAACTCCTTACTAAATAAAGTTCATTTTTTTGACATTTGTATAGGAAACCACTTGTTTGTTCCTGTCTGCTCAGACCCAAAATAACCACTCAGAAACTGTATTAATTAAATCCCTGCTTGGCCTATTATCTCCAACTTCTTACTGGCTAGCTCTTACATCTTAAATTAACCCATTTCTATTAATCTGTGTATTGACACATGGTGCTGGCTAACCAGCAAGGTTCCATTGAGTGTCTGTCTCTGGTGGGAATACATAGCTTCTCCTGACTCCACCATTTTTCTCACAGCATTTAGCTTAATTTTCCCTGCCTAACTCTACTCTACCCCGTTACAGGGCAAGGTATTTACTTTATTCATTGACCAATAAAAGAAACACATATACAGAAGGACTTCACTTCCCACACCATTTCCCCTTTTCTGTTTAAATGAAAAGAAGGTTTTAACTTTAACATAGCAAAATTATATGTAACAAAACAGTTACCAAACAAGAATAATAGTTACAATATTGATATCTACTTTGTCTCTTATCATAACTAAGGAAAACTATAATTATAATTATTCTTCAATTCCATCAAAGACTCAAGAAGGATATAATTACTTTAGTAAACAGGAAGTGCATTGTAAGCGTCTTACAAAACTCTAGAATTGACAGAGACATCTCATTGCCTTGCAAGTCATCCAAAGTTCTTCTGTATCATGGGAGTATCTATCTTCAGTCTACAGGCCTACAGTGATGTGGGATTCATCTGTATGATATGAATACCATTGGTGAATAAGAAACTGTGTTGGGCCTGTGCAGAGAATACAAGTAGGAGGGGAAAGCTAAACTGAATGCTGGAGAAAGGAGAAAGAGTGAAGGAGAAGTCATGGAATTGCCACTAGAGACAGAGATATTGAAACAGTGCTGGTAGGCCATGACCTCGTGGTAATGCACAGATCAATGGAAATGGGTTAAATTAAGATGCAAGAGTTATCCAATAAGAAGCTAAAGGAGTGATTAAAATAATATAGTTTCTGTGTGATTATTTCAGGATTCCAGGCAGCCGGAAAATGAACAACAGGCCTCTCTCCAATACCATAGTATCAAACAGACTTTTCCAAAAAGTAGGAAATCACAAAGACAATTTTGCCTATATTGGTAGTTTGTCAGTCACATTTTTCTGTGTCCTGCAGAATGTCTAGCAAACACTTTCATGAAGCAGGAACCCCGGAGAATCATCTCACCTTTAGGCAAGTTCAGCAGTCATTTCTCTGTAGATCTTGCATGTCTAGCTCATATAGCATAGCATCAAGCAGTCCAGGCAAGAAGTTTCTCGCCCAAATGGCCAGCAAGCTCTGTAAGGAGACTCTTCATTGCCAATCTTCTCCAGTTTTCCTCATGAAGTAGATTGGTACTGCCAGAAGCAGATGTATATCATTGTCATAAACCATAAACTCTTAAAACATTTTAAATGCCATAGTCCATAGCTTTTCGAAAGGTTTGAAGATTATCTAACTGAACTATATTGTTATATATCTAGTAAAACCTACCTAACATGACTAAAAGTTTGACTATTAGAGATGATTATTAACCTTATTTCTTAATTTTACATTTTATTTTTAAATGAACTGCACAATCACAATACCTTAATCAAGAGCAGAAATATATATATATATATATATATATATATATATATATATATTGACCTAAAATTTGTATCACTAGACGAAAATCCATATCAATAGAAAGTATTCATCTCTGTATTCCTCTTTACATAAAAAGTATTCTGGGAAGATGGTGTTCATAGTGACCTTTTTGGGGGTTTTGGTCCATCAAACCACATTAGTCTGAAATTAATCTACAGGTTCTTATTTTCTGAGGATCAAAAGCAGAACGTCTTTTCCAAAGCAACAAATCATTAGACCCAAATTTTGAAATCAAGATCCCTTTAAAATATATATGCTGGTTTAGTTTAGCATCCCAAACAATGAAATGTCTCTCTGTACTTAGCTCCTTCACAGTCAAAAAAAAGTAAAGAAAACACAATAATATAGATAAGCCAGACTACCTATGTATATTCCATCTTTACATGGCTTATTTGTTCTTACTCTATTATTTTTAATATTTATTTTATGATCTTTACTCCTTTAATCTATGACTCTCTGTATCCTGTCTCTTTAAATATTTTGTTTTGTGTTTTAAAACTCATTTACTTTTTATAACTTTCTATACCCTTTTTCTTTTCTCTCCCAAGTCTACATACATTTATCCAACACAGTGACTCATTTAGAGGTCTTTTTATATCTGAATCTGTCTTTATTGTGTATATGTAATTATTTTATGACCAGAACTGCTTGTTAAAATGCTAAGTAGATGTGTCTAGGTCCAACAGAACCCTAGTTGCTTGCTCCACCCAGTCTAACATGGCAGAGACATGCTCACTGCCACTGACAGCCATGCTCAAAGCCCCATTTTTAGGCACACAGCAGGTCTATGTTGTCATTAAGCAAGTTGTAGCACTTAGCTCACAAACCCCATGGAAATGCTTAAGGCTGAACCTCCCGAAACAGTCAGAACCATTCATGCTGCCCAAAAAGAACTGCTAATTTGAAACTAAGAGGTTTTTTATTAATTTTTATTTTATTTTATTTATTTTTTGCTACTACTGCTGAATCAGGAAGACCTTTCTTAAGGGAGCTGCATGCTGCCAGGAAACAGAGTAAGAAGCTGTTTTAAACTTGTGTGTGTGTGTGTGTGTGTGTGTGTGTGTGTATGCATGTAAAATTCCTTTTTTATGGCAAAGAATAGTTTCATAATTTTCATTTTCTTCTACTCTACACCAGGTGACTTTTCTGACAAGAGAGATTTTGGAAATATTTTAACAAACTTGTGTGGCTTTAAAAAAAAGAGCCACCCTCAAACTCTGAAGCCAACTTTAATTATTTATATTTTAAATATATATTAAATAAATTTTTATGTGTATATATATATATATATATATATTGAGCTCTACATTTTTCTCTGTTCCCCTTTCTGCATATTCCCTCACCTTCAACCCTCTCCCAAAGACCCCACACTCCCAATTTACTCAAGAAATCATGTCTTTTTCTTCTTCCCATGTAGATTAGATTCATGAATGTCTCCCTTAGAATCCTCATTGTTGTCTAGGATCTCTGGGATTGTGCATTGTGAGCTGGCTTTCTTTGCTTTATCTAAAAATTGTCTTTCTGGGTCTGGGTTACCTCACTCAAAATGATGTTTTCTAGCTCCATCCATTTGCCTTCAAATTACAAAATGTCGTTATTTTTTTCTGCTCTGTAGTACTCCATTGTGTAAATGTACCACATTTTCCTTATCCATTCTTTCTTCAAGGGGCATTTAAGTTGTTTCCAGGTTCTGGATATGCAAACAACGATGTTATAATGTAGTTGAGCCCATGTCTTTGTGGAAAGAGACTTCAAAATCTACTGTTGAGCTACAGTACTGGAAATAGTCTGGTATTGGCATAAAAACAGACAGGAGAAGCAATGGAATCAAATCAAAGAGTCAGATATTAATTCACATACCTTTGAACACCTGTTTTTTGACAAAGAAGCAAAAAATATCAAATGGAAAAAAGAAAGCATATTTAACAAATGGTGCTGGCACAACTGGTTATCAACATGTAGAAGAATGAAAATAGATCCATATCTATCATAAAACCAATCACATTGAACCTCTTAGAAAACAATGTGGAAAGTACACTTGAATGTATTGGCACTAGAGACCACTTCCTAAATATAACTCCAGTAGCACAGACACTGGGAGAAACGATTAATAAATGGGACCTTCTGAAACTGAAAAGCTTCTGTAAAGCAAAGGATACGGTCAACAAGACCAAATGACATCTTAGAGAATGGGAAAGGATCTTCACCAGCCCCACATCAGGCAGAGGTCTGATCTCCAAAATATACAAAAAACTCCAGAAATTTGTCATCAAAAGAACAAATAATCCAATAAAAAATGGAGTACAGATTAAACAAAGAACTCTCAACAGAGGAATCTAAAATGGCTGAAAGACACTTAAGAAAATGCTCAACATCCTTAGTCATCAGAGAAATGCAAATCAAAATAAGTCTGAGATTCCATGTTACACCTGTAAAAATGCCTAAGATCTAAAACACTGATGACAACTTATGCTGGAGAGGTTTGGGGGTAAAGGGAACACTCTTGAATTGCTGGTGGGAGTGCAAGCCGGTACAGCCCCTTTGGAAGTCAGTGTGGTAATTTCTCAGAAAATTAGGAAATAACTTTCCTCAAGGATCAGTAATACCACTTTTGGGTATACATCCAAAGATGCTCAACCATGTCACTAGAATTCCTTTTTAAGCTTTCTCAGATTTTATGTGGACATAATTGACCATGTTAGAGCACCTATTTGTTTTGTGAGGCTCCTTCTTTGTTCCTGACTGCTCAGCCATGAAATAACCACACAGAATCTGTATTAATTAAATCACAGCTTGGCCTATTAGCTATAGCTTCTTAGTGGCTAGCTCTTACATTTCAATTTAACTCATTTCTAATAATCTGTGTATTGCCATGTGGAGCATGACTTACCGGCAAGATTCTGTTCAGTATCTGTCTCTGGTGGAGCTACAAGACTTCCCCTTACTCTGCCTTCTTTCTCCCAACATTCAGTTTCGTTTTCCCTGCCTAGCTCTAGTTTACCCCATCACAGGCCAAGGCAGTTACTTTATTGATTAACCAATAAAAGTAACACTTATGCAAAAAGACTTCCCACACCACCTGTTCTCAAGTCTCATCTAGTGTTTAACCTGTAAAACTCATGGTTATCCATAAATATTTAGTGAGATAATCAGTGAGTTAATAAGTAACAATCAATATTTGATTTGTAGAAGGGTATGAATAAAGGAGATTCAAGTGATGGTGTACATTTATGAGAACTAGCCGATATCATTGGACTATCTGGTAATTTTTAATAAACCTAGTACATTTCATATTATTGAGATATAGTTCTGTCTTCATAAAGTAATAAGACATTTCAACTAGTGTTTACTTATTTCTATACTTTTATGGAACATTTTATGGCCACAGTAGATAATCATTCAGCAGGTTGAGTTTAGAGACAATTAGCAATTTTTTTTCATATACTTCCTTAGTCCTCTAAAAAAAAAAAAGCAGTTGTAAATATACTACAATCATCAGACAAATGTAGGAATCTGATGTGTTAAAGATGATTTAATTTTTTCATCCCAAAATAATATGCTAAAGATCTCTAATTATAAACATTTAATGCACAACATCCTAATGAAATAAAACTCAGAAAAACTTAATATTATTAAATTGTGTGGCTCTAGATAATCATGAAATACTATGCTGTGTGAATATATGTGTTTTTCTAATTGTTCTCAATAAAAGATAGCATACTGAATTATGAAGCATATGAAGGAAACTTACATAATTAATAAAAAGTAAATTTCTTTTGGCTTTAGCATTGCTCTATACAGAATCCAGATGCTGAGATATTAGAACCAGCATTTCATCACAGAACAGTGGGTTTAAGCACCACTTGGAGGATCTGAGGTTAAACACATTTTGCAAAATTCATAAATTCCACCATAACAGAAAGGTGGATATTAGAGAACAATAATTGCATGATCTTATACCATGAGGAATATCCAAATAGAAAAGAAATCAAGTTATATATGGAGTTCAGAAGATATAAATTATTTGGAACCATGTGATCTCAGGGTATAAGACAATCACTGGTGGCCCAGAGGATGTGAGGAAGCACAGCAGCTGCATGGAATCTTTAGGGCAGCAGTTAGGACCCTGAGGTCATCTCACATCACTGCAGCAGTGCAATTCATAAAGGTATGTTCATCCTCCGTTTGTAACAATGGAACTTCTTAGAAATTGATTAAATAAAATCAGCTCCCTATTAAATTACCTTTCAAATCTCTAAACCGCTTTTAAAATGGAGACTAATGCTTTTCTTGCCTCATATTACCTATACACCTGAATGAAAGATCATGCGTTTGAAAATGCTTAACCTGACCTCAATTTCAGTCTATATGTATTTTCAGTTTTAGATAAACAATATTTGTTTTTATCTATGAGATGATTCTCAAGCAAGAACATATTGCTGTTAAGTATTCTGCTTGCATTTATGAGTATCAAATTTTTTTTCAAGAGTTCATGATGAACCTGTGTTTGTGAATAAAGGTTAAAATTTCTGAAAACATATGTAGTAAAACTTGTGCTTACTTAAAATGTTATTGGCTAATAGAAAATAGTAATCTAAAATTAGCCTACTGAATGATTTTATGTAAAATGGAGAGACCAAGAAGTAGAATCTAACCAAACAATATAGTTAAACCAGGTATTAACAAAATTGAGTCTATGGAAACTTAGTATGAGACACTATTGTATTCATTTCCCTTTCATTCATGAAAGCTTAATGTTCTTATTTTTTGAAATGAAATTTAAGCCCATCATTTCCCTCTTTCTCTTTCCAAGCCAAGTATGCGTACATATAGTCATGTGTGTATATTCCTAACTACAGAAATATAATCTTCTCTCTTCACATGTTACTTAAGCATATACTACTTCAGAACTGAATACTTGGTACTAGAACTCTTCCTGGGGAACACTGATTCCTCCCCCTCTCAGAAGACAGGAAGTGATCATGTAGTATTAGACCCAACTGATACTTCTAGATTGCAACCCTGTACCCAAGACTCAGGAGACATCATGGAAGAGGGGGTTGAAAAGATTTATGAGGCAGAACAGATGTCAACTGTAAGACTGCTTCTTCAATCTCTTCTTCTAGGACAGAAGAAACTACTCCAATGACATTTCAATACCATGATTTTTTAAAAACACTAATTCAATAGCATTTATATATGCATGGGTTTAGATTAATTAATGAGAATACACAGCAAAAATGCTCTCACTGTGTGAAATCTTAATGTGTGTATGTTACAAGTACAATGGTTCTAAGTTTATTGTAAAATGATAGATAATAACAGATCAAATGAAATTAACAATGACTCTACTCTTTCCAATTAGGGTCCTTAGGTTGAGAGATGCTAATTCACAAAAATTAATAATTTTCAAGAAATTGTAATGAGATGAAATTCTAATGAGAAATATAATTTCTAGAGAGAATAAAGAAATAGACACAGCTAAACTTTGTACAGTACCTCAGAGCACATGAAAATAATGCTTCTTTTTGCCTTTGGGTATTCTGGAAAATTTCATCATTTAAATTCTAAACTTTTTATGGTATACATTAATCTCAGTTAATTAATGCTTGCTGCTAAATACCTAATAGATACTGGGCAAATTTGCTACACAATTTTAAGAATGTATTTTAAATTATTTTAAAATTTTATTTTACAAAGCAAATTTTGTTCTTTGCTAACTAGCACAGAATTGCTATGCAAAGTTTACTGTGGGATAATTTTTAAAAATAGATATAATTTCTTAGGTTCATACCTAAAATAGCATAGTTTATTCTTATTCATTTCAATGATATATATATTTCAAATTCAAATATAACGTTAAGATACATATTCTTCGACTAACATTCACAAATTTTGAGAAATATAGAAAATCCAACAATTTTGATTTTATAAAAAGAGTAATACTCGTTCAGTCCCAGTCCAGCTGGCCTTGGTGAGCTCTCATTCGATCAGTCCCCTTGTATCAGTGGGTGAACGCACCCTTCGCAGTCCTGACTTCCAGTGCTCCAATGTGGGTCTCCGTCTCTATCTCCATCCATCGTCGGATGAAGGCCCCCTCTGATTTTGCTTTCCTTGCTCACGATCTCCCTCCCTCTGCTTCTCATTTGGACCTAGGGAGTTAAGTCCAGTGTTCCAATATGTGTCTCTGTCTCTATCTCCATCCATCGCCATATGAAGGTTCTGTGGTGACATGCAAAATATTCGTCAGTATGGTTATGGGCCAAGGTCAGTTCAGGCACTCTCTCCTCTGCTGCCCAGAGTACAATCTGGGGACCTCTCCTTGGGCCTGGGAACCCCTCCAGAATCAAGTCTCTTGCAAACCCTAAAATGGCTCCCTTACTTGAGATATAAACTTCCCTGCTCCCATATACATCCTTCCTCCCTCCCCTCCTCCCAGTCCCCCAAGCCATCCCCGATCCTCCCCCTCTCCCCTCTCCCTAACCATCTTCCCCTACTTCCACCCCCCCACCCCCCATGCACCCGAGTTTGCCTGGTAATCTTGCCTACTTCTAATATCCAGGAGGATAACTATATGATTTTCTTCAGGTTCACCTTCTTATTTAGCTTCTTTAGGATCACAAATTATAGGCTCAAAGACCTTTAACTATGGCTAGAATCCACTCATGAGTGAGTACATACCATATTCCTCTTTTTTGGTCTGGGTTACCTCACTCAGTAAAGCGTTTTCTATTTCCATCCATTTGCATGCAAAATTCAAGATGTCATTGTTTTTTACCGCTGCGTAGAACTCTAATGTGTATATGTTCCACACCTTTTTTAACCATTCTTCTATTGAGGGGCACCTATGTTGTTTCCAGGTTCTGGCTATTACAAATAGTGCAGCTATGAACATAGTTGAACAAATACTCTTGTAGTATGATAGGGCATCTCTTGGGTATAATCCCAAGAGTGGAATTGCTGGGTCCTGAGGGAGGTTGACTCCCAGTTTCCTGAGAAACCGCCACACTGATTTCCACAGCGGCTGTACAAGATTGCATTCCCACCAACAATGGATGAGTGTTCCCCTCTCTCCACATCCTCTCCAGCATAGGCTATCATTGGTGTTTTTGAGTTTAGCTATTCTGACAGGTGTAAGATGGTATCTCAAAGTGGTTTTGATTTCCATTTCCCTGATCGCTAAGGAGGTTGAGCATGTCCTGAAGTGTCTTCTGGCCATTCGAAGTTCATCTGTTGTGAATTCTCTGTTCAGTTCAGTACCCCATTTTTTAATTGGGTTAATTAGAGATTTAGTGTCTAGTTTCTTGTGTTCTTTGTATATTTTGGAGATCAGACCTTTGTCTGATGAGGGGTTGGTGAAGATCTTCTCCCAGTCAGAAGGTAGCCTTTTTGTCTTACTGACAGTGTCCTTTCCTTTACAGAAGCTTCTCAGTTTCAGCAGGTCCCATTTATTCATTGTTTCTCTTATTGTCTGTGCTACTGGGGTTCTACTTAGGAAGTGGCCTCCTGTGCCTATATCTTGTAGACTACTTCCCACTTTCTCTTCTATCAGGTTCAAAATGGACAGATTAATGTTGATGTCTGTAATCCATTTGTACTTGAGTTTTGTGCATGGGATAGATATGGATCTACTTTCATTCTTCTACAGGTTGACATTCAGTTATGCCAGCACCATTTGTTAAAGATGCTTTCCTTCTTCCATTGTATACCTTTAGCTCCCTTGTCGAATATTAGGTATTCATAGGTTTGTGGGTTAATATCCAGGTCTTCTATTCGATTCCATAGGTCGACTTCTCTGTTCTTATGCCAATACCAAGCTGTTTTCAATACTGTAGCTCTGTAATAGAGTTTGAAGTCAGGGATGGTAATGCCTCCAGAAGTTCCTTTATTGTATAAGATTGTTTTGGCTATCCTGGGTTTTTTGTTTTGCCATATAAACTTGATTATTGTTCTCTCAAGGTCTGGATTCTCTGAATGTGGCTGACATGGGGGCTGACTGAGCCCCCGAGGTCCAAATGAAGACTGAGAAGCCATTGACAATGGCACTGGGTCTGCATGGACTGGCTTTTTGGGATCCTGGCCTGTTTGGATGCTCACCTTCCTGGACCTGGAGGGAGTGGGGAGGAACTTGGATTTCCCACAGGACAGGAAATCCTGACTGCTCTTGGGAATGGTGAGGGAGGAGGAGAGGGAGGAGGGGGAGCGGGAGGGTATTGGGAGGAGGGGAGGAAGTGGAAAGAGTGTTTTTGGATACTTGAATAAACAAACAAACAAACAAACACCAGAAAGAAAGCGATCCACAAGTGCGCAGTAGTTACATTGGGCAGTGACTCAGAGATCAATGCTTTTACCTTGTACTTTTTGGCATTTTCCAAAATATTCCTAATGAGTATATATTGCCTTTATAATGTAGGAACACAATAAACTCACTGATGGATTGTTAAAATAAATAAATAAATAAATAAAAAGAGTAATAGAATTTTGTTTTGTGGGATTCTCCTCTGTATGCTGTGATTATCATTAACGAATAAAGGAAGTGCTTTGGACCTATAGCACGGCAGAATATAGCTTGATGGGGAAAACTAAACAGAATGCTGGGAGAAAGGAGGCAGAGTCAGAGAGAAGCCATGTAGTCCCACCGGAGATAGACTCCGGAACTTTTCCCAATAAGTCACAGCCACATGGTGATACACAGATTAATAGAAATGGGTTAAATTAAGATACATGAGTTAGCTAGAAATATGCTTAAGATATTTGCCAAATAGTATTGCAAATAATTTAGTTTCTGTGTGATTATTTCAGGGTTGAGCAGTCAGGAACTAACTACTGGCCCTTCAACAACAATTTTGAAATAATAACATCCAATTAATCTCATGCATAAAACTTATGCTGATATAAAATTATACCCAAACTCAGAAAGCATCATAATATGAAGGACACACAGACTGGCATCCAAACAGTGATGTCTGTTCTTTTATTGTTTGGAAACCCAACGCTACTTCAGACACATGAAATGCATGTGAACCAAAACATATTGAGTGTAACACAGAAGAGATAGAAATATAAATAGTGACAAGATAGAGACCACATACTGTTTCTTATACAGATAAGTCATAAGGACAAACACAAAACTTTGCAAACATAAAGAAGTCCAGGAACACAGGAGGCTGGGGGATTTGCAGTAATAACTTTGAATGCCAGTGCAGATATCTCTGGGAATACATGTTCATCAGTTTTTAATACACATAATTAAAAACAACTTAAAGGAGAATTTTATTTTTGGCTCTGATTCCAGAGCTTTAAACTGGTAGATGCCTGGATCTGTGTGAGTTTGGGTTGAAGCTAGACATCTTTGCCATGGAACAGTGCCCTGCAGCTAACCAGACTCCATCCGTGGCAGAAAAGAGGGAATGAGAAGGACAAAGATAAAGGTAGGCCTTGTGCAGAGAAGAGACAGTGTGTTTGTCAGAAGAAGATGGCAGATTGCACCTCGGACAGAGTGCTGGGATTTCCTGGAGAGAGGTACAGAGGAGCCATGTTATAAGGTGGGAGACAGTAAGAAATAGTGTCAGTAGCAAAGAAAGGAACTGTTGGAAAACATGTGAGTGAAAGAGAAGAGCATGTTCTAATGTTTCAGATTTCAAAGGGGAGTAAAGTCCTACCGGTGAAAGGAAACTCAAGTGTAAAGTGTTAGGTCCAAGATTCAGAGTTTGGAAAATTTGCCCTGTACTCTCAGTAACAGGCAAGTTTTATTTTGTTTGTTTTTTCGTATTTTAGAGACAGGGTTTCTCTGTGTCACAGCCCTAGCTATCCCATAACTAGCTCTTGTAGACCAGGCTGGTCTCCAACTCCCAGGGATCCTCCTGCCTCTGCCTCTCAAGAGTCAGATTAAAGGTATGCGCCACCAGTGCCTGGCAGTAACAGGTAATTTAAAGAGATCAGGAAACAAAAGCCATGAGTAAAACAGGCACCATCAGAAGAAGGGGAAATAATGGAATAATAATAACAATCAGGGAAGAATTTAATGAAACAGGAATGAAAGTACAATACAAAGAATCAATAAATCAAATAACTCATTCTTTTAACAAAGATGAATGTGCTGACTAGTCTTATAGAAACTTGACAGACAAGCATCCAGGTACAGTTCCCTACTGGGAAAGTAGGGAATCTTAGCTGAGAAATTGGCACATAAGATCTGGTTGTAACACATTTTCTTAATTAGTTCTTGATGGGGGAAGTCCCAGTCCATTGTGAGTTATTCCATCTGGTGGTCCTGGATTCTATAAGAAAGCAGTCCGAACAAATCATGAGAAAATAGCCAGTAAGAAGCACTCCACCGTGGCCTCTGCATGAGTTCTTGCCTCCAGGATCCTGCCCTGCTTTAGTTCTTGGTTTCCTTCAGTGATATGGAAGTGTAAATCCAATAAATTCTTTCTTCTTTAACTTTCCTTTTGGTCATGGTGCTTCATCACAACAATGAAAACCCTAACATAGAAAATTATAGAGGCTATGTCATGTCACATCAAACATTGGTGGAACTCAAATGATCATTAGAGACTATGTGGAAATCTATTAAATAAATTCATAAATATAAGAAATGAAATATTTCTACAAATTTGAAACCTACCGAAATGAAACTAAGTGGATATAGTTTCTATAAGTCTATAAAAGCAATTATATCAAAGTAATAATAAACATTATCTCCACTCAAAAGATGCCAGGCCCAGATGGAGTCACTACTGAATCCCCTAAGGCCATTGAAAAGCAGCTACACAGTGCTTGTCAAACTGTACAACCAAATAGAAAGGAAGGGAACATTATGAAATCATTTTTATTAATCTGGGATTAGCCTGATACTAAAACTATGTGACAAAAAGAAAATTATTGACCAATCTCCATAATGGATACAAATGTAAAACTTTTCAGTGAAATACTTTAAATTAATTTCAGCTACACATAGGAAAGATGCTTCACATCTCAGCCTATTTTTAGATTGTGTTATGTGTTTGCTTGATACAGTGTTTTAATTCTTTGCATATGATGGTTATCCATCAACGATCACAGAAGTAACTGGAAATCTTCCTCTTAGAGGATTAACTTCTATTCAATTGATTCTTTCCTTTGCTGTACAGTGCTTTTTAGTTTGTTAGCTTGTTTGTTGTTTAATGTTATTTTTCTGGAGACAGGGTCAAACTGTAGAAAGACCTGTAATTCACCTTGTAGGCCAGGCTAACCTTGAAATTATATCCACCCTTCTCTGCCTCTTGCATGCTGAGATTAAAAGTAAGTGCTACCATTCTTGGCAAAGTTTTAGTTCTACGATGTTCCACATTTGAACTACTGTCTTTAATTCCTGAATAAATGGCATTCTGTTCAGAAAGACTTTTCCTGCCACTCTGTTTTGAACAGGTATTGTCTATGATTTCTCCTAGCACTTTTAGTTTTCACATTGAGACCATTGGTCTATTTGGAGTTAATTTTTGTGCAGTGATAAATACAGGTCTATTTTTTCTTCTACATATGAACAAACAGATTTCACAGAACTGTTTACAAAAGATTTTGACTTTTCTTCAGTGTTCTTACATCTTTGTCAATTATCAGATGACTGTAGTTGTATGAAATCATGTCTGAATATTATGTTTTCCCCAATTGATCTACATGTCTGTTTTTGTTCAATACCATATTGCTGTTATCACAATAATTCTATAATATATCTTGAGACCTGGAATTGTCTTAGTTAGGGTCTCTATGGTTGTGACAAAATGCCACGGCCATAAAGGAAGTTGGGGAAGAAAATATTTATTAGGTTTACACTACAGCATTGCTGTTCATCACTGAAGGAAATCTGGACTCAAATGATGCAGGAACCTGACATTCATTAGACAAAAGAATTCAGGCATCTAAGGAATAACAGCAAGATAAAATGAGATAAAACAAAGCAAGCATGTCAATATAGAACCAAACAAAGAAACAGAAGAAAAATGGCTGAAGAAAAAGTTGTGGAACATACATAGATGCAGGGGCACACAGATTCACACACACAGGAACCCCATACAATATATACACATACATAGTATACACATACACAAAAAACTGGTAATGTTAAAACAATATACCCTGATACAATATTGAGACAAAGAATCTCCAAAGATTCCACTGAGATCATTTTGTGTTGGCCATCTACTGCTGGGCTTAGATGCTACGTTTAAAAGTAATTTATTTACCTAGTGAAACTCTCTTACAGAAAATAATTTTTCATTGTCAAGTGTTTACCAATTGGAGATAGTTTCCGGGTTAGGGATGGGGACGTGTGTCCACTTCTCCTCTCACCTCTAGGACACCATCTTATAGAGACCCATGTAGGACCTATGCATGATACCAAGGTCTCTGGATTCATATATGCATTAGTCCTGATGTGTTTAGATGACCTTGTTTTCTTGGTGTCATCTATAGTCTCTGGCTCTTACATTTTTCCTTCGCCTCTCTTACATAGTTTTCTGAGCTCTCAATAGAGGGATTTAATGGAGACATTCCATGTAGCAGGCTGATTGTCATCCCAGCCGCCTGGCTAGCTTACACCCAAAATAATCACACAGAAACTGTATTCATTTAAACACTGCCTGGCCCATTGACTTTAACCTCTTATTGGCTAATTCTTACATCTTAATTTAACCCATTTCTATTAATCTTTGCATCATCATGTGACTGTGGCTTACCGGCAAGATTCTAATCAGCGTTCATCTCAGGCAGGAGATCCATGGCATCTGCCACTCTACCCTTCTTTCCAGCATTCAGTTCTGTCTGCTCACCTACCTAATTTCTGCACTATCAATAAGCCAAGGCAGTTTCTTTATTCAACCAATGAAAGCAACACATAAATAGAAAGAACTCCTGCACCAATCCCATTTAGGGCTGAGTATATCAAATTCTCTCAGTCTTTGCACATTGTCTGACTTTCAGTCTTTTTATTTGTTCCCATCTTCTGTAAGAGGAAGTGTCTCAAACAATGGCTAAACAAGGCATGGGTCGTTGAGTATACCAGAATGTCTTTAGGAGTCATTTTATTATTGATCCTTAAGTACAATGGTAATATTTGATTTTTCTCTTAGGTTCCTGACCTGTCTAGTCTCAGGTTCTTGATCACTGGTTCTAGATGTGTTTGGATTCCAGTTTGTGGAGTAGGCCTTAGGTCAAATCAGAAAAGGGATGGTTATCTCCACAAGTTTGGTGCCACAATTACACTAGTGTATCTTGTAGGCAGGCCATGACTACAGATCAAAGAATTTGTAGATATGTCAACATTTACCTTTTTCCTTTGGTAGACTGCAGAGTAACTTCCAGTACCACGAACATTATTTCCTCCAGTTTTAGGGTGGTATCGGCTCTACTTTTCCATTTTCGATGAGTTATGTAGGTGTTATCTTCACCAATAGAGCCTTATCATTACTTTGTTGAGAGCCATCAGTTCCCTTAAGGATAGCCTGAATTGTTTGGGAATTCCCATTGAACCCCTTTGTCCAAAGCTCAATTAAATATAATGTATTCCTGATACTGAACTCTTCATTTGGTGACAAAAATATTCACTGGGACTCTATTTTTCTACTATTTGGCAATTTCATTTAAATTGATCTTATATATGCATATATTTTAGAAAACTTCTATTGATTTAGTTTTCCATCCACACCCTTAAATGTCCCTTAGTTTTAATTGCCCTTATCTATATTTTATTTATTTTCTTCTTTCCTTTCCCTCTCCATTTTACTCCAGTTCCTCTCCTTGCCGACCCATAAATATCTATTCTGTTTCCCCTCCCTAGGGATATCCATTCTCCCCTTATTCTTTAACTTTGTCCTTTATCTCTGTGGTTGTATGGATTGCAGTTTGATTACCAAAGACATAACAGCTAACATCCACATATAAGTGAATGTGTAGCCTAGAGTTTTGTCATCAGATGTATGACTGTGTGTGACCTCATTCTGAAAAAGTGACTTTTCAAAAGCCAAAAATTATTCTTATCCAGTATTATAAAATCAAAAAGTAAATAGAAAAACTACTCATAGTTATTATTCATGTACATATATTAAAAACAGAAAGGGAAGTATAGAAATTGAGATGTAGACAGTTAAATTTGAATATTGTCATACTGCAGTCTAATTTAACTTCAGTGCTTGGTATTATGCCACAAGTCTATAATCATAACAATTGAGGTGCTGACAGAGGGGGATTGCCAAGACTTTCCATCCATCCTGGGTTACATAATGATTTCCAGGTTAGCCTGGGTGACAAGGTAAGATTTTGTCTTTAAAAAGTTAAAAGAGTGCGAGAAATGCCCCTGTTTTTAAGAGCACTTGTGGCTTTTTCAAAGGACCTATTTTCGGTTCCCAGAACCTCCATGGTGGCTCACAGCCATACACTAAATCCAGTTCAAAGGAATCAAATGTCCTTTTCTTACCTATTTATGCACCTGGTGCACATAGATGCATGCTTATAAAATACTCATACACATAAAATAAATAAATCTAAAACATATATAAACAGAAAAATGTATCCTAGTTTGTCAAAAAAGTATATTTGTTCAATTGTTCAAATGTATTTATTGTCCATGCAAGTGAAACTTAGTAAAAAGCTAGATGACACTAGAATACAGGTCTAGGTAACAGCTACCATTTAGACCAGAAACAGATATAACTAGAAAATTTCACAAGAGCAATGAAATGTTCCAGAATAAATATAAGCCAACTTCAAAGATCAGAACCAAGTATCATCTCTTCAATTCTCACTGATTTGTAATGTTCAGAAAACATTTTCCCAGCAAAGAGGATGATGGAAGGATCTTAAGCTTAGTGTTAAATAAATGGAGCCTTAGTAGCTGAGTGTGAGAGCCAATGGAAACACATGGCTATGGCAGATGAGAAGAGTAACTGAAAACTAGACAGAGATACATAGGTATGAACACATAACATAGAAACAAGGTCAGAACAGAAAGACCAGCTGACCTTAGCTGGACTGGAATCTGAGTAGACAATTCACACTGATTCAAAGTTCAGTGACTACTTTAATTCAAAGAATATGAAAATTTGCAAAACTCAAAGTAAATGAGCATGCTCCAGAAAGGATTAGTTAGATACTGAATGTGGCCGGATTCTCTGAATGTGGCTGGCCCGGAGTCTTTCTGAAAAGCCATTGACAATGACACTGGGACTTGTTTCCTCTGCATATACTGGATTTTTGGGATCCAGTCTGTTTGGATACTCACCTTCCTGGACCTGGAGGGAGTGGGGAGGAACTTGAACTTCCCACAGGGCAGGAAATCCTGACTGCTCTTAGGGATAGAGAGGGAGGAGGAGAGGGAGTGGGGGGAGTGGGAGGGTGTTGGGAGGAGGGGCGGAAATGGAAACTTTTATAATTTAATAAACTTTGAAAAAAATAAAAAAATTAATAATTTTTACAAAGGAAAAAAAAGAGTTAGCAAATGCTGAATAATTATATGTTCATACAAAGTGCACATTGTTTCCAAATATAATATTGCACCACTAAAAAAGAAATAGAGAAAATATGTCATAAAATATAATGAGAAATATTCAATATTTTATAATAATCAAGTAATTAATAGCACCATGATATAACTTGATGAAGAAGGTTATTTCTTGCAAAACCCTCACATAGAAGTTAAAAACCCATTACAACAGATATATAAATCTTAACATAGAAACACAAGAATAACAAAAATGCATAGCAACACAATCATCTAGGGCATATAATTATCTGGAAACTTATTTAAAAGAAATGAAATGGATAAAAGATTGGGCAAAGAAATTAGAAAAAATGTATTTTTGAAAGGTCAATGGGTACCAAACAAACAAACAAAAATGGATGGATTAAGAAAAACAATAAGAGATTTTAATTGAGATATCAGCAAAGAAAGCTTGAAAAATAGTTGGAAATCTTGGAAATATAAATTCCAAAAAGTCAAAAAAATTGCAAAATTTCACTAGTCAAGTTGAAAAGAATTTTAGAGCTTGAGTAAAAAGCTGATTAAATAGAAGATTCAGATGGTAATGAGGGAAAAGGGAAATTATGAACGGAATATTTAAGACTTTAATCAAAACACCTACCTATAAACAAGGTATAAAAAAAGAGCTAAGCTGCAAGTTAAAGGTATAGAAACCTACTTAGTAAAACTATTTTTTTGTAAATTTTATTAAATTATAAAAGTTTCCATTTCCGCCCCTCTTCCCAACACCCTCCCACTCCCCCCACTCCCTCTCCTCCTCCCTCTTCGTCCCTTAGGGCAGTCAGGGTTTCCTGCCCTGTGGGAAGTTCCAGTTCCTTCCCCCTCCCTCCAGGTCCAGGAAGGTGAGTGTCCAAACAGACTGGATCCCCAAAATCCAGTATATGCAGAGGAAACAGGTCCCAGTATCATAGTCAATGGCTTTTCAGAAAGACTTCGGGCCAGCCACAGTCAGAAAATCCGGCCAAATTCCGAGAATCTGGTTAGATCACGTCCTCGTTCAGTACCAGTCCAACTGGCCTTGGTAAACTCTCATTAGATCCGTTCCCTTGTATCAGTGGGTGATAGCATCCCTCGCAGTACTGATTTCGTTTTTCATGTTCTTCCTCCTTCTGCTCCTCATTTGGACTTCGGGGGGCTCAGTCCGGTGCTCCAATGTGGGTCTCCGACTGTATCGCCGTCCTTCGCCAGATGAAGGATCTATGGTGATAAGCAAAATATAGTAAAACTATTGCAGGAAAAAAAAAAACTCCAAATGTTGGAATGACATGAAAGTCTATCCAAACACAGGAGGAGTTAGAACCCTAAAAAATGTGAAAAAGAATATCCCTCCATAGTATATTTCATTTGAAATGTTAACCACATAGAACAACGAACATATATTGAAAGCTTCAAGAGAGAATTGCAAATCACTTATAAAGGCAAGCATATTAGAATAAAAGCAGACTACTTTTCAACAAGAACTGTAGTGGGAAAAGATTGCAGAAGGTTGTTTTTCAAGCCCTGAAAGGAAGTACCATTCAATGAGGAGATATTATATCTAGTAAAATTGTCTTCAAGGATTCAATGAGAAATAAAAGTTTCTTAAAAGAAGCACAAGATACAATTTGTAGATACAAATCCAACATTACAGAGGATATTTTAAATTAATCATGCACATAGAAGAGAAAAATCAACCTACTCAGCAAATACTCACGTTTTATTTACCGAATCTCATCAGAAGAGAAGATACACAAAGAGTATTGGATAGAACTGATCAATATAAAAAAACAAAACAAAAGGAATTAATGCATAGTCTAACATTGTAAAGATCAGTATACATCTTCTCAGTTCTCCAAATAGGTTAATTCTTGCTGAGTAGATTAAGAAAACATACTCCACTGTAACCTACAACACCCACTCAAACCCAGTAAACACACCATTCTTCTCCTGCAAAAGTATCCCACTCAAGAAAAGTATCCCCTAGAGACACAAGTACCACCTGAACCAATCAGAGGAAGAGGTGAGTGATTAGTCTCACAGCTAAACTGCCCCAATCCCTAGACCTTAAGCTCCAGGGCACATTCCCTGCCCTTCCCTTACCACCACACCACCAGCAATCACTTAGCAGGTAAGAGTCCTGCTAGTAGGCTGCTCTGCCTCCATCCCTACCCATTGGACACGGTAACCAGCAAGACCCCCTCCAATGTCCAAACCCACCAAACTTATCATATTCCTTCTGACCAAACAACTCTACATGAGAAGTAGCCCCTAGAAAAACAAGCAACACCTGAACCAATCCGAGGACGAGCAGCCTCTAGAGATGCAAGCACATCCTGAATTAATTAGAAAAGAGATGGGTAGAGAGAAATATAAGAAGATATGCAACACCATCAAGAGCAATATGGCACCACCAGAACCCAGTAGTTCTACAACAGCAAAACTTGAACATCCCATATGTGACCCCAAAATTCTACCAAGTTGCTCCTACAGCAGATAAACATATTTTGTAAAGTGGCAGGACACATGATTAACGGAAAAAACAAATATGTAGCCTTCTTATATACAAATGAAAAATTGACAGGAAAGCAGTCAGAGAAACATTGCCCTTTACAGTAGCCACAAATATAAAATATCTTGGGGGCAATGCTAACAAACAAGTGAAAGACTATATAGCAAGAATTTTAAGTCTCCAAAGAAAAAAACTGAAAAAGCTTTCAGCAAATGGAAATATCTCCTATGTTCTTGACAGGTAGGATCAACATAATAAAAATGGCTATCTTACCAACAGCAATCTATAAAATCAAAGAAATTCCCATCAAAATCCCAACACAATTCTTCATAGACCTCAAATGAACAATACCCAACTTCATATGAAAAAATGAAAAACCCAGACTAGCTAAAAAAACAATTAATTCTGTACAATAAAGAAACTTCAAGAGGCATCACCATCTCTGACTTCAAACTCTACTATAGAGTGATAGCAATAAAAAAAAAGCATGGTTTTAGCATGAGAACAGGCATGTAGGCCAATGAAATCAAATCAAAGACACTGATATTAATACACACATGTATAAACACCTAATTTTTAACAAAGAAACAAAAACGGTAAAATGGAAAAAGAATTAATCTTCAACAAATAGTGATGTCATAACCAGATATTAACACGTAGAAAGTAATAAGTAAATTCATATCTATCACCATGCACAAAATTCAAGTCCAAGTGGATCAAAAACCTCAACATAAACCCAGTTTCATTGAACCTGATAGAAAAGGAATTGGAAAGTAACCTTGAATTCCTTGGCACAGAAGATCATTTCCTAAATATGACACCAATAGCACAGACACTGAGAGCAACAATCAATAAATGGGACCTCCTGAAACCGAAAAGCTTCAGTAAGACAAAGGATATGGTCAATAAGACAAAATAACAGCATACAAAATGGAAGAGGATTTTCACCAACCACACATCTGACAGAGGATTGATCTCCAAAATATATAAAGAACTCAAGAAAGTAAACATCAAAATACAAAATAATCCAATTAAAAATGGGGTGCAGAGTTAAACAGAGAAGTCTCAACAGAAAAATATCAAATGGCCAAAGAACTTTTAAGAAAATTGTTCAATGTCCTTAATCATCAGGGAAATGCAGATCAAACAACTCTGAGATATCATCTTACACATGTCAGAATAGCTTGATCAAAAATACTACCGACAGATTTTGTTGGAAATGGTGTGAAATAAGAGAAATACTACTCCACTACTGGTAGGAGTGTAAACTTGTACAGTCACTTTGGAAATGAGCGTGGTGGTTTCTCAGAAAAAATTGGGAATCAATCTACCTCAAGTCCCTACTCTTGGACATATACCCAAAGGATACTCAATCATACTACAAGGACACTTCCTCAGCAATATCTATAGCAGCATTATTTATAATAGTGAGAACCTGTAAATAACTTAGATACTCCTCAACCAAATAATGGATAAAGAAAATGTGGTACATTAACACAATGGAGTATTATTCAGCTAAAAACAATGACATCATGAAATTTGCAAGTAAATGGATGAAACCAGAAAAAACTATTCTGAGTAAGGCAGCCCAGATTCAGAAAGACGAAAAATGGTAAGTACTCGTTTATAGGTGGATACTAGATGTAAAGCAAAGGATAACCAGACTACAATTCATAGCTCCAAAGAAGCTAGGTAACAAGGAGGACCTAAGGGGAATGAATGGATTACCCTGAGAAGTGGAATTAGATGAGGTCTCCTTGGTAAACTGTGGGTTCTCAGTAAAGGTCAGTAAAGGGGAGGAGATGGGTGATGAGAACATGAGGGAATGGGTTGGTAACATTGGGGAAGGAATTGAGTGGGAAAGAAATGAAAGAGATCTCTTTATAGAGCGAGCCATTGTGGGGTTGGGAAGAAAACTGCTGCTAGGGAAATTCCTAGGAATCTACAAGCACAAACCCAGTTAAGATTCCTAACAATAATGGAAAGAGTGCTCAACCTGTCATTCCCCTGCAATCAGATTGATAAATACAGCAACTGTCATCATAGAGCCTTCATTCACTACCTAATGTGCCGAGTGCACAACCAAGCACCAATCCAAGCTCCAGGAATTCAGTTGAAGAGAGGGGGGAGGGAATATCTGAGCAAGGGAGATCAAGATCATGAAGGGGAAATTTTCAAAGATAGCTGAACCAAGTTTATGGGAACTCAAGAACTCCAGAGCAACAACTGTGGAACATCCAAGGAACTGAACTAGTCCCTCTACATGTGGGATATAATTGTGCAGCCTGGTTTATCTGAGGGGCCCCTGGAAGTAGGACCAGGATCTATCTCTGGTTCATTAGCTAGCTTGTGCAAGCCCATTACCTATGGTGGGATGCCATGCTCAGCCTTAATGAAGTGGAGAGGGATTTCATCCTCCCTCAATGGGCCAGGCTTTGTTGACTTCCCAGGAGAACACTTACCCTTTGGGAGGAGTGATGGGGTGGGATGGGGGGGTGCTAAGGAGAGGCAGGAGAAGGAGTGGGAGGGAGAACTGTGGTTGGAATGTAAAATGAAATTTAAGTGAATAAGTAAATAAAAAGAGATAAAATCATTTTTTTCAAAGAGAAAGAAAGAATAATTCACCTTTTGTTACTTTTATAACCATATCTCTCTGGCAAAGATATACAAAAACAAAAAAATACATAAAATGACATCCTAAATAAATAAAATCTAGAGCAGAAATTTTCAGCCTTTCTAACAATGTGACCATTTAATACAGTATCTTACGTTGTAGTGATTCAAGCCATAGAATTGTTTCATTGCTACTTTATAGATCTAATTTTGCTACTATTATGAATTGTGATGTAAATATCTGATAAGCAGGATATCGGATATGCAAAACTGTTGTGTTCTTGATACATGTTGAGAACCATGGATCTAGTAGGAATATGCAGTAGTAAATAGACACTTCCGACAAAGTAGGTTTCAAGACAAAATAAGTACAAACAAATCAACTACTCACTAGCAAAGAGATCAGGATATCAAGCATGTGAAATGATATAAAATGCACACACTTAATGAAGAACATCAAATTTCATAATAAAAAAATTCTGTAGAAAATAAAGATGCTAATAGTTCCCCAATCCATAACAGTAAGTGACTTTAGTACCCTGCTTCTCCTAATAGACAAAAGATTCATTCAGAAAAAAATAATTTATCAAAGATACTTGATTCTTGTGGCTGGGAGCCCACAAGTGAATGAATTACTCTTAAAAATGGTTTATATACACAATGGAATCTGTCACCACTCCAGAGGGTGGGACCTAGGAGAATGAGGCTGATAAATGAGGCAGACTAAAGTCTAATGCTATGGTCAGCTTCCTTCAGGGCCTCAGAAAATGTATATACAAGAGTTAAGAGAGGTCACCTAAATAAAGTTCTCATGAGTTCAAGCTGTATGCATTCATAAGAACAGGCCACACATTACCAAAACATGTTTTTCCATGAAGGTATAAAAAGGATAATTTAAACATTTAATTGAATGGCAAATATCAAATAACAAACAATAGTAACTAATCTGAAGTAAACTTATTCCTATCTGCTATACCTGGGAGAAGCCAAAACACAATCCAAGAACAACTGTATGTTTTAAAGAGGCTCGGGTGACAAGACCCTTGTCCTGTTTTCTTATAGTTTTCTCACAAGCACTCCGAATTCTCCTCACTTGACTCCATTCCTGGACCATTTTCTGACAGAGTGCTATTCAGTAATAAGAAGATTAAAATGCTGCTCTTTGGAAAATGAAAGTAAATTTCACCATTGTAGTGAAATAAGGCCAACACAGAGACTAATGTTGCATGCTTCCACCAATCTGTGAAATGTAGCAAGAGAGACATGAAAACAATCGAGATACTATATAGGATAGAGGTTTGGGATCAAAGACAGAAAAAACAGAGAATAATTAACAACACATTTTAAAAATAAAATTGTTATTCCACTGTGGGTTTCAGGGGCCATGAAGCAAATGCAGATACAGAGGAAAGAAGACAACTTGCAGGAATTAGTTCTCTTTCCACTGTGTGTATCCCATGCATTGAACACAGGTCATGAGACTTGAAATTTAACTGTTAAATCATCTCACTATTTCCTAATTTAATTAATGATGTGTATCAATGTTTGCTATATTCATGCATTAAAAATCAGTAAAACATGTATACATACATAAAAATGTTCAAACAAATGCTCCAGTTTAGCAGCAACTCTTGTAATTTCTGCTTCTCGAAATAGTCATCCTGTCTCACCCTACCATGACAGGCAAGGAAGTATAATGTTATGAGAACCACATAAAACTGAAAGATGATGACTTCCTTGTCTATATGCATTCTTATTAAAGAGTTTCTAGATTATTATTTTCATAAACAAAAAATATAAAAAATATGTTAACAAAACCAACAAAATCATCACTAAAATCATTCATTATACATCCTTTCTTCTTTGTTCACCCTGATTTCCTTTTCCTTCCCTCTCCCTAATATCTACTCTCAACCCTTTCATAGCTATTATTAGCAAAATATATTTTAAAAGTATTATAGTTGTCTTCTTAAGATAAGGTGTTGCCCTTAATTATCTGATACTCAATTCGCTCTAATTAACAATTCTTCTTGCTACCATCTAAGGTGGCCTTCAATCACCTATAAGTAGAGAAGAGTAGATGAATGTCACTACTGACCCAGAATCACATGTTCAAAGTATACTGGAGTTCTAATGGTTCTGTGTGACATTTAAAACAAAAGGAATATAAAAGATGCACTATTAGACATGATAAAACATTTCTAAAATTTTTATTTTTATCTTTAATTCTACAATGCACTACAGGTATAATTATGTCATAAAGTGTTTTGACCAAAACACAGTCACCACAGATAAATAGATAAATAAAAAGGAGAAATAATAAATCGTTAGGCTGACATTCATTGTACACCATAACATGGCCTTAACTCACTTTCCTGGCCTCTTCTCTATTTTTTGTTAGCATTGCCAATTCCTAATTGAATGATCCCAAATATGCTGCCTTTTTCCTATATCCATGGATTTCTTAGCCAAAATATTTGTCTCTGCTTTCTCCAAATCCTCACCTGTTACTGGAAACTCAACTGCATCATGGTAGCAAAGCACGATCAAAGGCCACTGATGCTTCTAGGAAGAAAAACCAGCTTATCTCCCACACAACCATAAACACACACACACACATACACACACGGCACTAGAAGAAAAATCTACAACTTTAAAATTTTTTACGTAAGTCATAGGTAACTCAGAATTTCTTTACAAGAGGATCTTTGGAAGGCAATAAAGATATATTTGATTAATTTCATAAAAATTTTAAGAGCTCTTTTGTGTGGCAAATGTCTGCATACTTTATTTTAGGGGAACTTAGTCACAAAATATTAAAGAGGAACAAACTATAAGCATCCACCAAGTGCTCCCTTGTGGCATCCCTTTCTCTGCAAGAATTACTTTGCACTCTTCAAAGTACAAGACCTTTGAGTACAAACACACACACACACACACACACACACACACACACACACACACACACACAGAGAGAGAGAGAGAGAGAGAGAGAGAGAGAGAGAGAGATAACTAAATGGGTAGTTAGCCCATGGGTCAGGAGAAGCATTAGTATATTTGACCTAAATAGGGTAGACTACAACTATTCTGCATGTCTTTGGTGACTCTACTCCAGGGATTTCCTTCTTTTTTTTTTCTAGATCTTGGATTAATTAGACTACGTCTTGCCACACTAATATGCTGTGGCTTATTTGTACACCATGTGAAGGCATGGTGCTGTAATTGGTGTAATAAAAAGCTGAATTTTCAATAGCTAGTGAGGAAAAACAGGCCAAACTTCTGGGAAAATGAAAGGAACTCAGGATGTTTCTAGGCAGCAAGAGAGATGCCAAGGAGACACAGATGGATTCAAACATACAGAATTGGTGCGGGACAATTCTATATTCTGTCAATTATATTTTAAATAAACTCTGATTGGCCAGTAGCCAGGCCGGGAGTATAGATGGTAAAACCAAACAGGAAGTAGAGGTGGGGCAATGAGAACAGGAGTATTCTAGGAAGAAGGAAGCTCTTTCTGCAGTCCTGTCCAGACACAGAAGAAGTAGGATGTGACCTGCCCCCACTGAAAATGGTACTGAGCAATGTGGATAACATAGAAAAGAATAATAATCTATATAAGTTATAAGAGTTAATAAGAAGCCTGAGCTAATGGGCTAATCAGTTTATATCTAATGTAGACTCTCTATGTGATTTTGAGGGGGCTACACAGCTGTGGGACCTGGTAGGTGGACAGAAACCCCCAACCAGCAAACCCTCATGTTACACAGAATGAAACAAAAGTAAAATCCATGAGTCAAAATGAAGATTAATATAAACGGGTTAAGTTTAAGTTATAAGAGCTAGTGGGACAAGTCTAAACCAATCTGAGCTTTTATAATTAATAATAAGTCTCCATGTCCATTATTTGGGGGTTGGTAGCAGAAAAAAAAAGTCCAACTGCACTGGTGATACAGTAAGATAGTCTCTTTCTCTCAGTGCATTTTCATTGAACCTTTTTGCTCTTCTTTGCACTTTTTGAAGTAATTTGAAGGCTATAGCCTAGCCTGCTGCTGATAAAAAAGACTGAAATATGCCTTGAAATAAACAGAGTTCATCCCATATCAAATGGTTAAGGAGATTTCAAGACACTCATGAATCAAAAATATATAATGATAAGTATTTGTTTGGAATACTATCATCTCTAAGCTATCCGCTCTAGGCAGGGGAGTTATATTCAAACTTATAATCCTGTGTGCTACCATCACACTTCTTAATTCACCTACTCATTTATGTATACATACATAAATGTATACAATCCAGGCTTTTGAGTGCTTGGTTAAAGACTATCAGTAATACTACTGACTGAGTGTTTTGTGACAGGGAAAGAAAAGCCACTGAATGTATTCTAGCAAAATACAGATTGAGAAAAGAAAATAAGCTAAGATATTAGAAAGCCCAAGAGCTTCAACCTCAGACTGAGATGATATCAAATTATATCACTGAATCTGCCTCAGTTTCTTGACATTTGTTTTCAATTTGTGGTCTTCTTTGTAAGCGGGATGCAAAGGGGTCTAGCAACAACTGCAAGTATATGCACTGCTCTCAGAATAACCAGAGGCCCCAAGAGTATTTCTCAAATGTTGTAGCAGAAACGTCTCATAGGAAAACTCACCTGGAATAATTTGATCATGTGAAACAATCTTCATATTCCGAGTTATAGAGCCTTAAGGAGAACATCAAGTAGCCACATCTGGATAAAAGGACTACTCTGGGAGTAGAGGGGGAGGTTAGTACAAAAAAAAAAATCAGTGAGTGAGAAAGAGGAGTTTTGTAGTTAGAAGAGTAGAAAGGAGACTTGAAACAATTACAAATAATGTCACAGATCATGTGAATACACACATTTTTTAGCTCATACATAACCACTTATTTCTCTTATTCTTTTTCTAGTTGCTTTAGCATTAGTTTATTAAGTGTCTGAGGAATGTGGTGTACAAGAGAGCTTTTAATTATTATATTAATTACCATCTTCCTGGTTGACGTTCTTTAGAGAACCTTGTAGTCATGTTACTGAGAGTTGCTATGCTAAGTCTTGAGGTTGCTACTTATTATAGGAAATAAGTCAGTTGTAATCAGCCGATGAAATAAATTACCTGAGGCAGACTAAAGGAGAACTCCAAGAGAGGAGAAGTCCAGTTGCTGTCCTTCCATGAAAACATGGACATTGTTGCCTTTTCCTGAACATAGTGTGGTACACATAGAATAAGACCAAAATATGAGCTAAAAAACATAGAAAGCACAGCAGAAAACTCCCCTTAGGTTTAGCTTCCTGAAATTCCACTGGAGCATAAGAACTTATCATATCAGTCGTTATAAGTATGAGCGCCTATTATTGATTCAGAGATCGAGGCTAAGATGACTCACCCAAAACCCATTCTAAATCACACTGTCAACTTGTCCAGTCAATGAAGATATCAGACTTAAAGAAAAATCACTAGACAGGACATATCAGAAAGCCAGAGATCATAGCTAAAGACAAAATTTAGCTTTCACTCTGGGTAAACTTAATTATTTACCACATAACATAATTTTAAACTACAAATCCAGGAAATTTCAAGGTACTTTACTGAAAATGAAATTTCACTTATTCTCTTAAGTTATTAATAGAAATAGTGAAAATAAGAGCTTGCCTACACAGGACTCTCGCTATCATCCAGTGATTACTTCCTACTTTTCTCCAGTTTTGCTGATAAGCAAAGAATAAATGAAGCATGTCTCAGGGACTGAGGACTATAATCTATTAGTTTTTGTTCTTTTGCTAAACAGGTCAGTTTACTCTTTGATATCTGTTCAAGCTATTGCCAAAGAGTTTGTACAAAACTAACATTAAATGCTTGTTAATCTGTGACAAGTAATGAAATTTTAAAATTTTCATAGAATTTGTCTACTTTTGTATATAGTCTGTGCAACTCCATACTCCATGACACAAGAAAGCATCAGGATATCCAAGAGGAGTCCCATTGAGGGCCCTGTTATGGATAATGTAGAAGAAATCAGAGGTCTCTACCATGACTAATGGCTCACTGCAATGAACACTTACAAGTAAAGCTTTTTGGTTTAAGGGTTTACTTCATGACTCTCTGGGTCACACTACTGCTTCTATGATGAAGTTGGTTTTTTTTTTAATTCTTATTTTATATTATTTGGTGGGGGATGTTTCAAGGGCTGAGAGCAGATACAAAGGAGGACCAGTAAATAAATGGAATTGGAATGCATGACATGAAATCTACAAAGAATCAATTAAGAGTTTAATAAAATGCCAAGAATCCTTAGAAGTGTGTTTTGAGGACCATGGTTTTCACATGAGATCTCCCAAAGAGACTGTTAATACTTTCTGGCAACAAAATCACTTACCTCACCTTTGACTTCAGGGATTCTGTTTAATGACTACTTGGTCTCTCTTGCTATTATACACCACCAGCATACCTGACACTTGCCAACAAAAGTGTTCCTGAAATGGTAACTCTGTGATAGGAAAAAAATAAAACTCCAACAGATGATATGTTTTCAGTGACAATAATTAAGCATTTTGCTTCAGAGTTTAAACCCTCAATGGATAGCCCCTGGTATTACTTTAATATTTTGAATTTTAGCCAGGGTCAAGTCTTGGGGCAACCAAGCACCATTTCCATATAATCTGTACACTGTCAGATGGTAGATAACTCTCAATGATTCATCTATATCTGATAGTCTGATGCCTTAACCAGGTACAAAAAGAAAATAAAGCATTGCCCTCAAAATATATTCTATTTATACCTTATATTCTATCCTTCAGAGATTTTTTGTTTTATGTTTAAGGGTCAATTTATGTCTTAGACTATTTTATAATTTAACCACAGGATGATTGGAAACCTTTGCAAGGTAAGACGTGTAAGTGCTGAATTCAGAAAGCCCTCAAGTTAGAGGTTCTCTTCACAGACCTGCTAGGTCAGAGTTGTTTCAGGATGGTAAAAGATGTTCCCAAAGTTTTTATGCTTTTAATTTTATTGCAGAAAACACCAAGGTTTGTGCTGCCTCCTCATGAAGCCTCCAACTTATTAATGCTTACTGAGCACTGACTGAATATAAATTAAAATTTAACAAGCAATTTCAAGGCAAATTTTGTCATATAATTAAATGTTTATCATATCCTCACCAACATCAGTTCAATCTGACCTTTACTTGTTCTGCCTAAACATATAATCATCAACCTCCATCTAACTGTTTTATTTTCAATACCATTTTACATTTCAAAAACAATTCCATTGCTTCCATGTTTGGTTTCTATTAATCCCCTGCGAATTTTAGAAAATAAGATCCCTCCTTAACCTGTTCCTTTGAAGGAGTAAGTACAACTGTGCTTGCATTCCAGAGCATTGGGTATGGTCTAACACATAGGAGAGTTTGATAAATATTTGTTAAGTAACAAAATCAGTAAATTATTAGTAAAATACAGGTATATCAATAATGTGAAGGATTAACTGTTGAGTTATTCTGTAGATATAAGTTTTTGTCCTGCCCAGTTCCAAAGCCATTCAGTCCCAAATAAACATATAGAGGCTTAGGTTTGTTGCTTGGACTTATTACTAACTAGTTCTTATGACTTGAATTCACCCATGATTCTTGTCTATGTTTAGCCCATGATTTGGTACCTTTTGTCAGTAAGACATTCTCATCTTGCTTTCTTTGTGTCTGACTGGTGATTGTCTCTTTGCCTTTCTGCTTGACAGAATTCCTTAAGTGTGGTTACTCCACCTATACTTTCTCTCTGGCTACTGTCCAATCACCATTTAATTAAATCATTATGAGTGACAAGTCTTTACGGTATTCAAGAACATTACCCCACAACATTATTCCATGGAATTTCTTGCCTTATCTGTCTTTATGTTGTCTCCACAGCAAGAGCAATGGCTCTAAATCAAGAAAAAGTAAATAAATGTTAACTCATTTATTAAAGGAAATCTTAAAATAAATCTGTGGAACAGAGTTAGCTAAGTCTGTATTCTTAAAATAGAAAAGGTTATTGCCTAGAAGATAATCCAATACATAAATATTAGTTTCAAAGGCAGGCATACTACTGTTAACTTTTAGGTCAGTCTCTTGGAATTGTTAACAGCTCCTGTTTAGAATCTGTGTTAGTAATAGATTTTACTTAGTACTTCTAGATGTGACCTTAGCCATGAAACTGTTAATATAACACACAACAAAATCTGTATTCTGTAACTCCTTATCACCAAACCTTTGACAGTGCTCTAAGGCCTTTCAAATGAATTTCTTGCAATTATCCATTGTTTCTAAGCCATAAGTCCAATTAATACAGTGAAATATTATTAAATTAGCTTTTGGCTGAGAGACATTAAATGGAATATGAATGTTCAATATAATTTTCTTGAAATTGAATAAATAAATGTTGACTCAGCTTGCATTTGGAAAATATTTGGAAAACATGAGTTTCACATTAATGCATGTCTTGTAAGCAAGATGCTGATTAACAGTTTATTCTAAAAAATACCTTGAAGGGCATTTGCATGTAAAATATAACAAACATATCGCTATATTTTTATTTTTTAAGAACCACAGATATATACAGTCCTATAATCTAGGCCTTTATACTGAATCAAGCCATGCTTGTTTTTTCAAATAAAGCAAAAGAGCAAAAAACAGGAGTTGGAGAAAAAAGAACACTACTATATATTTTATAATGCTTTTAAGCATATGTGTGACCGCATTGGTTTAATTTATGATGACAAATTATTATAAACTTATTAGTATAATTATAAACTTGTTCTATTATAGTTTAGAGCCCTTTGGAAGTTGAAATCAATTTTTGGATGACGCTCAGTCTTGCTGAAGTCTCTTGAGAAGAGCCAAGATTCACCATTCCTTGGCATTCTCCTAGCTTCTAATCGTTACCAGCATTTCTTGACTTGTAGACTGAACTCTAACAGGCATCTCTGTCACATGGCATTGCTCATATGTTTATCTGTGTTGCTATGTTGTCTTCTCATAAGAGCTACTGAGTACCAGCCTCAGCACTCCCTCAGGGTTAGAGCAGGACTTCTACAACAAGAGAAAACTGATTTGAGAATAGGATCTGAGAGGTAGAACAAACTGACTAACTCAGGCGCATTTTTCCTCCAAGTTTCTTTATTCCTTGGGAGAAGATGAAATAAGGGAAAAGAAGAAGCACAGAGAATAATGTACAAGGCATAAGGGTTAGGGATAAGCATAAATCAAAGGGCAAGACATCAGGCATAAAGCAAAAGGTATAAGAGTATGGGCAAAGGGACAAGGCATAAGGGATAAGAGCAAAAATAGGGGGTGATCGCCACAAAGCTTTCCATTTATATAGGCACGCAGACAAGTTAACAATCTCATAGGCAGTAACAACAGTATCAAGCATGCATTTTCACAGAGTCACAAAAAACAGTGGGTCTGGCAAGGAAGCATTTTACATCTTAGAGTGAGTGTGGCTGTGAAGTTCCCCTGTGACTGGGAACACAGCCTTGGTAGCTATAATAACTTGCAGGCTTGATTTGCATTAGCATCTAGCTGGTTGAGTTAAAAGGAATCTCTTCTGAGGACCCTGCTTCTAACTTCAGCAGCGTGCCCAAGTGAAAATTTTTATCTCTGAAGCTAGTTTTAGTGACTCGGGCCTTTTTCCTATATAAACATTTAATTTCCTGGGCTATGATCTTATGTTAGTTGAAACCAAGGTGAAGGGTAAATACAGACTATTAATTATAGGGCGCCAATGTGTCCACTGTGATAGACTTTTGAGCCAAAAAAAAAAAAAAAAAAAAAAAAAGCAGAGAGGTGTGGGAAATTCCTTGGAAGAATGTCTCCTACAGAAGGAACCTTACAAGGGCAACACAGATCCTTGACCCCCCTTTCACCCCCCACCCGCAGCAAGGCAGGTCCTTGTCTGGTGAGGTCAGATGCCTGGCACAGCCCATGACTTCAGCAGACAGTCCAACAAACTATGAGGCCCTGGGCCCTAAGGCAATGACTTGGAACTGGGAACTTACCCAGATGAAGCTGATCTTAGCCTAGCAAAGAGCAGCTGCGGGAGAGAAAGGTGTTTTCCAACATGTAGCCCTGGACCAGTGGGAAAAATAGCCCCTTGGTGGAATCTCCAGGAGAAAAGCTTTTGTGGCCCAATAAATCTCTTTGTCGATGCAATAATCCAAATTAGACCAAATTAAACTGAATTACAAAAATCCAGGTTTAATTAATGCTAGCATTCTCAAGTGGCCTTCACGCCCCCAGAGGGGAGACAGGAAGGAAGACTGAAAAATCACAGAGAGGGGAAAGAAAGACCAAATAACCAGTAATTTGTTTTCTGGGAAACAGTTTAAATAGCCTGTGGGAGTGGTCTTGGGCCTCTCTGGGGAGGGGTCACCATTGGCTTTTTTGGAGGTGGAATCTGCACTGAGGCAACTTCGAGAGGAGGGGACTTGGAATGAAACTTTCCACCCAAATATTGAAGGTGGAGTCTAGACTGAGGCAGCTCCAAGGGTAAGGGGCTTGGGACAAAACTTTCCACCCAAACAGAGATGACATGATTCTCTACATAAAAATGCTCTAAAGATCCACCAAAATTTGCAAAAGGTTCTTGAATTAATAAATACATTCTGCAACATGGAATGCTAAATTAAACAAATTAAACACACACAAAACACCAATAGCTGTCTGATATGCCAATGAACAACATACTGAAAAAGAAATCAGGGAAGCAATACCATTCACCATAGCCTCAAAGTAGTAAAAGTATATGTGAATAAACATAAGCAAGAAAAAGAAGGACCTCTATAATGAAAACTTTAAGACATTGAATTAACTAAAGAAGTCAACAGAAGATGGAGTTCCTCTACTCATGCATAGACAGGCTTAGTGTAAAATGACCATTCTACCAAAATAAATCCCATGCAATCCCAAAGTTTCAGGGCTTTCCATCACAAACATAAAAATCATCAGAAGTGATCTCCTCCAACGTAACTGAAGATCAGAGAGTTTAAGCCTGCTCTTGTTCTTTCAAGAAAAGAGGTCTGACTTAAAGTGTGGCTACAAAGAAGATATCTTGTTCTAGGGTGTGGTTATTTGGTATTTGCTTATTGAGACAGCCCATAGAGGTATATCCATTCTACCTTGACTATAGGAAGTTAGGGCCTACCAGGCTAAGAGGAGCCAACTTGGAGTCTGCCTGGTACTGTCAGAGGTGTTGATTTTGCCTGGGCAATGAGGGGCTTCCACATGGTGTCTACAGAACAGAATGCCTGGGTGCTGGGAGAGTTTATAAATTTCCCCATTGTTATTTACAAGTAAATGAGTCTTCTGTTTGCCTTCTACTTGACTTACAGTGTCTGAGACATTGTCACTGTGACTTCTCACTTCTTCCCCTGAGGAATATGTTAAGTCCTAGCAACACCTGACCAAGGTTCAGAGAATTGAAGCCTCTTCCTGCTCCTTCAAGGATATGACAGGGGGTTTGACCTAAGGAATGGCTGCCTACAGGATTCTTGGTCTAAGCTGTGGTTGCTGCATGTCCTGTCTAAACAACAGAATGCTTAATTCAGGATATAGTAGCTTGATGCTTCAAGTATTGAAGCATAAAAGTACTCTGTGTTTTGTATCAAGTTAAAGCAGGTTTTTTGTCTTCTTCCCTAACTTTTGGATTGAGGTATATTAGCATATGGAAAATAAATGTGAACCAATTCAGTATTCACAATATTCACTGAATTGCTCCTCCTAGTTCTATTCTGTGTCTCTGTTCCTTTTCTTTTGCATTTCTGTTTCTCCTATGTAGCACAGTTAATAAAAACCCAGAAACAGATATTGGGGTTCAACACAAATGTCAGAAAAGCAAAGTAGCCAGCCACTGACTCTTACCTGTAATGACTTGTCACTCATATTAGTCTAATAAAATGCTAAATGGCCAGTAGACAGGCAGGAAGTTTAGGTGAGGTGATCAGATTAAGAGAATCCTGGGAACAGGAAAGATACTCAGTCACCAGCCAGACACAGAGGAAGCAAAATGAGAACGACTTACTGAGAAAGTTACCAAGCCATGTGGCTAAACATAGACAAGAATTATGAGTTAATTTAAATTTTAAGAGCTAGTTAATATTATACCTGAGCCAATAGGCCAAAAAGTTTATAAATAATATCAGCCTCTGTGTGATTTGGGGGACCGAATGACTGTAGGACTGGGCAGGACAAACACTTGCATCTGTGCTCCTATCTAAAATTTCTAATTCACACGCCCCAACCCTGGAACGTGCAAACCCCATCGAAGCTGGACCCTGACAGCAGAGGTATAAAAGAACAAGGAAAGCTAAAGTAATACTGGACAAAAGGACTACCGATATCATCACACCCTAGTTCCATTTTTTATACTCTCAGATAAGTGTAGATCTCACCACTTATCAAAGAAGTGTCTTTGTTGCTGTGGACGGAGACTACTGTAGAATTTCGTAGTCAAAATGCAGAAAACAACAGACTATGTGCTGTTTATCCTGAACTGACACATCTCCAGTATGACTCCTGGATCCAAGTTTCAGGGAACATCATGGAAGAGAATGAACAATTCTAAGAGCCAGAAAACCAAAACTGGTTCTGTGAGATTTTGTCTCCTAACTGATGAGGAAGCTACATTTGTGAAATATCAAGATAGCTACCTAAACAAGAGCTGAAGAAATCAACAATAGCTGACATTCCAAAACATCGGTTTTCTAATTTGAATTAGCCTTACATGCCCAGTAAAAGTTTCACTTGTTTAGGTTATTTTAAGGTATTGTTAAATTCTGTTTTCAGAATATTGATGTTTGGAATGATTTGGATATAAAGCTTTTGTAATTAAGGTAATACTACATTAACAGATTGCTAGGAATTATACCCGCTGCTTCTTTATCTTGAAAGAGACTGATGAGAACTGACAAACTTCCTTCCCTGAGTGTTTGATAGAATTCAATAGGAAGTCAATTTTGAAAAATGCTTCTGTCTGCTTGGGAAGGTAATTGATTATTGATTCAATTTCGTATTTGACTTGAATATTATTTGGAAATTTTGTTCAATCTTCATGAATTTGAGTATTTTTCAGTTTCCTTTTGTTACTTCTTTTGGGATATGAGACTGTTCTCCTTGTAATATGTGACTGTGATATGAGACTGTTAGCTTAATTGTAAAGCTAAGATACTTTTTATAGCTTTTTATTTAATCTATAATGATGAGTCTATCAAGTAATTTGAAAAGAATACACAGTCTCCTGATGTTGAATAATCTACATTATATATTGACTCTTCCTTCTTTCTCCCTCTCTTCCTGCTTGGATTTCCCGCCCAGCTATATTCTGCCCTGCTATAGGCCAAAGTAGCTTCTTTATTAACCAGTGGAAATAAAACATTTTCACAGTATACAGAGCGGCATCCTACATCAGGCTGCTGCTATCTGCCCAAAAGACACAGCCCAACAGTTTATTTCCCTAAATAAACTTTCTGCCTATGCAGTGGTCTAGTTTTATGGTTTTGCTGTGCCTTTCTTATATCAGTGAACCCATAGGATTCAATAATGCATAACCAACACAGCGCAATACTCATAAAAAACAATGTCTAATATGGTTTTGAGAGGTTCATGGTAGATCATTCTAGCATCCTATTTCTTAAATTTGTTGATCATAAAAAACAATTGCCATATGAGTTGGAGGTAACATGATTTCACCTAAGAGGATTATGAAGAATAATAACAGATATCCAGATATTTTAAAACATTCTCCCCATCCCAGTGTGGCAGTCATTATGATGCTCTCCACTTCTGTAATTCTCCCTGACGCTCTATGTATCTGATTAAGTAATATCTAGTCACTGCCATTTCCATCAGCTAGAATCGATAGCCACATTTGTTGAAGTTACTTCTGTCTGCATAAATAATATTTTCCACAGTGAGTGAAACCCAGAATAAAAGAAGGGTGTATGGAGAGGTAGGAAAACTTTCTAATAGGCACTGCTTGAAGAAACCTACCTCAACATCACAATATTCCTAGAAGGCTCAAGAAGCAGAAGTCAGCAGCATCCAGGTTTCCTTTACTTAGATACTGAACCAGCATCAGAACTCGTATTCATAGTAGTTAAAGTGACAAAACTAATGGAATTGTAATGCCATCTGAATAACATACCACACTGAGGAATAAAGCTTTCTGGGGCTCTGGTTTTGTGTTTGCCTATTCCATATTGAAAGTAAAAAAGGAATTCTTCTTTGTCGTTCCTCTGTAAGTAGAAGGTAACTTAAACCTCACAATACTTACTGAGTAAATGGCTTTTGTAAAGTCCTTATGCTGAGGATAAAAATTTGGTGTGCTTTATTCAACTTTCTAAATTTAATTCAGAAAAATTGGAAAAGCATATGTAATAAGGTAGACATACCTGTTTAAAATTTTCTAATTCTGTTACCTCACATATATTTTTATGGAAAATTAAGAATTAGATCTTTACTAAATAGAAAAAATGTCTTTTTTATTCTTTCTCTTCTTCCTAAAACCAGCATTTCTCTAAGCAATGGCTATCATAATAAGGGTGAACACATCTGTGCTTCATGGATTATGACACCCCAGGGTGTGTTTATCTCCACTCTGCTTTTATGGCTCACAGCACTCTGGGGTGCAGAGAGCTCCTAATGGCTCCAGAAAGCACTGCCAGTAATTTTTTACCACTTAAGACAGTTACTATCTCAGGTGATGATTACAGGTTGGATAGTGTTCTGTTCTTCCTCTGTATTGCTTACCTCAGATTGTTTAAAATTGTACATGATATTACGGGCCAGGGAGATGTAGTTTCTGAGCAGAATCACGATAACTTCTTCATAAGTGAATAAGCCTCAATGTTCGTAGTTCATGCTCAAATGTGCTAGTTCTCCAAATGTAGATCACGTATCAAGATCTAATGAGGAAAGTCAGGAGGAGAATTAACAACAGTTTTAAAGATGCTTGTCAATGGAAGTACAACTAAGATGCAGTCAAAGGACAAATAGGAAAATGATGATCAATTTCAAACTTTACAATATGGAATTACATATTTTGTGCTTTAATTTTATTTTATAGACCTATTAGACAACATTAACAGGCCACTCACTGTTCATCTACTGCATGAAATTATATTTTATTATAACATACATTTAAATAGGCATAACTTTGTATTCTAGATGTGATTTGAATTTAACAATGACTTTAAAATGATTTGTCATACTAATACCCTAAATAATGGAAATCGTTATTATTTATGATATTGATTAGATAAAGTAATTTTTATCAAGATGGGAGAATTTCTTTTTTATTGTTTTTATTTATTTTTTATTATTAAAAAATTTCTGCATCCTCCCTACCTCCCATTTCCCTCCCTCTACCCCCACTCTACTCCCGCTCCCTCTCCAGTCCAATGAGCAGTCAGGGTTCCCTGCCCTGTGGGAAGTCCAAGGTCCTCCTCCCTCCATCCAGGTCCAGGAAGGTGTGCAAACAAACAGACTAGGCTCCCACAAAGCCAGTACATGCAGTAGGATCAAAATCCAGTGCCATTGTCCTTGGCTTTTCAGTCAGCCCTCATTGTCTGCCATGTTTGATCCCATGCTTTTTCAGTCCCAGTCCAGCTGAATTTCTAAGAACCTTGAGGAAACTAGCTTAGAATCTTAAATTCTAAAGTCAATAATTCTATCTTCAACCTGTTTGAATTCATCTTTTCTAATGTGCATCATTAAAAGATACATAATTTTTCAAAAATAAGTCTGTCTTTACTTCCAGTGTAACTGAATTAACTTTTTTTTTTTACTTTTCTCATTAATAAGAAAAAAAATTAACAAATGTCAAGCCTCTGTAGAGTGAAAAGGAACAAGAAAAAGCACCCTGACCCTGACTTGAGAACAGGAATTGAAATCCCACCAATCCCTGTGGTTCCTGAACACAAAATCCAACCAGTTCCAATTTGCTTCCTCCACAAGGCACACTATCTAAACTCTGTGCCCTGTTCAGTTTGTGCTCACCTGTTAAAGGAGGGCCCTGCTTGTTCATCCCGGTCACCCAGCAAGCTTACACCTGAAATAACCACACAGAAACTGTATTAATTAAAACACTGCCTGACCTATTAGCTCTAATTTTTATTGGCTAACTTCTACATCTCAGTTTAACCCATTTCTATTAATCTGTGTATTGCTATGTTGCAATGACTTACCGGGAAAGATTTGGCATGTCTGTCTCTGGTGGCTCCATCGTATCTCTCTCCTACTCAGCCTTTCTTCCTCCCAGCATTCAGTTCAGCCTGCCCCCACATACCTAAATTTTGCCCTATCTACTAGGCCAAGGCAGTTTCTTTATTCATTAACCAATGAAAGCAACACATAAACAGAAGGACCTCCTACACTATTTCCCCTTTTCTGTTTAAACAAAAAAGAAGGCTTTAACATAGTAAAATTCTAACAAGAATTACAGTCACAATATTTATATCTACTTTATCTTTTATTATAACATAGGAAAACTATAACTATAACTATAAATTATTCTTCAACTTGGTCAAGGACTCCAGAAGAATATAATATTACCTAAGTAAACTGGAAGTGCATTAAAAACAACTTCCAAAACTCTAGAATTGACAGAGACATCTCACTGCCTGGACAGTCACCCAAAATTCTTCTGTACTTTTGGGGCATCCATCTTCAACCTACAGGCCCATAGTATTCATCAAAATTTTCCACAAAGCAGAAAATTTAGTCATTTTCTTTTTTGTCCTGCAGAATTTCTCACAGACTCTTTCATGAAGAAGTAATCCCGAAAAATCATCTCACCTTTAGGCAAGTTCAGTCGTCCTCTCTCTGTGGGTACTTCATGTACAATGAAGCAGTCCAGGCAAGAGCAGTTTCTTGCCCAAATGGCTAAGGAGCCTCTTCAGTGTCCATCATCCTCTTGAAGTAATTGGTACTGCCAGGAGCAAATGTGTCTCGCTGTCATGAAGAGTCCTAAGCTCTTAAAAAATTTTAAATGCCATATTCTGAAGGTCTCTGAAAGATTTGAAGAATATCTATCTAACTGAAATATATCTCTATACATCTATACATAAAAGCTTGACTATTAAAGATGATTATTAACGTGTATTTCTTAATTATACATTACATTTTTAATGAGCTACACAAACACAATACCTTAATCAAGATCAGAAATACATATACATATAACAAAATTGACCTTAAATTTGTATAAATAAGCCAAGATCCATATCAATGCAAATTATTCGTGTCTATATCATATCCCCCTTTAAATGAAAACAAACATTTAAAAAAATATTTGGGAATATGAGTGTACTTCTGTCCATGCTACTCCCTGCTGTTTGGGGGCACTGTTAATCAGGACTTTTATGGTATACCCTGTGTGCTAGGTTAATCTCAACAGTTAGGCAAAGTAATTTTCTGAGGGTATTCACGGCAACCTTTCAGGAGGTCTATCAAACCATATTGGTCTAGAAGTAATCTAGAGGTTTTCATCTTCTGGGAAAGCAAAACCTCTTTTCCAAAGCAATATATCTTTAGACTCACCTTTGCAAATCATGATACCTTTGTAATATACATGCTGGTTTAGCTTATCAGTCCATGCAATGAAATATCTCTCTGTATTTAGCTCCTTCACAGTCAAAAAATTCAAAGATAACAAAATAATATACATAAGCCAGACTGTGAATTTTCCATTTTTACGTGGCTTATTTTTCTTTACACCTTTCGATCTTTGACTATCTATACTCTGTCTCTTTAAAGATTTTATCTTTTTTTAAAAAAGCATTTACTTTATTTTATGACTCTTTATACTCTTTTCCTTTTCTTTCCCAAGCCTACATACATTTATCCAACAATGTGGTCCATTTAGAAGTTGTTTATGTCTGAATCTGTCCTATTGTGAATCTGTCCTATTGTAAAGAAGCACTTACAATGCTAAGTGCTTCTTTAAAACTTCATCTGCACCATTGTTAGGAGTAATAAGGTACCACCTGTTTCCTGCCCAGTCTAAAGGTTAACCTGGGCTATTAGTATGATAAATATGGTAATTTCTGCTAGCTCTACACAGTACAGCATAATGAAGCTGCATGTATTTCTGAGCCATGCACATAGCCCCAGTTCCAGGTACACTGCCAGTCCAAGTTGCCATCAAGCAAGCTGTATACAGCATGCTGCTCATAAACCCACCTCAAATGCTCTGTAGCCGGACCTTCTGCCTGAAAGAGTCAAAGCTTGTGCTGGCAGCAGTCCAGAAAGCTGGCATTTTAAAACCGCCACTTTTTTTCTACTGTGGTTGAGTCAGGAAAATCTCTCCTAAAGATGACAGCAAACAGCAAAAAATTGTGTTAAACTGTATTTTTGAGTTTAAAATTAAGCTCTCTCAGGTTTTTAAGTGGATTTAGTCCGTCACATTGGTGCCAATTGTTGCAAGGAGAGGCCTGCTTGTCTGTCCCACCTGTCCAGCTGGCATACACCCAAAATAACCACACAGAAACTGTATTAATTCCAACACTGCTTGGCCCATTAGCTCTGACTTCTTATTGGATAGCTCTTGCATCTTAGTTTAACCAATTTCTATGGATCTGTGTATCGCCATGTGGCTGTGGTTTACTAGCAAGATTGGGCATATCTGTCTCTGGCAGTTCTATGGTGTCTCTCTCCTTCTCCACCTCTCTTTCTCCCAGCACTGAGTTCTGTCTTCCACACCTACCTAAGTTCTTCCCTATCAATTAGGCCAAAGCAATTTCTTTATTCATTAACCAATGAAAGCAACATATAAACAGAAGAATGTCCTACACCACTCACCCTAGAGGCAGCCACCTTTCCAGATCCTTCCTTCTCTTAAATAAGATTTGGGTGAAAACCTTCTTTTCCTGGAGCAGAACTGTAGCTGCTTTTACTGGGGAAACTTTCTCCTAGAAGAGTAGAGTTGATAATTCCCAGGTAGGGGGGAGCAGAACAGAGTTATTACATTGCGGAAACCTTTCTCTGCAGCAGAGTGGTATGCTGCTATTTTTACAATAACTTTTTGGTATTCCTTATCTTAAGATTGCTAGGATACCTTTTCATCCAAGTTGTATTGCTTATACCTTCTACTTGCTAAAATTTCAAAATATACTTTCATAATCAATGCATATAAATTCACTGTTAATGGAAAAAAAGTGAAATTATTAAAACCCTAAAATCTAGACAGCAATTAACTCTCAGTTTCTAATTTTTCAATCACTTTCTTTTTAATATTTATTTATTTATTTGATTTACACCTGTGTTCTTAATTATGAGCATATATATATGTACACACACACACACATACACGAAACATCAGAAGAGGTTGGATCCCCTAGATGTAGAATTATGGACCATTATGAACCATCCAGCCTAGAAACTGAAATCAGATCTTCTCTGAGAAATCATGTGCTTTTAATCACAGACCCATTTCTCCATCACCCTAGTCACTGTTTTGCTTATTATAGCTTTCTATGGGAAAGTGCACCGGTCTGACACTGGAAATGTTCAACGTGACATCTTTCAGGACTTAAAGAGGGTGAGTTCTGTTGTCCAGTTAGAGTCATGTTGTAGTATGCTTATCAAAAACCACACCAAGGCAGAGTCTTCTCTGAATTCCCTGCAGCCTCATTGTACGAAGATGCAGGTACTAATAGTGAACATGAATTGTTGGCTTTACTAGACTGAAAGATTAGTTGAATGATGGAAACTAACTATTTGTGAGGTGTTAAATAAATATTTTAAAATCAACAACATAAAATTAGTGAGTAGTTAGTAGCCAAAGAAAGGTCAAAGAGGGTTGCTAATTCATGTTTGGACAAATTTCATGAAATAATCCAATAATATCAACATTCATCTTCAAACTCATGGAAGAGTGTTCCACAACTGAAATACATAGGAAAAATTAAGGATAAGAACATCTGAAAAAAACAAAATCTATTTATCTGATTCATCTTTGATGATTAACCAAAGTAGGAAATTCTCTCAAATTTCAGATGGTTTACATTCTAAAACAGTGCTGAAATGACCCATTCAAATCAGAGATATCAGTGATAATTCACCATAATCAGTTTGAACATAGTCAGCAACAAGGGTCTTAATTTACAATTCTATAATTCTCTGCATGTCTTGAACATGAAACCCAATGTTTCATTATTTGATGCTTGTTTAATTTCAAAAATGTCATCAGTAAAAAAGAAGCTTGTGAATTCAACAGTTTCAAATTTGAGCACATGCTCTGTTGCTTTAAGGAGAAAATGAAGCTGTTAGAAGGAGAGAGGAATAGGACTTCAGTCAGACAACAGGCAAGAGTTAAACTCTCATTTCTAATGTGATAGAATGGGATTGGTGCTTAGAGTAACCACTGGCTTCAGGCTCTGACCCAATAGCAGCACAGTGTGTGTAATCAGTGTCTTGCTGCTAAGCTTGCTGTAGCCCACCAATAGGCAGACTGAGACCCAAGTGAAGTCTGTCCTTTCCCTCTGAGGTTTAGTACCTCTCAGTCTATCCAAGTGACTACCTGCAAGACATGTAAGACTGGAGCAAATTCTCATTAAAAATTTGCCAGAACTGTTTTTTTTCCCCTGAAGAACACACAAGAAAGATTCTCAACAGCATGAAGTCATACACTTGCTGTATTTTAATGAAGGCCAAGTCGCTTAGCAGCACTTTGGCAAGAACATTTCCTCTTTATGATCAATAAATTTCATAGAACAGGGTATTTATACTTAAGGGACTTTTCCCAGTGAGAGAAATTCTATTCTTATCAACCCTTTAATGTATGTACATAAAGAGAGATGTTTGTGAGTCTATAAAAAGTATCCTTGATCTTGTTTGATAGACTGTCCTCGTCAGAGTGAGCAGGCTTTCAAGTGGGTGACTTTGTATGTGAGAATGAATGGCCATGTGTGTGCCAAATCCCTTCTCACCAGCAAATGTAACAGGATGAAAATTATTGGAGGAAAAAGATTTCAAAACAGGTCAGTTCTCATTTTCTCCTCAGCGGGTGCTACCAGAAAGCTTGAGAAAATAAGACATGACCATTAAACACAGCAGACAAAACAATATGTACATCAGTCAATGCCTAGAAACAGGCTTTGAGTTTTTATTTATTACTAGTTTTCATTAAATATGTATTACCCTAACGATGGGCATATTATAAAGACAGACATTTCAGAGACAAATTATATGATGGTCTAAAAAAGACTGTCAGTTCCTTGGCAAGAAAGGGTAGCTAAATTTTTAAAATCATATAATTGTTATGGAATAAATCTTTATAAATCAAGCATCTGTAGAACAAATCTTTTATCAGCCATGGTATCTCCAGATTTCCACACAAACCATACAGACATGTGCAATATACTTAGAAGTCAGACTCTTACAGAAAAGGCACACTTTGGTACTCAAGATTTATCCTACTTGCTTAGACAATACTGGTGTGCATACATTAAAGCAGCGATACAAAAGAGTCTCTCTGTCCTCCTTTTCAATGCAATTACAAATCGGCACCTGCAGGACTGTAGTACTTCCTGAAAAGTCAATACAGAAGTCCAGTGCATGTTCTCCTCTCCCTTTATTAGAGGAATTAAGTGAGAGGAGCCCTCTGACTGCCTGACACCAGCATAAACTATATTATCAATTAGCTCTCACCAGAGAAAGCCACAGGTAGCATCATCCAAAACTTTCAGTTTCTCTTAAAGCGAAGTTATAATGTGGCTAGACCTCTGTCCATTAAAATTTTGAAATGTAATACTTTAAGACTTGTCCAGTTGTCTTGTGTTCTATACCCATTTTGTCCTCAACATTCTATATAGAAAATTACAGTCTCCTGCAAGGACCAAGTTTGTGGTCAGACTTAGAGTGCTAATAATGATGTACAATGTGTTCCATCAGCTAATGGATGAGAATTAATGGATTCTGGGCTTGAATCTGGGTCCCTAAACTCATTCTCAGTAATGAAGTTTCTGACCTCTGAGTTCCAAGATGTAGGACAAGGAGATGCCTGGTCTGAAATATACCAGAGCAGCCATTAAGAATTCAAATGGGTTACTTTTCAGAAAGAAGGAGAATAAATGTAGAAAATTATAGAAGTAACATAAAACCAAGGGAAACACTATAGAATATTATCATAGGGATATTTACTGACCATGAGAAGCATTAAAGAAAAAAAACTGAAGAGCAATAGGATTTAGTCTAAAGATGTTATAGGCTCGGTGGTAGATCATTTATCTAGCATAAGCAAGGCCTTGAGTTTGATCCTGCATACTTCACAAGAAAGAAAGCAAGTACTGAACACAGTTGGAGTTTTTAAAATGTCATAAAAATCTATAAATGAAAGAAGAACAGGAGTCTGACACAAACTTGGCTGTATTAGTTATTTTACGATTTCTGTGATTCTGCAACTAATAAAAGATGGTTTTTACTAGGGCTTGTGGATTCAGACTGATTAGAGGCAATGACAGTTCAGCAAAGGCATGGCAGCAGGGTTAGCTGAGAGCTCACATTTCAAACTGCAAGCAGGATCCAAAGGACACACTGGAAATGGTACTAGCTTTTTGAAACCTTATACCTTCTCTCAATACATACCTTGTCAACATATCATGTCTGCTAATCCTTTCCAGTTTCACCAATTCTGTACCAAATACTCAAACTTATGATCCTATACAGACGATTGTCATTTAAACCACCGCACCAGTTTTCTTCCCTCTTACTGTTTACTAAAATCACTTCATTTTGCAGTGTTTGCTATACTGATACTCTATTTTGTAGTGTTCACTATACCAATACTCTATGTATTGTACCCGACAGTGCAATCGTAGCCAACTGACTACCTATGGTTGATAGGGTTTACACCCCAGAAGAGAAACTCACTGCAACTGTCCTTAAAAGACACAATTCCCAAATGTACTTTAAAAAAAAAAAAACATCTTTACATATGCAAAGAACTGTAGCTCTCACCCCTTGTCAAAGAAGTTTCTCTTTGTAGCAGGTAGAGTCTCTCACAGAAATTCACAGGCAGAATAAATGATCCTTGTATCCAACCCCAACTGTTATATCTCTATCACAACTATTTCACCTAAAGCTTGGGGGACACTGGGCAAATGAAGACAGATAGATTGTAAAAGTCAGGAGGCCATGAAGTCTACATGGACATAGTGTCTTCTGGAAATGACAAGGAACAGCGCGCTTGAAATCTCAACAATATGTTTACCTAAGCAAGACCATATAATGACAATACCACTTGACATTTCCATGTAGATGATAAAAATATCACAAATCACCTCTGTCAGATGATGAACTACAGGCAGTTAATGTACAGACACATACACACATGTATGTATATGTGTATACATATATGACAATTACAATTAAAGATGAAGAAGTAATGAAGTTGGTATGAACTGGGAGAGGAACGGTGAAGATATTAAAGAAGGAGAAGGTGAGGTAAAAATGTTGTAAATTCATGATTGCTATTTGAAACTATCAAAGAGCAGTAAAATCAAAGTAAAAAAAATCATAATATGAAAGGAGGTATATAAGTTGAAGGAGGACCCATTTCCAGCTCAAAGACATATAAAACCACCAAACACAAAAAGACCCCAACTTTGAGAATACCAAAGCTTTCAAAGTAAAAAATACTTAATGACATCGTTATAGGATAAACTGATTGCTTTCAGAGAATGACAATGATGCAGGATGAACCCAGATGCCTCACGTCCAGCTAGCCAACCACAAGCTATACCAGAGCAATGTCATCACAAACCTGGATGTAACTCACATCCTCTACAAAATAATTCATGTAGCCTACCCATTATCTGGAAGACTTAAAACTAGTCAGTTATGTAGCTTTTCTTAGGATGCGAACAACTTACAGTTTTATATTGCACTAAAAACGTATAGTGCAAATCATGCCAAAAACAGGATGGAAGTCATGACCAATAACAAAACAGGATACAGAAAGTGATGGGTCTAATTCTTCTTAGTGTCACTGAAGTCAAATTGACACCCTGTACTTTGTGCAACAGAAAGAGGTAAGACACCATGTCTGGAAATATCTATGAACAGACAGGAAAATGGAGAAAGGACGTGAGAGGAAGAGTAGATGGGACATCTGAAAGACAGTAATTGTTAGGGGTAAAAAAAAAATCAGCATGTAGCCAGCAGTGGCGGTGCACACCTTTAATTCCAGCATGTGAGAGGCAGACACAGGTGGATCTCTGTGAATTTAAGATCAGCCTGGTGTACAGAGAGAGTTCCAAGACAGCCAAGGATACATAAAGAATCCGTCTCAAGAAACAAACAAACAAAATACAACCTGTGTATTGATAAGCACTTTGGGGACAAATACAAAACAAAGAATGTCTCATTTCTGTGTGAGCTTATGAAATTAGTTTTGAACATCCTCATGAATTTTTTGAAACATTTTTAAAGTTTGTCAAAGACAGAGAGAATTTTTAAGGAGAAAATCTAATACTGAGAAGAGGTGCCTGAGATCAAGAAAGGATCACCAAAGGGGGGCAGGAGTAGCTAGCTCCAAAATTGCAGATTTTAGAAGCCATGTACAAAATGTCACTTTTCAGGGGTCAAAAGAAGGTGCCTGAGAAACCCAGGTCTTAGCAATTGTGAGCTCAAAAAAACAGGAGATGTGGCTCAGTCAGTATCTGAATAATTACTCTATCATGGGTTAGCTGGCATTGAGCTACACAGACAAACACACTGAATTAACATATTCTCCTCCCCACACAGTAGGAAACAACGCACTTTGGGTTCACAGAAAGATGAAAAAAGGAACGTGGTTTTGGGAAAAACAACAAAACATATCTTAAAGACAACTAAAATATCAAAAATACGCTTCCATATTTGAAGTTACAAGTTAAAAACAACTACAAATTAAAATTACAAGTTAATATTATGAGGAAACTAACATAAATAGAATATCCAAATATTCACTATCAAGGAAACTTGTGGGAATAAATAAAAAGACAAAAGAAAATCATTTGGGGAATGAAAATTAAATTTTAAGAAAGAAATTTGTGCTGGGTAGATTGATGTCATCTTGACACAAACTGTGGTCATTGAGAGGAGGAAACCTCCATTAGAAAAATGCCTCCGTCCGCAGATGCATGGGGTCTGGGATGAAATCTGAGAGAGAGTCAGGCTGCTGCCATAGCCATGCAAACCGGGGTGTTCGGTACTGCTGCCCAGAGCCACAGAGTCATCTGGGCCTGAGTTGCTGCTAGGGTCCATGTCTGGATCCTTAACCCTGTCACAGACAAGTTCAGTGTTGATTTCCATGGCTTCTGCTATCATTGAAAGCCATGCAGATGCCTGGGGTCTGGGCTGCCACCTGGAGCCCTGGCAGAATCTGAGGACCGTGCTGTCGCTGAGCCCTTGCTGATCTGAGAGGCCTGCACTGCCACCCGGACCCACTGTTGCTGGTAGCTTTATCTGAGTCTGGTTCTGATGCACTTGGGGTGTATGTTGATGTCCATTCCCAGTGCTACCACAGAGGACCTTGTGAACTATGTGTTGAAGAATTGAGGTCATGCTGAGCTGCTCCCTCACCTGCTGTCCCTGGGATAGGAGATCCAGTTAACCCTGGTTCAGGAGAGCTGGCCCTGCTTCTGGGAAAGCTGGCCCCACCTCTCATCACTGGCATGGGAGAGCCGGCTTCTCTCCTCCCCTGAAGAAGGTGATTTCAGCAGCCTGGACTGACCAGTTCAGCTACCACCCAGACGCACATCTAGGGCTCTGAGTTGGCACTCCCCAGCGTGTTCTCAATTTGTGACCTGCTAGAGTACCTGAAAGGGACTGATCCTGTTGAACCGCAGCTGCTCGATCTCAATCATGTGGGTCAACAGCACAATATCTAGAAAGAGCCTAGATAAGGGTCTAGTATTGATGGCATACCAGAGGCCTTGAAACTAATCAACCACATATTACACAATGAGCATTCACAAATAAGTATGTCTGGACAAAAGAGTATACGGAGTGACACACAGCCGCTCCCAGCGCAACTAAGATGAGAGAGGAGGTAACGGGGAGGCTGGAAAGAGAGGAGCAATGTGGGGTCTTGTTTTATTTTTTTTTTGCTTGTTTCTTTTTCTTTTTGTTTTTCATTTATTTTTTAAATTAATAGTCTTATTTGAATTTTTTATTTTTTAAGTTTTCCTTTGGGGGGATGCTTCAAGGGTAATAGGCAGATATTGAGAGATGGAGGTGGGTGAGACTGGGGTGTATGATGTGAAATTCCCAAGAAATCAATTAAAAAAAAAAGAAAATGCCTCCATAAGATTAAACTATATGTCAGTCTATAGAGAATTTCTTTAGTTAGTGATTGATGAAGGAGGGCCCAGCTCATTTTGGGTGGTGCACACCTGGGCTGGTGGTCCTGGATTCTATCAGGAAACAGACTGAGTAAACCATATAGAGCAAGTCTGTAAGCAGCACCATCCATGGTCTCTGCATCAGCTCCTACTTCCGTGATCTTGCCCTGCTTGAGTTCCTGCCCTGACTTCCTTCAGTGACGCACAGTGATGCTGAGGAATAAGCCAAATAAACCCATTCCTCCCCAAACTGCTTTTAGGTCATGATGTTTCATTGTAGCAAAAGTAACTCTAAGACATGTTGGTACCAAGATAGTGGGGAATAGCTGTGACATTGGAAATTGTGTGATCATGTTGTTTGGGGCAGGACTGTGGGAGGACTGTGGAACTATGTACAAGAAAAGCTGTTGCATATTCAGTGGTTGGAGAGTAGCTGTGTGGAAGCTTGAAAGATAAGAATGTTGAGAGCAATGCAGAAAATGGAAACCTGGGTTGCCAAGTTTCAGAGGGAAGTGTAAAGACTCTGTCAGGGCAATTCATTATTTTGAATTAAGATTCTGTAGTCATGATTAACTGGGGTTGAAAAGCAGCTGTGACTAGCAAGATACCAGAATACTAAACAAAACATTTGTTTTGTTTCCATACTCGATGCTAGTCAGCCGGAGCTAATAAATTATCAGTCTTAAAAAGAAACCACCATCATCGAAGTGAAATCCTCTGGGAAGTGTTTCCTTGGGCTCAGCACACAGACTCTGTAGTCAAGGTTATACCTCCCACTTGCAGCTGAACTTGGTAGAACAAGAGTCACCCAGGTCGTCCTTCTTTTGAAAGCATGCAGGAATCATGGAGAAAAGCTGAGGATTGGCACTGTGAGAGACCAGAAGAGGCCATTGGTGAAGGTACAGTCTTAGAAGCACTTGAAAGTCCAGGATTGAAGAGGTTATACAGAGAAGTTGAGGCTTGGTACCATGAAGAGAGCCTATGACAGGTTATTGGTAAAAGAGCAACCCAGTTGCAGCAAAAGTTAATTGGTTTATTTATTTTCTTCATATTTAGTTTTCTTACTGTTGTTATGTAATTTGGATACTCAGCCTCTTTTGCATGTGCAGTTGGTAAAATTATTCCCATTCTCTAAGCTGCCACTAGAGTCTACCATTTTGGAGATGCCAGTACCATGGTGCAACCAACAAGAACAGCAGCGGTAATGGAGTGGAGCCTGTCTAGTCTTAGAAGACAAACTGTGTGTGCTGCAGAGAACAGAGGAAGAAAAGGACCCAAGCCCTCTGGAGGAGCCCAGGAGAACCTGAGTGGATCTGAGTCATTGGTCATGTCATTATTAGTATTCATTCCGTTATTTACGCTGTTGGAGTTGGGTTTTACTTTGCTCAGATTGTGACTGACTGTGCCCTGGTTCTTCCCTCTTGAAGTAATAAAGTATTTATTTTAAATTGCACAGATGCTCATAGCTGAGAGATGTTAAACACACACACACACACACACACACAGAGAGAGAGAGAGAGAGAGAGAGAGAGAGAGAGAGAGAGAGAACAGGGACAGAAAAGAGATTTGGGTTTTTTACAGAGAAATTGAGTTTTACAAGAGACTGGATATTTTTAAAGAAATAACTTTTGAAGGGTTTGAAGGTTAAGGTTGTGAGACGTTTTAAGTTTGTAAAATGGTTTATATTGTGTTAACTTTTTTAATGTATAATCTTGGTGTGAAAAAAGAAGGAAAAGTCACAGCTTAACATTATGTATTTGTGTGTCAAATTGGCAAGGGGTCAGTTATGTTGGCTAGATTTATGTCAGTTTGACAAGAACTATAGTTATCTCAGAGGAGGAAACCTTGATTGAAAAAATGTCTCCATAAGATCAGTTGTGGGCCAGGCTTGCAGTGGTTCTCAGCCTCTGGGTTGCAAACCCTTTATGGAATTCACCAGCCCTTTTACAGGGGTCACATGTCAGATATCCTTAATATCACATACTAAATTTTTATTTATAAGCGTAGCAAAATTACAGTTACAAAGCAGTCACCACATCATGAGGAACTGTACTAAAGGGCCTCAGCATTAGGAAGGCTGGGAACCATTGGCACATTTTCTTGATTAGTGGTTGATGGAGGAGGGCCTATTCCATTATGGGTGGTGTCATTCCTGGGTCAGTGGTCCTGGGTTCTGTAATAAAGCAGTCTGAGCAAGCTATGGGAAATAAGCCAATAAGAAGCACTTTCTATGCCTTCTGCATGAACTTCTGCTTCCAGGTTCCTGGCCTGCTAGAGTTCTTTTCCTGACTTCCTTCAGTGATGGACTATAATAAAGGAAACACACACACACACACACACACACATACACCACCACCACCACCACCAACAGCAACAACAACAACAAAAGGTCTCAAAATCCCAATAAAAATACATACCAACAACAGAATCTGTTTCTCTGCACCCAAAAAAAAAACCCATTAATTTCAATGGCTGAATTCTTCTCATCGTAAAAAGGAGAAAAAAAAACTCCTATCCCGCCCCCCCCAAAAAATGGAACTAGGAAGCAAGCTGGAGTAACATTTTAATGATCTAAGAAAATCAACTTGAAACCAAATCTAATCAGAAGAGATATGGAAGGATACTACATATTCAAAACAGGAAAACTCCAGAAAAGAACACTACAATGTTAAAAATCTATGTACCCAAGTTTATATCTGATGAAACACTAGTACAGCTTAAATCACACATTGATCCTTACACACTGATTGTGGAGGACTGCAATACCCCATTCTTGACAACTCACAGTCATCCAGACAAAAACCAAAGTCATGCTTGAGCAATGTTATAAACCAAATGAAGCCATCAAATATATAACATTTCACCCAAGCACACAAGAATAAACCTTCTGCTCAGTACCCATGTAACTTTCTCCAAAATTAGTCCCAAACTCAGATACAAACCAATCTCTACAGATACAGAAAAACTGAACTAGTTCCCTGCATTTTATCTCCCACCATCTAGATGACCAGGAACCTGAGTCTGGAGAGTACAGTGACCTAGCATAGAAAATAATCCATAAAATGATTCCTAGTGATATTCTTCTGCTCTGCTCATAGATCTCTGCCTAATCCAACTGTCATCAGAGATTCTTCCTACAATAGTTTATGGGAGCAGATGCAGAGAACCACAGCCAAACGCTAGGCACAGAGAGTGCCCAGATTGGAGATCTCCATCAAGTCCATTCTCTCAGAGCTTGGGGAACCTCATGAAAGAGGAAAAGGAAGAATTATAAAATTATAGTGGTCAAGGAGAACAGGAGAACACAGCCCAAAGAATCAACTAAATAGGTCTAATAACAGCTCAGAGAGAATGAAGTGACAATCATGGAGCCTGCATAAGTCTGTGCTGGGTCCTTTGCAAATATGTTATGGGTGACAAACTCTTATTTAAATTCACTAGAAGACATGGAAAGAATATCCAAATTAACAAAATTAGAAATGAAAAGGGAAAGATAACAATAGGCAAAGAGGAAATCTAGAGAATCATGAGAAAATATCTTACAAAGCTATGCTCCAAAAACTGGAAAACCTAAAAGAAATGGATAATGGCATCATGTACCAACATTAAATCAAGACCAGATAAGCAATTTGAATTAACCTGTAATCCATAGTGAAATAGAACCATTCATTAAGTCTGCCAGCCAAAAAATGCCCAGAGCTAGACAGTTTTAGCACATTATACCAGACTTTCAAAGAGTTAACAACAATTCTCCCCAAATTATTCTGCAAAAGAGAAACAGAAGGAACATTACAAGATCACACTTACCCTGACACCCAAGCTTATGTAGAGCCAACATAGAGCCAACACAGAAAGAATTATAGACCAATTTCCCTTATGAAAATAGATGTAAAAATTCTCAATAAAATGCAAACTAAATACCAAGATATATAAAAAAAAAATTATCTACCATAGTCAAATAGGTTTCAGTTAATAGATGTAGAATTAGGTCAACATCTGTAAATAAATAAATGTAGCCCACCATATAAAGCACAAAAGAGAAAACACATATGAACCTCTCATTAGATGCATGAAAGAACTTTGACAAGAATCTACAACCCATCATGATAAAAGTCCTGGAGAGATTAGGGACACAAGAACATACCTAAATGTAAACAAGATCATTGACAGTAAACACACAATCAACATCAACTTAAATGGAGAGAAACTCAAAGCAATTTCACCAAATAAGGAACAAGATGAGATTGCCCACCTTCCCCACACCTAGTCAATATAGTACTTGACATTTAAGCGACAGCAATGAGAAAACTGAGGAAAATGACCAGGATACAAATGAAAAGAAAGAAATCAAAGTATCTTTATTTGCAGATGCTATGATAGTAACAAAAGTGACACAAAAATTTCAATGAAAAACTCCTTCAATTGAAAAATATTTTCAGCAAAGTATCAGGATACAAAATTAACTCACAAATTTCAATAGTCATTCTATACACAGATGACAAGTTGACTGAGAAAGAAATCAGAGAAACAAGACTTTCCCTAGTAGCCTCAATTAATATAAAAAAAAAACATCATGGTGTAATGCTAAACTTGCCAGTCAGTGGCTTCCAGTTTAGAGTTTTTATGGGATTCCTGAATGTGTGAATGAGTGGATCTCTGATACTTGTGCCTTCTCTTGGTGTTTCCCTTCTGTTTTTTTTTTCTTGACCAACTCAAATGTGTCTTTTTATTTTATATTATTTTATTTTGTTATCCCATACAAGCCTGTTTGATTTCTATTGAGAGACAGAGAGTGGATCTGAATAGCATGGGAGGTGGGGAGGAATTGTCAAGACTAGAGGGAAGTGAAACTTATTATGTGTGAAAAAATTTTTCTTCAATAAAAAATAAAGATTAGTATTTACATTGTAATCTTGAATGACTTCAACAGACCAAAAGACAGAATCTAGTTTGAGCATATTCACAGAATAGAAAATGAAGCAAAGCCTTTTACAATGAAAGAGTGTTTCCTTAGACTGTAAAGCCTGCAGAACTTCATTTTGAATATAACAGTCTGGGGAATATTTTCATAAGAAGCTTTGTTCTTTAAAGAACTACTAAAGAATTAGTTCCACTCCACACATGGGTAATTGAAGACACTGTGGCAAAATACTAGCATTAAGCGTGGAATATGTTTACTTGTGCAGCTGAAATCGAAGAGAAATATAAAGGTGGCTATAAGGGAGACAGACTAGAAAATAAATACTACATGCTCTGATAATGAAAACTAAAGACATTTTTTTTAGTTAGAGAAAGTCAAAGAAATAATGTAGACATTATAACTCAAGCTAAACAATTGTCTCTCAAAAACACCTGCTATATAAGGGAAATAATGAAAAATTAAGAAGCATAAGAATTAATTGAAAAATAGAAGGGAAAGAATGCAGGTCTAGTTTATTATTTCTAATGAAATCAAAGGAATGAGCGGTGATAAAGATACACACACAATCAAGGATTTCGGGTGTTTGGATGTTACACAGAACACTAAAGAAGCAGTGAAATGGTTCAGGAGAGTGAAAGTTTTTATCACTCAAGATTGACAGCCAGAATTGAAACCCAGAAATCAATGTAAAATGGTGAATATAGTGACATACATCTGTAATACCAGCACTCTTCCAGCAAAACAGAAGACAGATGCTAGTCAATTAGATAAAGCTCACAAGCCAGCTAAGCAGGAGCATACAGTGACACAAATAAGAGAGACTCTGCTTTAAAGAAGATTGGAGGCAGGGTTGGCTCTTGGGAAGTCATCCTCTGACTTCCACACATGCTATGGTACATGTGTATACACACACATGTACACACACATGCACACACACACCATATACACATATGACACTTATGAAATATATAAATTATTTTAAATTTTAAATAATTGTATTATTTAGATAATTTAAAGAAGAAAAACAAACTTTTATATTACAAATATTTTTAAGATAAAGGATAAAAAAGAAGTATTTAATTATACTTACAAATGCTCATGTATAGATATATTTAAAACAGCAAGCAATACACTAAGACAGAAATAAATATTTTCTTGACCAATAAAAACGAGCTTGTGTTATGGGTTAAAATAATAAATTTTCTCCTTTATTACAATGAAATTCAAACAAACATTTCTCACAGGATGTATACATTAGACAACACAACCAATAACTTTAAGGATACAAAAGCAAGCGCAATTACACCAGACCACACAGAGACTTAAGTGTATGTGCGTGCACACACCACACACACACAAGTCACAAACAAAACAAACAAAATGCAAATAAACAAAAAGCTAAAATAAGCAGTTATGAGAAGAGGTGGAATTCTGAGTTTGAGATTGTTTGCATAGTACACAGAGCACTTTAGAAAGCTTTGGCATGTTAATAGTTACCAAATAAAAACCATTTTCAGTATCTGAGCAGCAGAGAGTACATAGGAAATTTCATAGAAAAATGTGAGAAGATTCTGTTTGGCCAGCATTAGAAATGTATTTTTAAACAATTTTACCTCTCTAATAAAGACAGGTCAACTAGACAAAGAAAGCATAAAAGTTGTGAGCAACATTAACAATTGTTCACCAGGGTGATCATTTATCCTGTGCTTTAAAATATAGAAAGCACTTTCTTTTCAAGAGCTCAGAGAAATAAAGAAAATTGACAATATATTTAGCCAGAAAAGAAAACAAAAAGTAACTACCACAGCTTTTTAAACAAAAACAATTATAAACAAGTCTCAAGAAGAAAACATAAACTAAAATCACCTGGCCTACAGTGAACACTGAACACAGAAGGAGCCACAGGAAAGACACAGCAGACTTGTCAGGAAACTAAGGGCAATGGGTGAAGACCTGCACACTAACCTATCGATCAAACAATTAGAAAACGCAAAACAGTACAAGCAGAGAAATAACAAATAAATCAACACGGTTAGCAGCTAAATAATGTCAACCTGGATCCCTGATAAAGGCGGGAGGAGGGAAGATGTCTGTATAGCTGCCAATTGTCATGATTCATGTTTAGTGTTTCTAAACAAGATAAGGGGAGAAGTAGTGTGTTCCTTTAACCATGGCCATAAGCACTAGAGCAGTTTGTTCTTAGACAGGGCAACTAGGAGTTAAACTGGGACTGTTGTGTTACCTGATTTGATATCCGATTCAAGGAATCTTCTGATAAAACCTATTTTTTCTTAATGTTAGTGATTAAGGGCAAGAGTTCACATGACCCCACTGTGTAAGACTGAAGAGGTAGGAGCAAGTTCTGATGTTCAACACAAAGTTCTAAGTCCTACTGTGCTATCCAGTGGATCTTAGGTTGATGCAATTATGTCTAAAGTCTGGGCAAATTAACAAGTATAGAGTCCAGTTTTTCACTGTTGAAAAAAGATGTAAGCAGAAAATATTTATGAGTGGCCAAAACATTAGTAGTTTTCAATTTCACAAACTGTGTGATTTAAATCTACACTTTCCTCATATCAGACTGAATATTTTTTACAATAATAAATGCATATGCAGAAGTGAAATATCTCTCAAAGCATAAATAATTGAAATTTAAATCAATGAAACAACTAAACTATTTTTAAGATTGTCAAGGATTAGCAAAATTGTTTAATATAGTTGTTTTTTTTTTTTTAGCAAGAAGAGAGGGCCCATATTGGGTATAGTGGAGACAGGGCTCTAGAGGGAGATTGGAAGACACGGGCGCTAAAGGATAAATTAGAAAAAAATGGAGTGGAAGTCACTTTAATTAGGAAGGGAAAGGGTGGGGTTATACAAAGAATGAGAAATAGAAGAGAATTAACACTAGTAATATTTGAATATTTCATAGGAAGCATCATTTTCATAAGCTAAGTTTATTTTACATACATAATTCAAATGAAGTTATGTCAATACTGATAAAGCAACCCTCCAAAGCCATAGACAATCTAAAACAAACCCACAGTGCTAGACATAAAAAACATCAATTCAACCTGTTGGCTATGGAAATCGAAGAGACTTCCTAACAATACAGAATATTGGCATCAGCCTTGGTTGCCTTCCAGAACTTGAAAGCAAGGCCCTCTTGCTGAAAACACCACACATTTCAGAGAGACTTGGAAAATTCAAATTGGAACTGACCTTGAGGCCTCTTCCCTACAGACTTGCTCTCGCAGAATCTGAAGACACTCTACAAGCTTACAGGAAGAAAAGCAATCAATAGTGCTACCCAGCTGAAAAATACATGAACCACAACAGTGACCTACACAGCAAGACATCCACAATAGTGCAATAGTGACACTTTTATCTTGGAGCTAACCAACAGTTATCTAATTGGATTAAAGTCTTACTTAATAGGAAGAAATCAATGCCTTCTATTGCAAACCTAGCCAATTACCTGTAGCTAGAAAAGTCATAGACCATAGAGAACTAGTCTGCTACTGACATATTTGTAAATTAATATAATGTATTACTGCATTCTAAATTACTTCCATTATACCCACAGGTAAGTGGTTTTCACTTTTCATAAAAAAATCTTTTTGTAACAAGTGGAGATGATTGCAGATATCCACAGTTGATATAAGGTTAGGGAATACAAAACCTTGGGGTGTCCAGATCCCAATAATATATCTACAGTGTATCTCCTACACATGTCTCAGGAAAATTCACAGAAGATAGGGTAGAAAGATTCTAAAAGCCATAGAGCGAGGATGCCTGTTGCTAGTGTCTTCTAGAAATGACAGGGAAGCTACATTCAGCAATATAGTTACCCAAATAAGATCTGTATAAGGAGAACGCCAACTGATATGTTACTGTGGCAAGGGGAAATTTCACAAATTCCACCCCTAGCTGAGAAACTATAGGCAATTAATGGCTGCTGAGAGAAGGAGAATCAGTTTTCTCCAGGAATTTCTTTCTTGACAGGTTATCCAAACCCAAGTGCTTTTGTCTCAACACATTTACATAGGAGCAGCAACAAATTGGCTTTGAAAGGTCTCTCTCTCTCTCTCTCTCTCTCTCTCTCTCTCTTCCTCTCTTATTTTTTCTGTGTGTGTGTATGTGTGTGTATGAATGCCTGTGTGTGCTACTGTATGTGTGTGTTTGTGTGTGAACTATGTCTGTGTGTTTAGCTCACAATAATAGTTAAAGAAGAGATTATCAATTCAGAGGATATCAGGCTCACAGGAGAAATTGGAAGGAGGATGGAGAAAATAATGTGAATATAGGGCTCATTCTTAAAATTCTCAAAACCTAAAGTGTTTTAAATACATCTTATTTTGTAAAAAAAAATCCTTATTTCTAGAAATTATTTGAAACAAAAAACTAATATTCTATCAAACATTAATGTATATGGTATATTTTAGAGCTCTGCCTAACATAATAAAAGCTGAGAGCAATCTAAGTAATTAACAATAATGATTAAATAAATATACCTTTATGGCATATTATTTCAAATTTTAAACCTTCATTGTAAAATCAGTGTAGTAAAGTCAAACTATTCATAATACAATTAATGAATAAAAGCAGGACACAGAACAGTATGTGCACATATTCTTTATTACTAGTATATGGGTGCAAACAAATTGAAAAGAGGAAAAATTATTTCATATATTTCATGATGTTAATGGTAGTATTACCTTGATAGATTATAATATTTTTATGTTTTCTCTATTTTTAGTTCATGTCCATTTTTTCTACATAGAAACCGTATATTGAAAATTAGAAAATAATGTCACCACAGTCAGTACAAAATACCTTGAAATTTCTAATGTAATAAATGATTTTTTAAACTGGATAAAAGTCAGATGCCCAATTTTCAACTAAGTACACAAAACTCTGAAAATATATTCTAATATTTCCCATTTTCACAAGAAAGCCATGAAAGATGATGGACAAACTAAAACTTTTACTTATTGGGCCAAAAGTAAAAGGACATATTAACAACCCTAAGTCCCAGGATTTGTAAGAAACTGCTAGTAAAGAACTATGTACTCACATTCCTAGAATAGATGTCACTAAAATACCAAAAGGAGAAACCAGCTTTAATAGATGATGATTTGGGTAATGCAGGAAGAGGAAAGGAAGTGTGAGGGAGCTTACAGTTTCCTTCTGACTCTTACCTGTGGGCACATATATCAGTTCTATATTGCATGTTAAAAAAAAATAGCAGGAACTAAACAGCCAAAAAGCTTTTGAACACAGAGAACAAAGATAGAAGTCTCACATCATCTCATTGGGACTTAAAATAGAGCTACCTCAATCAGGTCACCATGTTATTATGGTAGAGAACAGCATCCTAATATAGAATCACAAAAATAAAGCTACCTAATTTGTACCCAAGGTGTTGCTTCAAATGTGTATAACAAGCAGATATTATCTACTCCTGGCTCACTATTGGGCTTCCTCTTGCTTAGAGTGTCCTGAAATTTACTCCCTTTAATAAATATAAAGAATATTTAATGTGCTTTGGATATCTCCAGTAAAAGATGAATTATGGACTATTTTAGATAGCCATTTAGTCTAACTTAAGAATAATATATACTTGTATATTGTTTTCCTCTTAAGCACAGCAAACAAATTATATGGGTCAAATGAAGTACACATCAGCAAATTTATAAGAAAGTATTAAACTTTGAAGGCACCAGTAAGAAGAAGGAAAGACTGAGTCGTATTTTAATTAACACAAAATTGGAAGTGTGAGGTCAAATCATATGAATCAGATGTCTTATTAAACAGCCGGCTTTACAAAAATATAAATGATACAAATTTGAGCTAGTTTCTTTATTCCTCAACCAATGACACTTACAGCATACAGAGGTGAATCCCACATCACTCCAGGTCTGTACCTTTCAGGACATGCTCTTAAGTTTCTCCCTTCTCATCCATCAGATGAACCTTCACAGAAATGAGCATTAGTTGCCTTCTTGGCCTCATTACTTACACAAACAAGAACTGTCTCAATTTTAAAATGTGTGCAGCTTTTATGGCATGACCACATAGATTATGTAGCATTTTTCAAGTATCCATGAGTTATAAAGCCATTGGGTTGGGGAAAGATTTCTTTATCACAAGAAAGTACAAGGTTATAAACATCCTACTAAAAGCTTTCTACTAATACTTTCATATCAGTACCACTGGTAGAAGGTGTCTCTTGCAGTGAGACACATGTTTCAATACCATTACTGTGTTTTCTAGCTGTAAGGTTTACCTCTTGCAATGAGATACTTTCAAGACACAGCAAGTCATATGCTTCTCAAGGAGCAAACCTCCATAGTAAAAGAGAATGGATTGCTGTTAAACATTTTCCTCCCTCACATAGAAAAAAAAAAGTTTAGCAACAGTTTGTTTCAGCTGGTGGCATGTGAAAGCTCACTTAAGAGAAAAGGCCAAATGGTTTAGAAACAGTGGCTTTCTAGGCTGTGTTGCCAGCACAAACTCTGGCTCTTTTCAGAGGCTGAACATTTAAATGGGATTAATGGGCAGCATGCTGCAAGTTACTTGGTGGCAGCATGGGCCAACTGGTTATCAGAGTTGAGGAAGTGAAGAAGACTCACACCCAACAGTCTCATAATCAGTGAACAGACTTCTGCCATGTTGAACTGGGCAGAGCAAGCAGGTAGGGCCATATTTGCCCTAGCAATGATGCTTCTTAGGTTTTAGGAAAAGAAGTCATCCTGCTCAGAAAAGGATTACAGATACACAATAGGACAGATTCAGACAAAAAAAGGACCTCTAAATGAGACACAGTTTAAAAAATATACATAGACTTGCAAGAGAGAAGAAAAAGTGTAAACAGACAGAACATATAATATAAAAAAGTACAGACAGTTATAGATTAAAGGAGTAAACGTGTATAAAAATTAATAGAGTAAGAAAAATAAGCCATATAAAGATGGAATATACACACAATCTGGATTATGTATATTATTGTGTTTTCATTGAATTTTTTTGACTGTGAAAGAGCTAAGTAACCAACATATCTATTTTAAAGGTATCTTGACTTCAAAATTTGGGTTTAAAGATTTGTTGCTTTGAAAAAGAGGTTCTATTTTGTTTCCACAGAGGATGAGAACCTTTGGAATTCTTATAGACCAATGTGGTTTGATGAACCAAGACCCCCCACCAAAGGTCTTTGTGAACATCCCCAAGAAAATTACTTCACCCAACAGAAAGCAGGAAGCAATTTAGAGAAGACTATGCCCAAATTCCCTAAAAAATTGTTTATAAATCTTTATTTATATTTAAAGAAGGATAGGATATAGATATAAATAATTTGCATTGGTATAATCTTGGTTTATTGATGCAGGTTTTTGATCAATCTTGTTATATGAAAGTTTCAGCTCTTGATTAGAGCATTGTGATTGTGTAGTTCATTTGAAAATATAATGTATAATTAAGAAATATAGGTTAATAGATAATCATCTATACTATCAAAGTGTGTAGTCATGTTTGTTAGGTTTCCTAGATGTATATTGCATTTAGCCAGATATTCTTCAAATCTTTCAGAGACCTTCAGAATATGACAATTAAAATGTTTCAATGACTTATGACTTTTCATGACAATGAGACACATCTGCTCCTGGCAGAACCAATCTACTTCAAGAGGATGATGGGCATCAAAGAGACTCCTTATGAAATTGATTGACCATTTGGGCAAGAGAGTGCTGTTTCCTGGACTGCTTGATGTGATGCTGTGTGAGCTGGACATGCAGGACCCATGGAGCGATGACTGCTGAACTTGCCTAAAGATAATATGATCCTTCAGGGTTTCTGCTTCATGAAAGAATCTGCTAGACATTCCTTAGAACACAGAAAAAAGTGACTGCCAAATTGCCAATATAGGCAGAACTGTTTTTGAAATTTCCAGCTTTGTAGAAAAGTCTGCTAGATACTATGTACCTCTAGGATGAAGTTCCCTAGAATGGATGCCCCAACGGCAGAGAAGAACTTTCAGTGATTGTCTCTGTCAATTCTAAAGTTTTAGAAGTTGCTTACAATGCACTTCCTATTCACTTAGGTAATATTATATCCCTTCTGGAGTCTGAAGGAGTTGAAAAATAAATAGTTACAGTTTTAATTTTCCTTAGTTATGATAAGAGATAGAGTAGATATAAATATTGTAACTGTAATACTTGTTTGATACCTGTTTGTTATATGTAATTTACTATGCCAAAGTTCAAACCTTCTTTTTTATTTAAAGAGAAAAGGGGAGGTGATGTGGGATTCACCTCTGTATGTTGTAAATACCATTGGTTAATAAAATAAACTGTCTTGGGTCTGTGATAAGGTAGAGCAGAGCTTGGTAGAAAAAAAAACTAAGCTGAATGCTGGGAGAAAGGTAGCATAGTCAGAGAAAAGTCATGGAGTCCTGCCAGAGATATATGCCAGAACATTACCCAGTAAACCACAGCCACGTGGTAATACACAGATTTATGGAGAGGGCTTAATTTAAGGTATGAGTTAGCCAGAAATATGCTTAAGCTATTAACCAAGCAGTATTGCAAATAGTATGGTTTCTGTGTGATTATTTTTGGGCCGAGCAGCCAGAAATAAGGAAGTGGCACTCCCTACAACACATAACTAGCATTTAAAAACATTCTGTTCTTGGGATCCACAAAATATACAGTTTCTAAAGCAGTGCAAAGACTCCAGTTGAATATACTGAAGTTCTCTAAATTTTAGAAGATTAAAATGTTTCAAAATATGTTTTATAATGTCATGTCATCTGAATATAGAAAGAAATATCTGCAATATATCTATGCAATTAAAAATATTAGGAAATAAGAAACAAATATGTGTAAGCAACTTAAATACCAAATGACAATACCACACAAAGGAAATTTTAAAATATTAGAAGCTTAATGAAACTTCAAAAGCGATGCAGAATCTCATGCAGAACTGTGCATAGAAGAAAATGCAGATCACATCTTTAAATATAATATTTTGTGAAAAAGAAGTAAAAAATCAAACAGCACATTTTAAAAAACTAATAGATTCTGATCTATGAATATAGCTCTGGTCTCTGATTCTTGGTCACCCAAGCAGTATGAGACTTGGGTGCCATCATCTCATGTAGTGGACCTTAAGTATTGGGTGGTGTCTTAGTTAAGGTTTTTTCTGTGAAATGGCATCATGACCACACAACTTTTATCAATGAAAATATTTAATTGAGAGGGCTTGCTTACAATTTCAGAGGTTCAGGCTCTTATCATAATGTCAGGAAGCATGGTGGTATGCAGGCAAATATTGTGTTGGAGCTAAGAGCCCTACATCTTGGCTCAGATGTAGCAGGAAGTCTACTGACTATCACACAAAGGAAGCTTAAACAAAAGAGTTTACCCCCACAGAGGCACAGTTCTCCAACAAGGTCATACCCACTCCCACAAAGCCATGCCTCCTAATAGTGCCACTCCTTATGAGATTATGGATGCCAATTACATTCAAACTACCACAGTTGGCTATTCCCACAAGTTCTGTGTTTCTATTGTTGTAGCATATAGATCAGTGCCTTATTCGGTCATGGTCAGAGAAGTGTCTCCTGCAGCACATGGAAACAAATGCTGAGACTCAGAGCTAGATATTATACAGAGAGAAAAAGTCTGGGGAGAAACTGAGAGGAATTGAGAGAACAAAAATTGTAATCAGGAAATGTAGGGGAAAGAATGTATTTTCAATAAAAGGGAAAAAGTTGAATTAAATATACACAGTTGAATTCAGTGCTAAATATGAAGGAAATGCATACCATATCTAAGTGTGATTGATTTCAGGAACTCAAGGTTAGTTTGTCATTAAGTTACCAATCAATTTGGAAATTCAATTTGTAAATTGAACGCAATAACTCATAATCTCATATCACTAGATACAGAAAAAGCACTTAACGAAATATCAACTCATATATTAAAATACATTTTAACCAGAAATTTGAAAAATTCTTCAGTTCAAGAGAAAGCAGCTAATATCTTACTTGTGAAATATGTAACACATCATATAATATGGCAAGGAGTAAAATTTTAAGTCTTTGTACACGACGTAGTAACCTGCATGTCTTATTGTATAAGACCAAAAGTAAATAGCAAACATTAAAAATAACCAGGAAATTGAGGTATCTCCTTAGGCATATAAGCCTCTTGTGATTTCTTCCAAAGTGGCAGTCAAAACCGCAGCAAGAGTCCCATTAAAAATGAAACCTGCCATTTTACCTGCTAACCAGCAGATGACACTGTTTCCGAGACATGACTGGAACCACAGGCGTCATCACAAATCCTGTTTTAAAATCGGAAAAGAGTCACTTGAGAGGTTAGATGTACACAGAGAGAAAATCTAGAGGCCAGGAACAGAGCACAAAGTCAGAGAGCTTCAGTGGCCAATAAACAAGGCGGCCTGGCCCACCCCAGCCTGGGGCGCCTGCCCTGCCACTCTGCTCAACTCAGTGCCCCTAGGTCCCTTCACTCTTGGCCAGGAGGAAGGAGAGAGTGGCACGCAGCCGGCGAAGCGGCCAATGCGGAAACTGGCTGCTGCCACTGACACAGCTGATCTCGGGGATTTCAAACAGCATTGCTGGGACTTCAAAGGGGGGTTTTAGCTCTGGCAACTGACTGCACTTGTGCTGTGAGCCCTGTGACTCATGTTGCAAGGTGGAATCTAAAACCCGCTTAGAATATGATATAGATATGAATAATTTCATTGGTATGGATTTTAAGGTCAATTTTGTTATATGTATATATATTTCTGATCTTGATTGAGGTATTGTGATTGTATAGTTCATTTAAAAATGCAATGTATAATTAAAAATATAGGTTGTTAATGGGTAATCATCGATAATAGTCAAGCTTGTAGTAATGTTAGTTTGATTTTCTAGATGTGCAAAGATATATTTCAGAGAGACATTCTTCATATCTTTCAAAGAATACAGAACATAGCATTTAATGTTTTAATAACTTAGGACAATGAGACAAGTCTGCTCCTGGCAGCACCAATCTACTTCAAGAGAAAGTTGGGCATCAAAGAGGCTCCTTATGGAGTTGGTTAGCCATTTGGGCAAGAAACTGCTCTTGCCTGGACTGTTGTATAAACTGGACACAGAGAACCCACAGAGAGAGGACTGCTAAACTTGCCTAAAGGTGAGATGATCTTTCGAGGTTCTTGATTCATGAAAGAGTCTGCGAGACATTCTGCAGGACACAGCAGATAGTGACTGAACTGCCTTTGAAATTTCCTGCTTCATGGAAATGTCTCTGGATATTATGGGCCGGAAGGCCAAAGATGGGTGCCCCAATGATACAGAGGAACTTTGGGTGACTGTCAAGGCAGCAAGATGTCTCTGTCATTTCTAGAGTTTTGGAAGTTGCTTACTTCTTGTTAACTTAGGTAATATTATATCCTTTTGGAGTCTTTGATGGAGTTGAAGAATGGATAGTCATAGTTATAGTTTTCCATTATTATGATAAAGATATAGTTATAAATATTGTGACTGTAATTCTTGCTTGATAACTGTTTTGTTTTATGCAATTTTACCATGTTAAAATGAAAGCCTTTCTTTTTTGTTTAAACATAAAAAGGGGAAATGATGGAGGAGAGTTATCTGTCTATTGTGTTATTTTCATTGGTCAATAAAGAGACTGCCTTGGCCCCTTGATAGCACAGAAAATTAGGTAGGCGGAGTAAACAGAACAGAATGCTGGGAAGAGGGCTATGAGGCAGACGCCATGGAGCCAGCCACCAGATCAGACATGCTAAATCTCTCCCGGTAAGCCACGACCTCGTGATGCTACACAGATGGTTAGAAATGGGTTAATCAAGATGTGAGAGTTAGCCAGTAACTAACTCTCTAGAGATAATGGGCCAGGCAGTGCTTAAATGAATACAATTTGTGTGTTGTTATTTCCGGGGCTAAGCTAGCCGTGCAGGAGCCCGGTGAGGTGAAAAGCAAGCCTGCCCGCAGCTCCTCACTACAAGAATAGATCAAATGAGGCCAGCAGAGACTGTCCAGACCTGTGGATACCAGGAGACGTGGAGATTAGTTCAGTCAGTAGAATATGAGACTCTTAATCTCTGGGTCATGTGTTCGAGCCCAAAGTTGGGCACCAATTAAAGGAGTAAGTCACAAAACAAAACAATCCCATACCAATTTTGAATTATGATTAATAAAAGGGTTATTAATCTAAAGGGAAAAAACTTACAGATCACTGTCCTAGACAACAGCCTCCTGCATGACCAGGGAAAGCGTCTGATAGCCAGAAGCAGAATCCGAAGTAAGCAAGAGAACTGACGCTGCTTATTTTTAAAGTGAAAGATACCACACCTCAGAGGGCTAGTATCTCAAAGGCTATTGACTGAAGAAGCAAAAGTAGCTCCCACAGCACCATAGCATTCACAATACTTGTGCAAGCCCAAGCCAGACCAGAGCCTGGAGAGGGGAATCACGCACACAATTCCACACCAGCCATGGACCTCTTGACCTTATATACCAGGGAATGAAGTGACAGTTTTTCTAAGAGTATAATCCCTGATAAACTGACCATTATTCAATGGAAAACTATACATCAAAGAATATTAAGGCAGTACAAAGCAGTCTTGAAAGCTTTTTTGAAAGGACATAAAGGTGGTGTCTTAGTGTTTCTGTTGCTATGAAAAGATACAGTGACCATGGCAACTCTTATAAGAGAAAGTATTTAGTTGGGGCTAGCTTATAGTTTCAGAGATTTAGTCCATTATTTAGACATAGGACATGGCGGCTTGCAGGCAGAAATGATGCTAGAGACAGAGCTGAGAGTTTTTTATCTTGATCTGTAGACAGCAGAAGAAGAACTAAGTTAGTTGGGCAGCTGGGAAAAACAAGCAGGCCCTCCTTGTAACACCCCTGCCACACTCCTGGCTTCAGTAGCTTCCCTTAGTTATGGAGGGAGGTTCCATAACACCTTTCTTCTGTCTTTGACTCTAAAGCCAGAACCACATGGTTGTAGCTGTCAAATTCTGCTGCTCATTGGGTCTGAAACATGCCCCCCTCATCCAATCTCATACTCATCAGTTTGTTGTTTGCAGTGGTTTCTCTCACTGCCTAAGATTGTCTGTCCTGAACCTTGATCTGTACACCAGGTGTGCCTCTGCCTTCTGAGTTCTGGAATTAAAGGCATGAACCAGAAAACCTAGCTCAAAGCTTTTCTTTTATTTCTTTTCTTCAGTTGGATGCTTAGCAAGGTGGGATCTCTCCCTGAGGTCTTCATTCTCCTTATTCCAGTTAGCATCAGGGTTCTCTTCGATCTGTTTATAACCTTGAACACAGGATTTAACTCCTTTCTACTTCTTAGTTTCCTTTTCCGTCTTGAAAACATTTTTTTAATTTTTTTCTTGTCAAGCTCCCTGCTTTTCATTATAAATCTTTATAAGGGTAAACACTAATAATCACAACAGTATTAATTCTAGGCTCCTTTGGGATTTTGTCTGTGCCATATCCTTCTTCTGGGTGACAATAAATGCCAGGTCCTGTGCAGCTTATTCATCTGTGCTTAGAAGGCAGCATGAGGATTAAAAAGTGGCAAGTAGAAAAATTAAAGATACGAAAGAAAAGACAGAGACACAGGATAGAGTTGGGAGGGCAACCCAGTGAATACTGAATCCACTCACTTTTATTTGTCATAGGCCTTATATTCCCCAGTCCAAAGAGGAGAGGGAAGACAAAAGACTTCTTTACCACAATACAAAGAACAAAGTAACCACCTTTTCAATACCCAGAGCATCAAGTAACCACACTCTAGATCAAAACATCTTGTTAGTTACCACACCTTGGTTCAAACCTCCTGTCAATAGCCTTGAAAGAGCAAGAATATGCCTAAACTCTCTGACCTTTTGGTCAAGGTAGAGTAAATCCACATTTTTGAGGGCTCCAGCACATCTGCAAACACAATTAATCCAAACTCTGTAATTTAGTCTTGGGTAGACTTTTCAGACAAAGGCAGAAAACAGCCATATTCTTCACCAAAATATCACAAGAATTGTCTCTAGGCCACATAATAACTTTCTTCTCTTCTGAAACCTCTTGAGCTGAGTCACCACACTTCAAATCACGGTCACAATCACGGTCAGCCGTGCTCCTCCTACTACAGCCAATAGAGCTCTGCTGAAACCATTCAACTGCTTTTCTAATACAAAATCCAAAACTGTTCCATATTCTTCCAAACAAAAGTATTGCCAGGCCCATTACAACAATACTCCAGGACCTGATACCAACTTCTGTCTTAGTTAGGGTTTTATTGCTGTGAAGAGAAACAATGACCATGGCACCATATAAAATAAAACATTTAATCATTGCTTCTTTTCAATTATCTTCATGGCAGAATATGGTGCTGGAGAAGGAACTGATAGTTCTACATCTTGATAGGGAGGCAGCGTAAGGAAAACTAAACAGAACTTCTGGGACCTCAAAGCTCACCCTCACAGTAACATAATTCCTCCAAAAAGGCACACCACCTAACAGTGTCACTTCGTATGAGTCAAGCATACAAACACATGAATCTAGAGGGTCATAAGTATACAAACCATCAAAGATTGGTAGGTAGAAAGGGGTAGTATATTTGGGAGGTATTAAGGTGAACCTTGAAAGTAATCAAAATGTGTTGTAAAAATTCTCTAGGAACTAAATGCTCAGGAGATAGTTAAGAAAAGAGGAAAAAAGGAAGGAGGAAACTGAATAATGTTCAGCAATAAAGTGGAGGACACAATTTCCCCTCTAAAGGTTTAGGGAACACTACAGAGGAGGAGGCAGGAAGTATATAAGAGGTAGTAGATGACTAGAAGGAGACACTGTCTTCTGGACAGAAGTCGAACACCTGCACACTTGACTTCACAACAGCTATGATACATGTACATGTCTTGTGAAAGACCAAGCCAGATCATATCCCAGCATGCAAGAGGAGTTGGACAAAAAATGCATCCTGCATTGACAATCTTTGTCTTCTAAGAGAGAAACAGCTTTCTCTTTGTGCCTGAAGCTCCTGACCCCGTTCCAATAGGATACACATCTAAGAATATTTGGGCTATAGAAGTTGGCCTTGATGGCCCTACAAAGAATCTGGGAAGAGTTGACAGGAGGGTGAATATGCTCAAAACATGCCACATGTAATTCTGAAAGAACAGATAAAAATAATATGTATAAAGAAGATAAAGTATCAAATGAAAGAAGAGATGTAGCACATTTTGTACTTCAATACACTACTGGTGGTGATGAAATTGACCCAACCAATTTGGGGAAACACAGCTTTGCTTTCAAAGTGAAGTCTATTTCTCTATTAGCCAATAATTCTAGAGTTAGATATTTATTTTAAAGCAATTAGAGCAGTTACCCTTAAAACACTTCTACAAGGCTATTCACAGCAACATCTTTTATCATGAGCTGACACCAGAAAAAACCTAATATCTGCCACGAAAAGCCTGTATAAACCATGGTAGATTCCAACAATGCAATAAAAAATAATAAACAACTGTGGGTGAATCTCAGAGATTCAATCCTTTGAGACACAGAAGAGAATACATTTCCATTTATATGAAGTCCTAGAAAATGCTAAAGTAACCAATAGTTTTAAAAGTCAAAAAGTGATTGCTTGTGGAAGAAAAAGATTGACTGGGAATGGGATGGCAAAACACCTGACGAAGTGCATTCTGCTTTTAAATAGACATGTTGGCACATTCATCAAAATATATTTATTTGTGTGCTTGGGATGTGTACATTCACTGTTTATACATTTAATCTTGATACCATAACCAGAGATTTAATTCTAGTTGGTAGGGTTAGAATTTTGAAAGTGTGTTGTTTATTTACCATCTTGATAAAAAAAATTAACTAATTTAAGAATAATATAAGTGACATTTTTATAAAGGTTTGGATGGAAAAATGATTTAAGGATATGCAAAGGCTAGAATGTAGTTTTTAGTACTAGGTTGAAACTAGAGGTGTACGTAAAGATGTTATATACATTTACCTGTGTCTATATACTATTCATATGTGTAGTTTCTTAAACTTGTGATGAAGGTCCTCAGAAGTAGGCAGCCATCATTCACAAGGAACACTCCTGGCATCAGAATCTTCCTCTCTAAGGGCCATTGGCCACTCATAGAAAGTAGGGCTTTTTAAGGGGAAAGCCTAGATCCTCTTACTGTACTGCAAAGTACGGGAAAACTCAATGACGATGAGGATATATGAAAAAGATCCAGGGGCCACATTAAAAGAGGTCTGACTCGACATTTTTCCAGAAGCTCAGCATGAAATAATTGCTGTTGTAAAAAGGTTTTACGTTATTTTAAGTAAATTAAAGTCCAAAGTTCAGTTAAATATAAAAAGTTCATAGTCAAAAGAGGCAAAGAACAAGGAACTCTTCTAGACTGAAGGAGAGAAGACAATGTGCAGCTGCTACAGGAGCAGGATCCTGTGTTAAATTCTAGTTCAAAGAGAGCAAAAAAGTGCTGTGGAAGGCATTGCAATACTGAAATGTGAATATGGAATTGAGACCAGACAACAGAATTACATCACTGTAGACAGGGGCTGCTCATGTGTTTCCTGGCTGCCCAGATTTGAAATAACCACACAGAAACTATATTAATTACAATACTGTTGGCCAATAGCTTAAGCGTATTTTTGGCTAGCTCTTACATCTCAAATGAACTAATTTCTATTATTTTATATTTTACCACAAGGTTTGTAGTTTACTGGTACCACTGCAATAGACCCCAAGTAGCTTCTTTATTAACTAATGGTATTCATAGCATACAGAAGGGAATCCCACATCACATCAGCAATAAATTTTCCTACTGATATCTGTGCTATGATTGTGTAAGAGAATAAACTTGATCTTAAGGGAAAAAAATCCGTGTTGTCTTTTGGAATAGACAGGAGTAATATAGCCAATTTATTCTCAAGTGATCAGGAAAAAGATATGAAGACATAAATGTATAGGTCAAATGTATAAGTCAATCCTCATTATTCATGGCTTCCACATTTGTGAATTTGCCTACTCAGTAAGATTTATTTTAACCCCAAGTCAATAAAGTGTTTCAGAAATCATTCGGGAGCCCAAGCCGTGCAGACAAATATCTGATTTGCTGGGTTCCAGCTGAGCTCAAAGATGAGCATATTGCTTCCTTTGTGTTGTAAATGCAGATGTTTATTGTTTGTTTGCTTACTTGTTTTGATAAGGAGACTATTTAGTGATGCATTTTCATGATATTCTGCTTTCACATGGCTACTTTAGAGTTAAAAATGACCCCAAGTTGTGTCACACTTGTTGTCTTTGTTTGTAAGAGCAAGAGGCCTGCAATGTTCCTGAAGGAGCTGGCACACACATTCAACAAGCTTCATTCAGACACAATCCTGCTGTTTCATCATCAATTCAATGCTAGTGAATCAATAGTGAGTATTAATTAAAGCTGGAAAATAGAAACATACAGAAAACAAGATCCTGCACTGATCGATTGATTAAAGGAGGCCATATCAGTTCATGGTAAACAAATACTTTATTTTCCACAGGAGTTGTAGCTCAATATTCACAACAGCTATGTGGCATGTACTTACTATGAATAATGAGACCCAACTACACAAATATAGGTATACACACACGGAAAGTGCAAACAGCAGGAAACGTCTGTGAATCTGAGCATGGGCATTTAGTAATTCCACTTGCTGCCTTGTACATTCTTGGCAAATTTCGAATGTCATAAATTTTGACCAAAACATTATCTTTTATAAATTATTATTATATATTTCTACTCTTAAAAAGCACAAACTGGAAGTTTTCCCTTTGTAAGTCTTGAATCCTGTGGAACACCATGTATGTGTAACTTTCCATGAAAAGCTAGCCTGAGAAAGATGCTAGTGTGCTGAAGAGGAGGTGACCAGAGGAATAGACAGAATAGAAAAACAAAATCACCAAAGCCCACAAATAGTAGCCTTGATATGCTGGTGAATGCTGAGCCTCGGGGAATCTGCTTCCAGATCATCAGGCAGCAAGAAGAAGAAAGTATGTTTATGCTGAGGGCATACTAGAGAGAGATAAGAGGAGTTTCTCCAATTCTAAAGACATAGTCAGACCCTAGAGTGATGGTTCTCAGCCTTCCTAATGCTATGACCATTTAATAAAGTTCCTCATGTTGTGGTGATCCCCAACCATAATATTATTTTTATATACTACTTTATAAGTGTAATTTTATTACAGTTCTGAATTGTAATATCAATATCTGACATGCAGGATAGCTGATATGTGAACCCAGAGAAAGAGTCACAACTCAAAGGTTGAGAACCACTGCCCTAATAACTTCAGTCAGTGAAGTATTTGCCTACAAACATGAGGATCTGAGTTAAATCCCTAAAACCATGTTCTAAAATGCCAGGTAAAATGACACACATTTGTAACCCTACAGTTGGAGAAACAGATGAATTGATAGATTTTGTTGGCAAGCTAGTATACCTAACTTGGTAAGCTTCGGGGTAACTGTGATGTTTTGTCTTCCAAAAGAAAGTTACCAGCATTTGCTGAAACTTACCAGAACTGTCCTCTGGCCTCCTCACACACAAACACACCCACACCCACACCCACACATATGCAGTCACCCCACTCACACATGAATATGTACACACACACACAGAGAAGGGATATAATCTCAGTAAAAGAATCAAGGTCATCAGGAAAGGAGACAGTCAGTCTGTGATACACATACCTTACATATGAAGTTCCCTTCTGAGATAAGCACATGAACCGAAGAAAAATCTATTTAACTACAAATGGCTCTCTGCCCTTCTCTTGTCATTTCTGATGGGCAGCCATTAAAGAGCTGATTGCAAATAGGCTGTGGGTTTCACTATTAATCAAGTACGTTCCTTATGCCATGAACCCATTAGTTCTGCCATTAGATTCTACCATTCATTTATTGAACTAATGGGTTTGGATACTCAGCATGTTTAGTTACACTTTTGGAATTAAGACTCATATTTTTCAGGAGGGAATTTCTTTATCAAGGTGACTGACATTGTTACACAAACAGAGAAGAAATGGATACAGAGTTTCAATGGTATTGAGTGTCTGACTTTTAGTAAAAAATATAAATCTGACTACTCCTTCTATGTTATTCTTTTCACTTTATTTTTATAAATATAACCTACAAAAATTCACACAGTGATTTCTTCATTCAATGACGTAAAAAATAGAAATAAAAAATCATTCAACATATTTATTCAGACTATAATGCCATTCTTTGAGACCATGGTATAAAAACTGCTAAAGTAAAAAGACCAAAATTCATTCAGTAAACAAGGAAAGAATGTTTTTGTTAACATCAATAGGTACTGGAAAGTTTCTTCTTTAAAGAAACACTCATTGAAATACACAATCACACACACATACACACACACACACACACACACACACAACTGTAATCAGTGGCATCACAGCTGGTTGAAGTGGTAATGAGCTTAGGAGAACAAATCTAGCATAGTATGTACTGATAGCATGTGATAAGCCTACCGCTATGCAGTTCATTTCAATGTTAAAATACCTCAGAATAATATATTTCACAGGCAGGTCTTGAGGCTCAGAGCATGAGTTTTAAACAATGATAGAGTCAAATTCTCCTCTATATCAAATAACCATTTTCTTGTTGAATTTTAAAAGGAAATCTAACATAACATGATGAATAAACGTGGTTTTAATTCTACTTATGCGAATTAAAGAAAACTTCCAACATATTTGGCTTTGCATTGGTTCTTTTGTTGAGAAACGCTACTGACTAGTTGGTTAAAGAAAGTAGACAATCACTTCATAAAGAAAAAAGCAGGCAAAGTGTGGCTTGAATAAGAATGGTCCCTGTAGGTGTAAGGGTTTCATGTTTGGTCTACAGCTGGGTAAATATTATGCTGAGGAACAGGAGGTGTGGCATTGGTGTAGGGGGTGTGTCACAGCGTAGGGAGGCTGAGGTTTCAAATGCCTACTGCATTTCCACTTTGTTTTTACTGCCCCATGTGTCCCCAGATGTGAGCTTTCAGCATGGGTTCCAGCACTATGCCTGTCTTCTCCACAGTCCATATCCTCATGGTAATAGATTCTAAACCTCCAAAACTGTAAGCCCAAAATTAATAACTCCCTTTCATATTCTTTCATTCACGTGGTGTTTTATCACAATAGAAAACTGTCTAGCCCATGGAGCAAAGTCAGTATTGTATGTTATACTATGATAGGCTCAGGGACTAGTGAACTCTGTAGAGGGCTGAGTGAGAATTGGAAAAGTATTACAGGATTAGTTGTAGTGAATAATAATAAAAACTACTAGCATTAGAACAGAAATGAATAATATTATGGCTGTGATGTTTTCTGCTGGGAATATGGCAAACATCTTCTACTATTATGGAAAAAACTAATACTTTAAATTTTGAGATGTTTTAAGTGTTTATCTAATAATTCTTGATCAATAAAACTCAGGAGTCAGATATTGGTGTAAGACCCTGATTGATCAGAGAAGTGGCAGAAAGTGACCACTTCCCTCCTCTGTCTCTCATTCCTTAATCTCAGAAAGTCCAAGAATCTTTCTAATACCTACCTTATTACTTTTTGTGTTTCTCTATATGTCCTCGGTCCTCCATAAACTCTATAGCTAATTTTGGTCAGCTAGTATCTAAGTCTGTCCTCCAATTCAAAGTAAACATTATTAATGTCTCAAGTGTGTCAGAGCACAATAAAAAATATCCCACAAAATCTCTCCCATTTTGTCTAAATAAAAAAGGGGAGGTTTCAAATTTAACACAATAAAACTATATACAATAAGAACAATTATCAGGTAAGAATTACCTTCACTATTTCCAGTCCATTTGAATTTGACAAATTCAGGAAAAATACTCCATTATCTAATCTATTTGATAAACCAAAAGTTTTAAACCTAATTTACTTTTCATCCTAACATGTATTACCAACCCAAAACTATCTTTCTGGACCTTGAAACATTTTTCAGATAAACAATTTAAGCTTCTATGTCTCTCAACCTTACATACTTTGTAACACCTTTCTGAATATCTATTCTGAATTTGGTAACAAGGAAAATTGAAACTATAACCATCTAGTCTTCAACCACATCAAAGACTTTAGGAGGATATAATACCACCTGAGTAAACAGGAAGTTCAGAGCAAACAACTTCCAAAGATAGAGAAATTAAAAAGACAGATGGTTTTGTGGACAGTCATTCTATTTCCTCTGCAAAAGTTACAGTATCCATCTTTAGCCCATAAGTCTAAAATATCTGTTAGACTTTTCTGTGAAATAGGATTTTTTTGAGGAACTGTCTTACCTTGTCTTGGCAAAATTGAGCAGTCACTTTCTTTTGTGTCCTTCTTATGCAGTTTGCACAGCACACTGCCAGCAATTGAGGCAAGGGTAGTTTCTTGCCAAAATGGCTAACTTTGCCACATTGAAAGCAAACTACATATGGAGGTACTTCGATACCTACCTTTTTTTCTGAAGTAAATTGCTGCTGCCAGGAGCAGATTATTTTATTGTCATGAAAAGCCTTGTACTATTAAAACATCTTAAATGACATATTCTGTAGGTCTCTGAAGTGTCTGAAGACCACCTATACATTTAAATATATTTGTTTGACCTTGAAAACATATCTAACATGCCCACAAATTTGATAGCTAAAGATGACTAACTGCTAGCCTATATTTAATTGTCTTAAACAGTTTTCAATAATGGCCTTTAAGGACCAGAACTTTACATTATATTTTAAAATAAGCTGCATAGTTACATTACCTTAAGCAAGAGTAGAAACAAATACACAATATATTAAAACAAAAATGACCTTAAATGTGTATCAATATACAAAAATATCTTGAACAAGAGTAGAAATAGATATATAGTATAACAAAATAACTGTAAATTTATATTAATATACAAAAATCCATAACAATGAAATATTTAAAATAAGAAGCTTCGTTTTTAGTTTAAAAGTACATTCAATAGCCTACCCTTTATTCTGCCATTCTTATCTCCCTTTTTCTTTTTAGAAAGAGATCCCTAAATCTCCTTTATTTAATTTCCTCCCGATAACTACACGTAACCAACCCCCACTAAATAGTGATTAACATCCATAATCCACTGAAAACCAAAAATCACCTACCCTACTTCTTGGGAATATGGGCATCATGTCCTTAAAATTATATTCTGCTGTGTGGGGGGTGATGTCATCTTAAGGGAATTATGGGAAAAAAAATAGATATTGGTGAAGTCCTGAAAGATCTAGCTGTTGTTTAGTCTAGTGTGGTGGAATAGTACAGGACTTATCTGAAGTCCTAGCGAAATAGTCTATGAGGCTGGACAATCTCAGCTAAATGCCTTGAAATTTTCCTGAGCAGTTACTAGTCCAAAGCTGATTTTTGGGTTTTGTTTGTCAGCTTACTTGACTTACTACATTCCAGGTGGAACTGTCATTGTAGGGACCCATCATCCTTTTGGAGACTTCAAGAATTACTGTTAGAAATCATTACAGTTGACTGTAGAAAACAAACATTTTAAAGGCCATATACAGCAGATCTCAGAAGGTTAAAGGACAACAATTTGTTTAGTATGTCCAGGATATAAAAACTCCATTACTAATTACCTGTTTTAAATTCAATCTAAAAATCATATACAAAGAGCTAGATGAAACCTATTTTAGAATTATTTAATGTTCTATATGACCGTTAATATCACAAAAGGAAGTCTAAACATATATATTGTATATGTACATACAAATCTTATTAATTTTGACATAATATTTATTCTTAAAGAAAGGTTTTAAAGAGTCAAAATAAAACCAAAGTATTATGAGATTAGAGGCAATAGAATAGTTCTGTTACTTTCATTTTTCTTGTGTTATATATCAGGTGGTTATTCTGACATGAGACAGGAAATCTAGATTGTCATTTAATAAAAATGCTTGGGTTTAGAAAAGGAGAGACCTATGCTCAAACTCCAAAATCAACTTTAATTTTTAATTGAAATAAGACTACAAAAAGACGATTTTCCTTATATGTCTATAGAGAACAGCAGAAACAAATATTTGGGAAGAGTTATGAAATTTTATTCAGTTGGAAATGTGCTATAGCATTAGGTCAAATTACTCTTCTTCTTGAAAATTTTCTCAGATGTCTCATTTTTTTAATGGTCTTTAGATTTTTTTTAGTTATATGTTTTTATACTCCTAGAAAGACAAGAACAAAACCCTGCCCCAACCAACCTTAACTTTGGGAAGTTTCCCTTTTTAGAAGATAAGATTTGATCAAATTTTATTAAATTTTATTTATTTGTTAGTCTTATAACTTAGTTTAGATTGAATGGCCATGCTGTCTGATAAACTAGTGCCTGTCCTAATCAAGAGGTCTCTTCTGTTTGAATCTAATATTTATCAATTTTGGTGGTATCCAAAGCTCTTCTTTTCCTATGGGAAAAAAACCAAAATCTCTTTCCCAATGTAACAAATATCCTGGCTTCCCTTGTGAGGTCAACACATCTTTTAAAGTATACAGGGTGATTTAAAGTCAATAAAGAATTGTGCAATCTGTCTCTGAGGGTCTTTATAACCGTTTTCTGTTCTTAAGCATATCTTTTAAGGTGCTATAAGATCTTCATATAACTGCTTGTCCTGTAGGATTTTGTGGTATACCTGTAATATTTCATGTTGTAATATTGAGAAACTGTTTCATTTTCTAGACCTATGCTGGAGTACTGTCAGTCTTAATTTGTACAGGTATTCCCATAATGGCCTTAGCTTTTAATCGTGTGTAATTACAGAATCAGCTTATTGTTTTTAGAACTTAAAGCAGTTGCCCAATGAAATCTTGTATATAAATCTATAGTATGGTGCATATATTTCAAGTTTCCAAACTCTGAAAAATGAAACACATCCATTTGTCAAATTTTATTTTTCTGTACCTTTTATATTACTCTCTGCAGGTAATAAAATTTGGTTATATAAAGAACAAGTAGGACTTTTTCTTATAATTTCCTTGGATTGTTGCCAAGTGAAGGAAAATTCTTCAAATTTTTCTCTTTATAAGAATTTCCATGAAAGAATGCTTTGAAGGTAAAATTGGCAAGCAGGCAACTAAAACAATCAAGCTCTGGATCCATGGGATCCACATATGTACCCTGTAGTTTCTTTTCTACCAAAGCCAATTCTCTTTCATCCTCAACTGATAATTTTCTTGAACTATTTAAGTACTTATCACGTTGTAATATTTGAAATAATTACTTAGTCCTTAAATTGTTAATCCAATTATGTGTCATAGCGAGATAATATATTCCAGCAAGTTTTAAAAATCATTAAGACTTCTTAATTGTTCTCTCCTTATTGGTACTTTCTGTGTTTAAATTTTATTATAAACCTATCTTATGTCTTAGAAAATTAATATAATTTCCTCCTTGTATTTTTTTTCAGAAGCAATTAGTAATACCCCCAAAGATAAATTTTTCTTTACTTCTTTAAATATATTTTAAGGTATCTGTCTCTGAATAAGCTATTAAGATATAATCTACATAATGGTAAATTATGACAGAGGAAATTGTTTATGATTTTTTCCAATGGTTTTGGTACAGAATATTGACACAAGGTTGGAACATTTCCGATTTCAAACCATCCATTATAGTACCATACAGAGACCTAATTCCTTGCCTCATGATACTGCTTCTCTTTCTTAATGTGGGGGAAAAAACACTTACAACAACAGAAAACAAACAAACAAGAAGAAAAAGAAATTCCCACCTTAAGCATTCCCAAGTGTTCCACTGGGTCTGCTGCTGCTGCTGCTGATAGAGTGTATGGCTGGTTGTCATTGTGATACACAGCCAGGCAGCTGCTAGCAGGTGGCAGGGGGCGGGGCTGAGAGTATGTGCTGAATGGCATAAGGAGGAGGTAAGTCCTATAGGCAGAAGGAGTCAACTGCCTGAAAAGTGGAAACAGGAGCATGTGCAGAAGAAGTCTCCATGGTGGGAAAGCCTGAATGATAGATCTGGCCAGACCTAAGCAGCGTTTGGGGCCCAGAAGTCTGTCGCATTTGGGGCTATGGATAGGTGGCAACTGGAAACTGCTGTAGAGAGGCTGAAATGGAAAAATCTGCTTCCCAGAATACTCCTGTTCTCAACACCCTGCCTCTACTTTCTGCCTGGCCAATCAGCATTTAATTAAAGCATGATTGACAGAATACAGACAATTCTCCCGCATCAGGACATGAGAAGAAGAAAAGTATGCTGTTGGGAAAAAGCTTCAAGCCAGGCCTTAGTCTGAGGTTTTCCCAGAAGGTGAAGGTTATTTGCTTTTGACAACATGCTTGTTTAAACCACATTGTTTTAAATTTATTTATTTTCCAGTGCATAATTGTAAAATTGTAGACAATTAATTAATTAGAAATTCCAGACTTTGTGAACTGCTAGAAAGCAGAACAGGAATCCTTTTGGAAAACAAAACACAACAATAAAATGTCAACACATTGCACCTTTGGATGTCAGAATCAAGACTGTTGTACCAACTGAGTGAAGCTAGAAGTTGCATCACAGACTGAGAGTTAGAATTTTTGAAGACGTTCCAAAATTCCTTCCCTCTAACCCTGAGTTAATTGTCAGTGTTCTGAGGATAGCTCTTGCAAGGATAACTGTGGTGATGTGAGATCACAGATACTAATGCTGCCCTTGAAGTACTCGACTTATTTATTGACATTTATTATTCTACTTGTATATCGATGTCCTTCAGTCTCCTCTCCTGTTTTAAGGATGAACCAAGAGAAAAGCAAATGAACAGGAGTAGTGTGGACCATGGGAAGCACTAGCAGTGTAAAGCTGTTGTTCCTCAGCTGACATAGAGCTTAGCTGGCTACCACCAAAGCAATACACGCTCTGATCAATCAGATGTTGTGTGCCAAGCACCAGGGATGCTGCTTGCCCTCCAAACCCCAGAAATCACCAAAACTTGAACTCATTTGTATTTCAGACATGTGAATTCATACAATTTTTTAACCTATATCTATTTGGGTTCAGCAAATATTTTGAATTTAGGAAAGACTCTGTTATTGATTAGTGAGATGATTTAGGGCTATCTGCAATAATCGCTTTCAAAAATAATGCCTCAGTTGGTTTTTAGTTAAATATATTTTGATATATTTAAACAGAGGGTTTCCCAAACTAAAGTTATTTAGTATATAGAAAGTTTTGAGAATGGTGCCTGGTATATCAAATAAGTGATCAAATTTTTTGTTTGTTATATTTATCAGCGATAATGCCTAGAACACTACTAACAGTTATTGGTACATTCAGATTAAAGAAATAAAAGAACTAGGAAAGGAAAATGGCAAGAGTTTCTTTGAGATGGCATGTAGCAATAGTAATAATAATGCCATCCTATGATTGTATGGTACTTATCATAGATTTTACACTACTATATACCAGGCACTCTTATAAGTACTTGGCATTTATTAAATCATCTGGTTCTATTACTCTTGAGGTTTTATTACTGATAACATGATTTATACATGAGGAAGTGATGAAGAAACAATGTGAATGACATGATCAATGTCATACAGCCAAGATTGATAAACTGATATCCTCTGCCACCTACCTTCCTCATCTAGAACCAGAATCATTTCATGTGGATAAAATAACAGACCTACTTATTTACACAGCAGTGGGAGCAGCAAGCCAATATTAGAGAACCACTATGCTCAGACCCTCCTAGATGTGCCCTAGAGCTTGTCTGTCTTGTCCCAAGTCCTACACGAGATGCACCACTGAGATTTCATCTGTCAAAAACTGGCACAGATCAGGGAAGGAGGCTCACGTTCTCCAACGTAAACTCACTACTTTTCTGTTGAGACACTAACAGTACAACCTTGTCCCTCAAAGATGAAGAATGAGTCCTTTTCCCATAACTCAGAGCTTTAACTTTTCTAAATGAATCTGCAAGAAACAGTAGGCAGCTATTTTGGTGCAAGAATTCAGATTAGGAGACTAAACCATTCAATTAACCTTTTTAACCAGGGGCTATATTTTAACCCCTTTATTCAAGAAAGGATGGGCACTGACTGCACTTCCTCAGAAGCAAACCATTCCCTTCCACGCAGTTGGATGGAAGAAATAGGTGTCTAGCCATGAATAGCTGCACGGCTTTTTGTTTTGTGTTAGCTTCACATTCCTTTGAATTCTGACTGAGCCTGATAGTTCATTTCAATCCTACTGCCATATCCTAACAAAACCTCCATTTATTCTGGAGCATATTAACAAATAAAGGACCATTCTTTTCCTTGGCTCTTTGTATATGGTTACTCTCTTATTGGATAACAAAATACTTTGACATACATTTTCCCCCTTACTAGTTTTAGCTTAGGGCCTTTATCCATGACATTTTCAGTATGAATTTTACTTACAGATAGCAAAAATACAGCTTTATATTTCAAAGAGAAACACTTACCTTGGCTCATAAAAGATGTATAGAACTCCTTCAACATCAAATAACACTTAGAATACAGTCCAGTGGACTAAGTGTAAATGAAATAGAGGCACACTCAAAACACAAATACATTCAAAATTAAAAAGAAAAAAAAAGACTCCATAAAAATTGCATTTTAGTCTTGCAAGAGTTCAACTCATAGAGGAGGTTACTTATAACATTTTTTTAAAGTCATTGCAGTGGAGACTTCTTTCACCAAAGAACTGCTCTGTGGACAAGTGTAGATGTGGAGAAAATATCCAATCTTTTCGATGTCATGCTTTGAAACTGTAGCAGCACACCCTGTCTCCTTTTGCATGTGCCCATGCGTTCTTCCTGTGTGCTGTTAAAGCTTGGCCAGGGAGGCAGCAGCTGCATGGCATTGGAGTATGAAATTACCCTTCTTTGTCAGCCTCTTAGTGTAGGGAGAACAACATCTGAGCAGAACTGGACAAAACATGCTTCTGTTCCTCATTGCTCACACACAGTGAATAATCATATCTACCAGGAAATTTTCTATTAAAGTTGCACACAGAGTCAAAATATTAAGGAAGTTTAGAGTATATCTTCATTTCACTTTTTCCTACTTCCCAGGCTTTCTGTGCAATGTTTCATTTGAGAACTCTCAATTCATAAGACTATCATAATTGCAAACTTTTGCATAATTTAAAAACAAGTGGAAGTCAGTGCAGAAGATTTTAATGAATGGTTATGAAGCTGCTATCAGCACAGTTCCACCAAGAAGAAGAGTTCAGTGGTTCACTGAGAACAAAAGCCAGGACTTGCTCTAAAGTTAAGTATGGAAATTGTAACAACAGATTAGGCCCTTAAATGAAAATTCCCCTTATCTACAAAACAAGAATAACTGCAGAGAAGTGAGTTATTCCCATCAGAACTGAGAAAGTCATATCTCTCCCTCTTTGCTTACTGAGAGTTTGCTATTTAACAGCACAAGTGAGAGGAGGCCAAGACAGGAAGAAGCTTTGAGTGAGCCGACCTGAATGGCTTGGCTTCCTTTTCTCACCTAGGATAATTATAACTAACCCCAGTCTTCCTGAGTCATGAAGAGTTTAACCTGTGTTCATTTTCTTACATTTTTCTCTTAACACCTTTATTTAAATACATGTAAGTATATGTAAAGTAGCCACTCCAACGTTCTGTGCTATGAATCCTTCTATCTGGACCTCCCATCCCGAGAAGCATGATCAGTCTCATTATGGTGGAAACAGAGATCACACTAGGTTAAAAAACTCATGAGGTAACTCAAGGAGAGTTGAACCGAGGTGTGACCTCAAATCTACAAGAGTTTCTGACACATAACCTATAGCAGAAGTTCTACAGACTATGTGTGTGGGTGGGGCGGAGGGGGTTCAGAGTTCTTTATGACTTTTTTTCACATTACTATAAAAAGGTGCTGGAAAATTTGCAGTCTTCCTACACATCTGATAAATTTATGTATGACTGAATTTTAAGTGCTAACTATAATGTTGGACCAGTGAGTAATGTGTGATTCTCTAAGCCTGGAGATCCTTGTTCAATCCCTGGGAACTTTATGGTAGAAGGCTTGAACCTATAGCTGGATATTGTCCTTTCATAGCCAAACAAATGCATGAGTGAGCGTGTATGTGTGTGTGCGTGCACACACACACACACACACACACACACACACACACACACACACTGTAATCAAAATATTTAAAAATTTTTACAAGAACCTAGTTTTACACTGTGCATTACTTAGGTGGTGACATTAAGATAAGGAATTATTTGTTTTAGGTATGACAATATAAGTCCCAAAGACATTTTAACTGACTATTATTGACCTTCATTTTTATAGAAGAGGAAGAGGGGGAGAAAAAGAAATGTTTAAGAATATTTGAGAGTACTCTAGTCCAATTATTTGCAAACATTCACCTACATTCCATTCTTCCGACTTTTAAAGATATTGTTTTTTAATTAATTTTTAAAGGCTTTTCCACACCGATCACTATTCCCCCTCACTCCTCTCCTGCTGTTCCCTCCCCTGACCTCCCCTGACCTTTCCCCACATCCACTCCTCAGAAAGTGTAAGATCTCCCATAGGCATCAACAAAGATGGCACATCAAGCTGACGCAGGACTAAGCTCCTCCACCCCTGCATCAAGGCTAAGGGAGACATTTCACCCAAGGGAATTGGTTTCAAAGAGTCAGCTCTATACCTGGGACAGACCCTGGTTGCACTGCCAGGAGCCCCACAAACAGACCAAACTATGTAACTGTCACCCACAAGCAGAGGGCCTAGGTCAGTCCCATGTATACTTCTTAACTGTTGGTCTAGAGTCCATCAGGTCCCATGAGCTCTGGTCATCTGTCTCTGTGGGTTCCCCTGCCATGATCTTGACCCCCACACCCACACCTCCTTATTTATATAATTCTTCCCTCCTCTCTTCAACTGTACTCCTGGAGCTCGGCTCAGTGTTTGCTGTTGATCTCTGCATCTGCGTCCGTCAGTTACTGGATAAAGGTTATATGATGACAATTACAGTAATCACAAATCTGATTACAGGAGAAGGCCAGTTCAGGCACCCTCTCCACTGTTGCTAGGAGTCGTAACTTGTGGTTATCCTGGTGGATTCCTCAGAGTTTTCTTGGCACCCTGTTTCTTCCTAACCCCATAATGGCCTCTATCAAGGCCTCTCTTTCGCTGTTCTCCCTCTCTGTCTCTTTCCCAACTCAGAGCCGGAGAGATGGCTCAGCTGTTAAAGGCTAGGATCACAATCAAATACATAAGCTCTTCTTTATAGAATATCAAGAATTTTTCAGTATTGTTATGTTTTATAGTGTGTGTTTGTGTGTGTGTGTGTGTGTGTGTGTGTGTGTGTGTGTTTATGTGTGTATTTTTTTGACTGTGTGTTTGGTATCTTATTTTTGGAGGTCAGAGAACTTTTTCTTCCATTATGTGAGGTCTGAGAATCAAACAAGGGAAACAAATTTGAGACAGGTACTTTAACCTATAGAACTATCTTTTCAGTCCTAGAATTTTTAACAATATAAGCTGACAAGCAAACTCCTCAAGTAACTTTTAGTTACCAATAAAGATTCAGCACTTAGCTTGTTGGATGATGCTCAACATGACCAAGTTCTTATGTACTGTAATGATCTGCTTTTTAACTTCCCTTGGCTGAAGCTTCCGTAAACCTCCAGGAGAGCAGAGTGTAGAAGGGGGTAGGAGAGCAGAGTGTAGTCCAGGAGGGTAGCAGGGCAGAGTCTGAGACAGAATTGGTTTTCTCCAATATTTAAAACACGACCCCTCAAACAATGAGCACTCTAGACACAAATACCTTTAAATAAATATCCTCAGCTCATTGAGATCACCAGATTAGTGATCCATAATACTTCATCATGCAATTTAAAAAATAGCTTTTCTCCATTAATAATTATTTTATAACTTATTTGTAACTTATAAATCAATATTGTTCATTAGCCTGTACATGTGCATATCTTTCCAGATTATTCTTCATACATTCTCTCCTACCCTTCCTTTTTCCTCCTTATTTTCTCTCTTTCTCTTTTCTTTTCTTCCTCTTCTTCTTTTTTTCATTCCTCTATAAGCCTTGAAAGTTTATACCAATCAATTATTCAAAATTGTTATTAAACAATACTTTTTAAGTATTTAGAGCTTAGAGAAAACAACATAAGAAAATCAGACAGGTCAGATAAACAGATGATGTGATATATCAAAGAAAGGTCAACTTGTAGCATGTGTCAATGAATGAATAAACCTATCTCAGTAGCTTTAAACAGAAAGGAGGAGGAAGGGTAAGTCTTCCTACATGCTCCCCACAGCTGACTTGCTGAAGCAATGTTCTTCTCTAGCTACAAGAAGCGTTACTTTAATTTCTCAAAATAGCACATTAGTCATATTGAGCTACAATTGCTAATTTAAGTTTGTTTTCATGCTTTCAGCTGAAGTTAATTTGAATTTCAATTACATTAAGATATAATTTTACATTTTACATAAAATTATGCCCTAATACATATTGGATATTTTAGGCACTTTTGTACTACAGATAAATTATAGATTATTTATAAATTACATATGTAAAAATTACTTAAACACAATCAGCTCCTGGTTTCTTCAACTATAAACTAGAATTATTAAACAAATATTTTAACAGATTCATGCATTACTCATGACAGAAATATGGCTTGGTTCCATTTGCCTCCTACTTCATGCTGTAAAATATCTTTTGAAATAAGTTAGATCTTCACTAATTATTAAATATGAATTATGAATGAAATATTGGCATATGAAAGTCATTTGACAAGAAAGACATTCATGTGTCTCAAAGAGTTCAACCTACCATACTTCAAGTAATTCATGATAAGAAAGAAGAAAATACATGAACTAAGTCAGTGACTCTCATATGTAACCCAGATCAGCCCCCGCAGAAACAGAAAAGTGACTTTTGACCAGGAGTTCTAAGGACTGGACAGTGAGCAATGTCCTGGCACTCCTTCTGCCGTCAGGAACTCACAAGCCTTTTAACCTGGTTGAGACTGCATGGTCAGAAAATGACTATTAATATTAAGAATTTCATCATAAATAGAGAAATTTTATTTTTCTAAAAAGGATTATTTTATATAGTTTTCTTAAGATTTATTTATTCTTATTTTATGTGTATAAGTGACCACCTGTATGCATGTCTGTAGAGACAGCAGAGGAAGAAGAAAGTTTCAGGTCCCATGGAACTGGAATTACAGATGGTTGTGTGTTGTGGTGTATGAGAACCAAAGTTACATTTTAAATTTTAATTACTGTATCTAGGAGATTCATGAAACAAAAATGTCTCTGATCTGCAAGACCCTTGCTCAAAGACAGATCCTGAAATGCTGGAGTCTATTGTTTATCGGGAGAGTTTGAGCAATCTGCACCAGACATGCTTGATCACATACAGGTGGGACGTTCACAGGCTGGAAATAAGTCACGATATACACTTGCCACTGATTGGATGTCAGCCAGAGGTAAGTCGGGAAGTATTCCTGATTGGACCTAAAAGGAACTATTTAAGCCACTACAAAGTGTGACTTGGGGCCATTTTTATGGAAAATCAGAGATGGGCATGGCCAGATCCCATCCACTTAGCCAGCACTTCAAATTTGGTGTTAAATTGTGGTAGTAGTCTTATTCTCAACCTGTGGGGTTAATAGTATGCATGCTGGGAACCGAGCCTGGGTCCTCTACAAGTGCTGTACTCAGTGAACTATTTCCCCAGCCCCAGATTATTTTATGTATTTTAACTATAAATTATATAATAGTGGTGGCCTTTGCAGTGCTTATCTTCCAGATTCTCCCATCTTCCCTCCCTTCTCTTCATCTCTTCTTCAAGCTGTGAAGGTCAAGGCCAACCAAACAGACAAAATACCTTTGGACAAAAAAGAAAAATCTCTTTTTACTAGTTTTCAGATCCAGCTGTAAATGGCAAGTAAGCAGAAAAAAACAAAAAAAAAAAAACAAAAAAAAAACCTGTCATCCAGCACTTTGCCTTTGCCCAAAGTCCTGAGGAAACAAAGTCTCATACAGAATTCTCAGCAGTCTTGAAGATGAGGTTCTGGACATTTCTCAAGACCAATTAATTGCACAATTATGTAATCCTGACCACTATGCTGCCATTACCTTTGTTGATTCTGGCCTCCAGAACTCTGGAGTTCTCTCACAGGGGATGTCCTGAAAGCCAGAGGGCTCCAAAGGGCAATTCAGCTACATCAACTTTGCAAGTCTGTCTTGCTAAGTATATGGGGAAGGTAAAATGCTATCTCCCCGCCCCCCAAGGAAGACCAGAACAAAGGACCAATTATCTATCTTAAAAACAGCATTTAACATAATACATTGTTTTGCCTCAAGCATTTCTTCAGCCACCCCTGAGCCAATTCTTGTATTGTTAAAACTATAGCAGAGATTCTTGTCTCTAAGTCAAGACTCCCTGTGGCGTCACAAATTATCTAGGACAACAACAATAGCTTGTGGGTGTCAGCCTGAACCTCAGGCAGCAGGGGTCTGGCACCAAGGACTGCCTTGGCATCAGATCTTCTAACAATTAATCAGGTAGGAGAGAAAAGTGGTTCCTCTGGAGACAGCAGTCACTGCACAGATAGAAGCCAGGAACCTCTTCAAGAAGTCTCCTGGCTCTGGAAATCTCCACAGAAGGGCAGAAGAAACGGAAAAGGAAGAAAAGTCAGAACTAAAAGGAAAGGAATCTTCTGTGAAGGATAGACTCTTACTAGGCTACTAGAAAACCTTTACAAGAATGGAACCTGCTCCACTCCAAGGAAAAAACAAACAAACAAACAAACCAAAAACCAGGGATGCATGACTATCAGTGCTAGCCATTGATGCTCCCCGAGGCATGAGAAGTAGGAAGAATCTGTTTACTCATTTGTTGAAACTGTTATCTATATTTGTTCTTGCTAAATTCACTCTCTTTTCTATAAACAATTATTTGAAAGCTGTAATTCCTTGCAGGGTGCAAAGCCTCAAATAAGTTCAAACGTTTCTTTTGAGCCAAATCTATATGAAATTCTATAACAGCAGAAAAATCTATATTCTTTTCTAAGGAAAATGATAATAATCAGCATAATTTCTGGCTATATCTTCATAGCATGTAAGATACAGATAAAAGATAGCACATGAGACATAAAAGCAAAATAAACATACAAATCAGTCTTAAAGTGTAAAAATGTTCAGTACACAAATTTCTAAGGGAAAAAAATGCCAGAAAAGCTCTGCTTTTTATGGCACAAGGAAGAATGTGATCTTAATGCCTGAAAATCTATTTCTGTGCTTATTTTGAAGCACTTAATTCTAAGACAAAGACATTTTAAAAACACAAATAAAAACAGCATTAATCACTGAATGGAAAGACCATAGAATTGGTGGCCCAGTTGTGATTTAAAATCCAGATAGTTCCTAGACTGTCTGGGTTGGAACAAGCAGCAGGAACCCTTAAGTTCTCTCCAACTGATCTAAGTGATATTTATTGATAAACTATAAAACTTGCAACATTGTAAGGTTATTGGACAACAGGAAGAAGTAACCCTGAAGCTAGTACAGACGCAGGTGCTTGAGCAAGAGTAAAGACAGTTGTCTTCATCCAAACAGCTGATGGACGGATGGCCTTGAGTAAAGCCCTGGGTTACTGAGAACTTTGATTTGCATCCTCTGTTAGAGAGGAGCCACTAAATTAATTGCAAGGGAAGGGCATAATGGGCTTTATACTGAAACAACAGGGCGATTTCGGCTGTTTTTTTGGAGGAGAAAGACCACTTAGAAGGCTGTCGTGAGCCTAGGGATGAGAGAAAATGTCTTGAATGGGGTTTAGCTGGGCTAGCAAGTAGTCCCTGGATAAACCTTAAAGATAGAGCCAACGGAATTTGCTGAGAGTTTCAATAATGGCCGTGAGAGGAAAAGGGAAAGCAAAGATAATGTCAAGATATTTGGTTTGAGAAAGAGGAGAAATAAAGTAGTTAGTGTTAGTGTCAAGGAGAGGTGATATTTCCGGAGCTTGGCTAAGACACATTTGAGATGTCTGTCATATATCTAAGTGGACCTGGAGAACAAAGACCTGGCATTTAGTTAATGAACACAGTATGATGTCTAAGCACTATATCCAGGAGATTTCTATGATTAGAGAACAGAGATGAGGAGAAAATTAAAAATAACACTGAAGAAAGACCTGAGGAGTATGAGCAAAAACAAGAGATATGGTTTCTGGGAAGCCAAATGATGGAGCCATTTCCAGGAGACAGTGATGCACTGTGTTAAATATTTCTCAGAGGTCAATGCAGAGAGAGACTCATATTCAGCCATTAGATTTAGCATGCTGAAAACCATTCAGCAATGATCTTCAATGGTTGACCCTTGATAGGACGGGAGAATGGTGTCCTGATTGGAATAGTTTCAAGAAAAAAGAAGAGAGAAAATGTAGTCTACACGTGCAGAAATCCACTCAGGAAGTTTTCCCATAGAAGGAAAGAGTAAAAAGGGCTAAACAGCTGGAAGGAGGGTGGTATCAAGGGGCATTGCATTTCTTTCCTGGGACGAACAGGAAGGTAGATATTTTTAACATTTTTTTTTTATTGATTCTTTGGGAATTTCACATCATAGACCAAATCTCATTAATTTCTCAGTCCTTCCATAGTATTGGGTTTGAGAAGGACATTTTCATATATAATATACTTTGAGCATATTTCTTACTATACCCACATACCTTTCTTTATTCTCCCTGCCAGCCACCTTAGACTCATTCACATCCCTAAGTAGATTTACTTCTACTTTCATGTCATATATATGAACACTATTTTATGTCTCTATATAAAAGTTAAGGATCTACGAATGTGAGAAAATCTGTGGTATTTGCCTGAGTCATTTAATATGATAATCTCTGGTTTGCATCCATTTTTCTGTTCATGAATCTCTAGACTGATTTCATCACTTTGCTCTTATACATGGTACTTCATTGGTATATAAATATCTCTGAAATGTGTTCATTTAGAATGCTTGAGGTAAATTAAATACCTAACCATGATGGAGTTGGGTTTTCTGGTCAATATACTTTGAAGTTTTTTTGAGGAAACTGAATATTGATTTTTATTGTGACCGAAATAACTTATTAAATCTTGTCAATATTGAATAAGGATTTTCTTTTTCTCTATGGCCATCAGTTTTCTTATTTTTCTCAACTTTTATTGATTCTCTGTGGATTTCACATCATTCATCCTGATCCCACTTATCTCCCCATCTCTTCACTTCAGCTCTTTGCCTATTCAACCTCCCCGCAAAACAAAACAAAATTTAAAAGAATAACCAACAACCAAACAAAGAAGAAGAATCTCATCATGGCAGCTAAAATGTGGCCTATTGAGTCACACATTCATCTTTACTTGTAAGTGTAAGAAAAGCCTCTCCACCAGCACAAAGAACTACAATCAAACCAAATTAAGCCAAGTCAAATGTCAGTGTTTAATAGACAGCACACTCCCGGGTGGCCAGGAGCATGACTGGGGGAAGACAGAGGGAACACACGCAAATTCAAGACTACATGTTCCTTTTCGGGTGCAACCTGTGGGAGGGTCAGTGCTTGGCAGGCTGGGAGTTGGAGTCAAAGCACTTGGCAGGTTTGGAGTTGAAGTCCAGACCAACATTATTCCAGATTCTTTGGATAAAAGGTGTGACAATGAGCTGAGGTGATATTTATGACCAACATGGTAGACTCTCTTTGGATAAATGGGCATTGGCTCAAGTCTGGCTACTTCCTGTCGGTGGACATTGAGCCACATAGGAGAGGAGAGAGCTGAGAGTTGGCATGCTCAGGATCAGCAAGGAGTGGTTGGAGTGTCATCTGCTTTGCTGAAATCCTGGAGTCCTTAGGCAGCTGCTTTTTAAGAAAGAAGAAAAGGCAGGTGACTAGGAGAAAAAAAATGTTATTACTGGTCCTATGCATTAACTGCCAGAAAGAATGGAACAGTGTCTTGGTTGAACAGGTGAGGCTTGGATGTATCAGATACAACCAGATTTTAGTCCATAGGTGTCCTTCATCTAGGAGAGTTGGTACCAATGGTGAAGTCCCAGGAGCTGGTGCAGGTGCTTGGTGTTACCTAGAGAGCACTTTGTGAGTTGGCCTTAGCCCAGGGAGCAGGAGTGACCTGTAAAATATACTTGAAACTGGCTGGGGTTAGCAAAAGGCTCTGGAGACTGTCAGTTTTTTTTCTCCCAGACCTGATTTTGATACAGCAGTAGAACTCCTCCAGGAACCTGTAAAGAGAACTGAAACAGATTTACATCATAGCAAAAGGCTATTGCTTTAGGTTTAAAGGTATGAACATTTGGAATACAATTAAAGTAAATGGTAACTCTGAACCTCTATGAGACATTTGTCTGGTTTAAGGTCTCTGTTTTTTGTCACACCATTGATAATGAGCTCTCTCTGGGGCTCCTCTTGGACATTCTGTTGTTGTCATGTGTCATGGAGATCCTGCTGTTTTAGATCTGAAGGTCCATCCCCTTCACATGCTCCAACAGTTCGCAGATGCGGTGTCGTTGGAGTGGGCCAATATAGATGTGATTCTGTACCTGGGTGGTAACTGGTTTGGTCAGTCCATCAGTTTTCCTTCATAATCATTACTCTGGTGAGCTCTCCAGCACTGCCTCAGCTACCTCACCCAGTGCAGCCTGTAGCAAGGGGCAGAGCCAGTTCTCTTCTCAGGTTCCCATATCCTTCCCACTCACATTCACACCACCAGGATCAGTTCAAGTGTTTTGCGCAGGTGAGCTGCAGGAATCTTTCTCCTGATTGCTACAGGGAGTATGCAGGGGTGGGGCCAGGGTCAGCTTGCCTGCCCTCTGACCCTCAGAACTGTCTCACCTGCACACTAGACAACAGGGCCAGCTCTAGTGTGTTGTCCAAGTGGGTTGAAGAGTCAACTCTCCTGTGTGCAGTAGCCAGTGAGGGTCACCGCTAGTTCTCCCACTTTTATAATCCTGATGCCAGCTCTCTCACCTGGATAGGCGGCAATGGATGAGATTGGATGAGGAGTACGGGCATCTTTCTCTTACCCATTCCTCCATATGGCTGATGACAGTGGGGAGTCAGCTCTCCTGCTCTGACACCCTTAGAGTTTGCTCAACTACAGCAGGTTCAGGTCTAGTGTGTTGCCCTGGTGAGTTACACACCTATGGTGAGGAATGGGAACATCTATCCCAAGTGTGTATTGGGGTGGGGCAAACCTCCCCTGAGATGTGAGGGCAGTTTTCTTCCCACAGTTTCCAGTAAGTAGCAGGGCATTCATCCCGGGGCCAGTGAGGGGCAGGGCCTGCTCACCATAGCCTTGGGACTTCCACATTTGTGGTTCCTATTACCCACTGTACTAACACAAGCTATGGACATCATCACAGACCTCAGTTGCAGCAGGAGCATGAACCCAGACATTGCCTTCAGGAGCAGCTGGGGCCCTTAACTTCACCATGGCCCTGGTGGCAGCATAAGTACTCCACATCAGTATCACCCTGTTTCAGTATGTCACTTGGACCCTATGGTCCCAAATGGTTGACCAGATCCTGGACATCCTCAAAGGTCTTGGTGGTAATTGGAGTCACGGACGTTATCCCAAACTCATGCTACTATAGGGCCATGGACCCAGAAATAACCCTAGGCAGTGACCTAGGCCCAGATGTCTCCATGAACCGAGGTAGTAGCATAGGTTACCTATATCGGTATGACCCCCCTCCCACAGTGGCATGACCCTCAGACACTAGTGTGGTCTCAGGAGGCTGACCAGGCCCCAATCAACTGCATGATCCTTGGTGGTAACAAGAGTTATGAATATCACCTCAGACCTGAATGTCATAGGGCTATGGACCCAGATACAGCCCTTGGCATCAGCCCTGATCTGGATGACACCATGGCCCTGGGTGAGGTCTTCAGTCACTCCAACACCATGACATAGTCTTTGGTGACTGTTCAGCCAGCCAAGTGTTTCTGTTATTACATTGTTTGGAAGTTGCCTGCTTGCACCTCCTGCTTACTCAGTTAATATTATTTCTTTCTCATGTCTCAGTTATAGTTGAAGTCTCCATTGTTTACAAGACTCAGAAAAGAAATTCACCAAAGAAACGTAAAGTATATAAGGTTGAGAGATATCAAAGGATAGTTTTGCATGGTAATGTAAGTTATGATAGAAAGCAAATTAGGTACAAGACTTTAGACTAACCAAGATAGGATAGATGTAGTGTGTTTTCATTAAATTTGTCAAATGCAAATGGACTAGACATTGTTGATATAATTATTGCCTGTACATAATGTACATTGTTATTATACTTATTGTATATAGTTTTTCTTATATCAGTTATAGTCTTCTTTCTTTTGAAAAGTGATATAATGGCTCTGGCTGCAACACAGTCCTCCGACACCCACCTGACCACAGGCTGCTACCCAGACCCTAGGCATCCATGTGGTCTCAAGTAGCCTCATGAGTCATGAATATCAATACATGTGATTTCCCCTCTGTATGCTCTGAATACCATTGGTTAATAAAGGAGCTGTCTTGGGCCTGCACAGGGCAGAATAGAGATAGGTGGGAAAAGCTAAACTGAATGCTGGGAGAATGAAGTCAGAGTCAGAGAGAAGCTATGTAGCCTTACCAATAACAGATGCTGGACAGAACCTTGCCAATAAGCCATAGTCATGTATCAATTCACAGATTAATAGAAATGGGTTTAATTAAGATGTAAATGATAGCCAATAAGAGGCTAGAGCTAATAAGTCAAGTAGTGATTTAAATAATATAGTTTCTGTGTGATTATTTTGGGAGTCTGGGCAGCCAGGAAACAAACAAGCAGCACACCAACATGGTCAACTATATCCACATAAAACCTGAAAAAGCTTAAAAAGTAATTATAGACAAGAAAAAAAAACAACCAAATGAACAAAAACAGACAGAGTTTAACACAGTATCTTGTTCTGTTGGCTTGTGGTGTGCTGTGTGATTTTGAAATGACAGCTTTCTGGGCCTTGCTGCCAGCATAAACTCTGGCTCTTTCAGAAGGTTGGGCTATGGAGCATTTAAATGGTGTTTGTGAGCAGAGTGCTACAATTTGCTTGATGGCAACATAGACCCCTCTGCATGCCTGAAAATGGGACAATGTAAAAGGCTCTCAGAGACAGATAACATGTCTCTGCCATGTTGGACTAGGCAGAGCCAACAGGCCATGCCATGAAGTTGATCTTAGCCATGCCTGCCTACAATTTTTTTTTTTAAAAAAAGACACTTCTGATCAGAAAAGGATTACAGATGCACAATAAAGACAGATTAAGATAAAAACAAAAAACCTCTAAATGAGTCACAGTGTAGTATAAATGTACATAGGCTTGGAGGAGAAAAGAGTATAGTTATAAAAAGAAGTAAATGGTTTAAAAAAATAAAACAAAGTCTTTCAAGAGACAGAGTAAACTTGTAGAAAGAGTAATATAGAAAGAAAAGTAAGCCACATAAAGATGAAATATACATAAGGAGTCTGAATTATGTGTATTATTGTGTTGTCTTTAATTTTTTTGACTGCAGAGGAGCTATGTACAGAGAGACATTGTATGGGCTGCTAAACTAAACCAACATATATATTTTAAAGGATTCATGACTTCAGAATGTGGGTCTAAGAATATGTCATTTTGAAAAAGAGGTTTTTCTTATGTTTCCACAGAAGATAAGAAGCTATGGAATCCTTTCAGACTAATGTGGTTTGATGGACCAAGACCCCTCCTGAAAGGCTACCATGAATACCCCCTCCCCCCAAAATTACTTTGCCCAACAAAAAGCATGAAGCAGTTTTTAGAGAACTATGCCTAAATTCCCAAGTATTGTTTATAAATGTCTGTTTACATTTAAAGGGGGATATACTATAGAGATTTGCATTGGTCTTGATGGATCTTACTTTATTGATACAAATTTAAGGTCAGTTTTGTAAATATATGTATATTTTTGCTCTTGATTAAGGTATTTTGTTTGTGCAGTTCATTAAAAAGGTAATGTATAATTAATAAATATTGGTTAATAGATAATCATCTATAATAGTCAAGCTTATAATCATGTTAATTAGGTTTTCTAGATATATAGAGATATATTCCAGTTAGACAGGCATTCTTCAAATCCTTCAGACACCTTCAGAATATGGCATTTAAATGTTTTAATAACTTAGGACTTCTTATGATGAAGAGACACATCTGTTTCTGGTAGCACTGATTACTTCAAGAGGAAGATAGGTATCAAAGTGGCTCCTTATAGAGTTGGCTAGCCATTTGGGCAAGAAACTGCTCTTGTCTGGACTTTTTGATGTTATTCTGTGTGAAATGGACATGTAGGACCCACAGAGAAATGACTACTGAACTTCCCCAAAGGTGAGACAGTTCTTCATATTTTTGCTTCATGAAAGCATCTGCCAGACATTCTGAGGGGCAGAGAAGAAAGTGACTGCCAAATTGCCAATATAGGCAGAACTCTTTTTGAAATTTCCTGCTTTGTGGAAAAGTCTGCTAGATACTATGGGCCTGTAGGCTGAAGATGGATGCCCCAATGGTACATAATAACTTTGGGTGACTGTCCAGACAGCTAGATGTCTCTGTCAATTCTAAAGTTTTGGAAGTTGCTTACACTGCACTTCCTATTAACTTAGGTAATATTATATCCTTCTGGAGGCTTTGAAGGAGTTGAAAAATAAATAGTTATAGTTATAATTTTCCTTAGCTATGCTAAAAAATAAAGTAGTTATAAATATTGGAACTGAAATTCTTGTTTGATACCTGATTTGTTATATGTAATTTTACTATGTTAAAGTTCAAACCTTTTTTTTAAAATAAACAGAAATGGGGAGGTGATGTGGGATTCCCCTCTGTAGGCTGTAAATACCATTGGTTAATAAAAAGAAACTGTTTTGGGCCTGTGATAGGGTAGAGCAGAGCTTGGTGGAAAAAACACTGAGCTGAATATCTGGGAGAAAGAAAGCATAGTCAGAGAGAAGTCATGTAGCTCTGCCAGAGATAGGCACTGGAATTTTTCCCGATAAGCCACAGCCATGTGGCAATACACAGATTAATGAAGATGAATTAATTTAAGATATGCATTAGCCAGAAATACACTTAAGCTATTGGCCAAACAGTATATGGTTTCTGTGTGATTATTTTGGGAGTCTGGGTGGCCAGGAAACAAACAAGCAGCTTCATACTTCAATGGTAGAACGATAGACCCAGATATAGTTCTAGGCAATAGCCCAGGCTTTGATGTCACAGTGGCCCCAGGTGACAATGCAGGACACCTGGATAGGCATGGACCTCTATCATTATGACCATTAGACCTATGTTGGCAGCCCAGATCCCTGGAATTGGCATGCCCTTTAATGATATCAAGAGCCATGGACATCAATACAGATTCTGGCTGCAGTAGGGCCATGGGCAATTTGGGCATGCAGTAGGGCAATTTGGGCATGCAGTAGGGCCATGGGCAACTTGGGCATGCAATAGGGCAATTTGGGCATGCAGTAGGGCAATTTGTGATAGCTTAATCACAAATTTCACCATGGCCCAAAGAAGTAGCATAGGCTACCCAGATTGGCATGGTCTGAAGGACAGTGTGGCCCTTGAACACCATCATGGCCCCAGGTGGCCCAGACTACAGGCTTTAGTTGCTTCAGGGCCTAAAACCAAACCTTGGCCCTTTGCAAGAGCATAGGTCCAGACATCTCCCTGGACTCAAATGACAAGTAGTCCATTCATATCAGCATGCTCCTGACCACTATCACCTCTTCAGACAAACCTCTCTCTCCATTACCTGAACAGTTCTGCCTCTCTCTCTCTCTCTCTCTCTCTCTCTCTCTCTCTCTCTCTCTCTTCCATTTCCCCACCTTGTACTTGTTCACCATATTGGTTCTCTGATACCTTGAAGAACTTCTGGTTTAGTCAAGGCAGCACTTGGTTGAATACTAGCCCCCAACCACAAGACATGGTGCTGAAATGTTGCTTGTTATCTTGTGAGCCAAGACTGCATGGTGTGTGTGTCTGGGAACAGCTGTGCAGTCCACCACTCAGGCCTAGCAAGTGCCAAGTGGATCCCGGGTAGATGGTCTCTCCATGAGGTGTGGGGGAGCCATCAGTGTCCTCAACTGCTTATGCCTAAAAGCATAATGCCTCTGTTAACTTATTTTCTCAATGATTTCTTCTATGACTGGAGTGAGTAGAAATCTCAGTGAAGATTTAATTTGCATTTCCTTGCTGGTTTGAGGTGTTAAGAATTTTTTTTTTCAGATGCTTAGCAGTCATTGGTATCTCTTCTTTTGAGAACTGCTTATCCATTTATTTAGCTCATTTGCTGATTGGATTGTTGGATTACTCAATGTTGTTTTTGAGTTGTTTCTTATTCTAATATTAAATTCTTTCAGATGTACAAGTGGTAATTTTTCCCCTCATTCTGTAGGATATCTCTTCGCTCAATTGCTTCCTTATCTGTCCCAAAACTTTTAATTCCATGCAATCACATTACCAGTTATCATTATTTTGTGCATGCTCAACAGGATTTACAGAAAGCCCTTGTGCTGGCATCTTGATCCTCAATGTTCTGGGCCTGTGATTTTTCTTCTAACAATTAAACTTTCAGATCTTACATTTAGGTTTTTATGCATTGGGAGTTGATTTTTGTGCAAAGAAAAATATGGGTTTTAATTTAACTTTTTACATATAAGTATCTAAGTTTTCTAGCATCCTTTATTAAATACACAGTCTTTTCTAAAATAAATGTTTTTGAATCTTTGAAAATATTCGTGTGGATGTAGATCTGGGTTCTTCATTCTCTTCATCTGAGCTTCATGTCTGTGTTAGCTGCTGCACTGTGCTTTAAATCAGATGCAGTGAAACCTAGGAGATTATTAGTTCACTTCAGATTTTTCTAGCTTTCTGGGATCTTTAGGGCTCTGATATGAAGGTTAGGGTAATTTTTAAGTATTTCTGTGAAAAATGCCATTGGAATTTTTCAGTGTAATGACTTTGTAAATTGTTATGGTTATGTATATATTTTCATACTATCTATTTCACCAGTTTTAATTTTCCAATGCCTTCTTTAATTTCTTGCTTCAGTCTTAAAGTTTTTATTGTGGAGGTCTTACACTTGTAAGATTTTTTTCTAAGACTTCTTTTTAATAATTTTGAATGGTACTGTTTTTATGATTTCTTTTTTGGCAAGTTTCTGATGGTTAAATAAAAAGGCTATTGGTGATTGCATGTTGTTTCTATGGCCTGCTACATTGATGAAAGTGTTTTCACTTTAAAGAGTTTTCTGGTGAAATGTTTTGTATCTTTTGCATATAAAATCATATCATCTTCAAATAACAGTACTTTGACATCTTCATTTTTGAACTATATCGACTTTGTCTTCTTTTCTCCTCTTATAGCTCTGCAAAAGACCTCAAGTATTATATTGCTTCAAAATGTAGAAAGTGAACACTCTTGTCCTAGTCCTTATTTTAGGAGAAATGCTTTCAACAGGTTTGTCATATGTAGCCTTTATTATTTTTGTATATGCTCCCCCCCCCCAGTTACTTCAGTGATTTTGGCATAAATGGACAATAAATTTCATTTAAAAGTTTTTTCTAATATATTTAAATGATTTTGTGATGTCTGATGTTGAGGTTCTTTATGTTCACATAATAGTTTATATTTATTGATTTGTATGTGTTGAACAAGTTTTTCATTTATAGAATGAAGTCAACATGATTATGGTAAATGATATTTTTGATATGTTTTTAAATTCAGCATTTCTTCCCATCATGTTTTTTAAAATAGTTTTAGAAACATTGGAGTTTTTTTCTTTATTAAAGGTTTATAAGTATTCAACACTAACTTTATAGAGGCTTAGACCTTTTCCCCCTTTTTTATTAGCAAGGAAGTCTTTGTAAAATTGCTGCTTTAACCACATTGTGTTTCTAGATCCGTTTAAGCTGTTTAGATCCCACTAGTTAATTTTTGGTAGATCATATTCATGTGTCTTAAAAGACATTTTATCTACTTTTCAATATTTTCCAACTTATACTAATATATGTCTTAAGGCATATCTTAATAATTTTATGAACTATATCAATATTGGTCATGATGTTTCTTTTTCAAGTCTGATTTAATTAATTTACGTCTTCTATTTCATTAAATTAGTTTGGCTAAGGATTTTCAATATTTTCTGTCTTTTCAATGAACCAACTTTGTATCATTGAAGCTTTATATTTTTATTTCAATTTCATTTATGTCTGCCTTGATTTTTATTATTTCTTTCTGTGCATTGATTTGGTATTATTGACTGGCTTATTCTTGTTTCTCTCAAGTTCTAAAATACACTGTTACAAAATACATTGCTAAGTAATTTCATTCATATCTCTCTGATTTTTAACATAGACACACTTTTACCTAACTTACCATTACAATTATTTTTATTTTATCTGGTAGAGTTTTGTATGTTTTGTTTTCACTTGATTTTAGTATTTTTTTAAAATTTCCTATTTATTATTTAATGATCCATGTATCACTCAAAAATGTCTTGATAAACCTCCCTGAGTTTGTATGTCTTCTGTTATTTATATTTTCTTGCAAATGGTTTCTAGTTTATTCCACTATGATCAGAGAGATCACAGGAATTTTCAGTCTTCCTATATTTGTTACAACTTACCTGCCACCTATTATGAGATATAATTTTAAAAATCATTGAGCTGTTAAAAGAATGTGTATTGTGGAGTTTGGTAGGGCATTCTCTATAAGTATCTGTTAGGTTTATGAAGTCATTTAACTCAGATACTCCCTTTATTTATTATCTGGATTGTTCTCTATTGCTGAGAGTGGGATGCTGTTATCACTATTCTGTGTTAGTGTTAATTTAGGTCTTAGGTCCTTATATTTAGTAATAATTGTTTTATAAAACTGATATGCTAATGTAAGAATTGCTATGTCCTCATAATGAATTATTCTCTTAATTGGCTTATTTGCATCTTCCAATATTTTGATTTAAAAACTATTATTTTGATTACTAGAGCATACTTGCTTAGAATAACTTTTCTCTTCCTTTCACCCGAAGATTACTTTTGTCTTTGATGGTGGGATATATTTCTTGGAGGAAACACACAAATGAACACTCTTATTTAAACTCTTGAAACATTTCAGAGTATAGAAATAAACAGATAAATGAAATGAGGGCTTTAATATGAGATGTGAAAGCAGAACTTCTTATAGAGATAGAAACACACAAAATGAAATGTTCATTAAGTTCATTAAGAACCTTATTATGAGAATGAGTCAAATGGACAAATAAACATCAGAAATAAAAGTCAAGATGCATGAATTAGAGCATTCAGACAGTGACACAGATGATATAAGAAAATATAAATAGAACATCTGAGTTAAACATGGCATTATTATAGTCTGTTATAAATAATATACTTTCGTGTTTTCTATTCATGTACAAATAATATAACACTACAGTGAAAACTTCTCAACTCCAGGAAAGATAGAATCACTTAATTCAGGAAGAATTTAGAATATCAAATAGACACAACCAAGCAAAAGCCTACCTATACCAATTATAGTTAAAATACAAAGTATAGAGAACAAAGAAAAAAATATTGAAAGCTGCATGAGAGAAGCACCAAGTTATATATAATGGCAAACACATTAAAATTACAGCAAATGTTCTTATAGACCTAACATCTGACACAATATAGACAAATGTTTTCTAAACTCTGAAAAACACTAGATGCTGATCCAGATTATAATGTCCAGCTTCCATCTCCATAGCCAAGTCTAATCCCATGTTCCTGTGCCCATAATATATCTAGTTTATGGTCAGATTCCACAGCCTAGTTTCTCTGTTTACAGATCACTGTCAGTGTTGGGCTGGTGTCTAAAAGAGGACAAGGAGGACTTCACTGGAATTCCTAGAGGAACATTACCAGGAACACAACTATGGCATCAGTCAAAACTGATTAGCTGGGATGGAGTTCACAGACTCTGCAATCTTCTTTCATATTAGGTCCTACAAGCTATATTCTCCTTAATTGTCAGCCATTGTCTCTTTTAGAAATACTGATTACTGCTTACTATCTTTATATATTGTGCTGGCAAGTTTTATGTCAATTTGTCAAAACTAGAGTCATCTGAAAGAAGGAAATTTCAATTGAGAATATGCCTCCATAAGATTTGGCTATAGACCATTTTCATAATTAGTAATTGAGGGGGGAAGACCCAATTTCATAATTAGTAATAGATGAGGGAGGGCCCAACCCACTGTGGATGGTGTCATCCATTGGCTAGTGGTCCTGGGCTTTATAAGAAAGCAGGCTGAACAAATGAGAGGGAGCAAGCCAGTAAGCAGCACACATCCATGCTTTTGCATCAGCTCCTGCTTCCAGGTTCCTTGCCCTGTCTGAGTTCCCATTCTGACTTTCTTCAATGATGGACTATAATGTGGAAGTACAAATCAAACAAACCCTTTCCTCCATTACTTTCACTGGTTATGGTGTTCCATCACAGCAATAGTATTGCTGCTTAGGACAGATAGGATATAGAATGGGTACACAAAGTGTTCAGGGTCTACTATGGTAGGTAGTTAGGAACATGCAGTGGGAATGGTGTTGAGCCAACTGTGGTGTACTCATATGCAGGGACAGAATCCAGACTTTGGGAAGAGACAAGGTTAAAGAAAGTTATTTGACAAGCAGGCACTGTATAACATCAGACAAAAGAGATGAGGCTAAATACAAGGGAGTAATTACAGGGACCAAGCATGGAATTAAAGGTAGGTAAAGGAAAAGAACATGTGAGGTAGGTGAAAATTTTTAAAAACGTGTAAGAATCAATCAAAGAACTGATGGTCACTGTATCAAAAGGAGCTATTAAACAGAGAAGAATCAAATCTGGGCATCTTTTGAGAAATAAGAGTCTGAGAACACCAATGAAAAAAAAAAAACAGCACATACTTTGTCTTCAGATAGAGTGCTACAAGGTATTTGAGAAAGAAAAGGTCCTAAAGAGGGCCTCTTGGCAAAACATCAGAAAGGCTTAAGTTTTCCTCAACTTGAGAAGGTAAGAAGAACAATCCCAGCAGAGAAAAGACTTTGGACATCTTCAGGAGTTGACCGTGATAGTGTCAGAAGTTGGAATGTTGTGGCATTATTGGTGTACAGATTTTGGAGTACTGGATATCAGCAATAATACCAGAGCCTGAAGTTTCTTAACAAGAAAACCAGACACAATGAGATGAGACTATTTGGCTTTCTGAAGTGTGTCCTATGAGGCTTAAGAGGACATGGGCATATGTGTAGCAGAACAAATTATAAGGACTGGTCTGTAGAAGGAGCAGTGGGCTGCATTCCTGTCACCCGGCTCCTGGCTAGTTTACACCCAAAATAATTACATGGAAACTGTATTCATTTAAACACTGCCTGGCCAATTATCTGTAGCCTCTTATTGGCTAGCTCTTACATATTGATTCAACCCGTTTCTAATAATCTGTCACCATGAGGTCGTGGCTTATCTGGAAAGATTTAGCATGTCTGACCTGGCAGCTTTATGGCGGGCAGCTCTCTGCTTCTGCCTGACTCTGCTTTCTTCCTCCCAGAATTCAGTTCTATCTTCCCCACCTACCTATGTCCTGACCTATCAAGCCAAGCAGTTTTATTTATTATTTAACCAAAGAAAGCAACAGATAGATAGAAGACTCTCCTACATCACTGGTCTAGAATGGTACTTTCTCTAGATGGGTATTGTTTATATTTATTATCAGTTATGTGCTGGATCTTTTGGCTGTCTTACCTTGAAATTCATACAATTCTTTGTGTTAAATATTAATCTCAAAATATCAAATTGACCTAACCATGTAAACTGTGACTTCTTCAAGCTAGCCTTGCCTTCAGGTAGTTTAAAGGAATGTCTTTTTTAATCAGGCATGCCATGTATCCCACAATGCATTGACCCTACCTTTTGAAATTCATGAAGTTCTTCTCTTTATATAG